>NC_034183.2:43534306-43901806 GCF_002021735.2 Oncorhynchus kisutch | reverse complement strand
GTTAAAACTTAAAAACGGGCATTGCATTCCTGCATTATTCAATTATAGCATAGGATTCCATGAAGTCAGAAAATTATCACAATATTAGATTAGATAACCCCCTAGAATATATCAGGGCTCTAAGAGTTCCATAGTTATGCAAGGGGCGCCATCAGGTGGGGAAAGGGTGGAACTACCTGGTCACGATGTAACTGCGTCAAGTAATTGAGTACCACAGTATGAGTCATAATACCCACAAAACCTAGTAGTAAACCCAGAAATGGTTCTAATCAGTTTTTCCCCATTCAGTCTTTTTACGTCAGAGACTTTAGAACGACTTCATTTAAGGTCTGTGTTTCGTGGAGGCTTACCCTGGCGTGATGTTTTGATAACCGCGCAAATCTCTCTTGGGCAAGGTCACTTCTTTCAATATATTTGCCTGTAATTACCCCCCCCCCCCCCCCCCCCCCCCCCCCCCCCCCCAAATTAAATGCTAATAAGCCACAAACGTGGCTATCATATAGAACTACACATCCTGTCCCACACTTTGACATCATCCCTCTGTTGTTGTTTTTTTGCGAACTAGCTCATCTTAAATCTCTCGATCTGAAGCAAGGATGGTTCTGTGCTATGAACCGGATTGTAACCACCACGATAAGAACTTGTGCATTTAATTTTTTTCCGACCTAAACAAGAGATGTTTTCCGATGTGAACAAGAGACATCGCTGGAGCTGTGTGATAAGACAAGCCCTGTTTGCTAGCTGCTTACAAGCTATTTTGATTAGTTCAAATATCTGTGGTTAACTAGGCGATTGTAAAAATTAGATAGCTAGATAACCACTGACTGTAGTTACATGTAGAACGCAGGTCAACTTCCTTACAAGTAAAAAGAAAACCAGCATAATGATACTTATGGGGGGGGTTCAGGCCAGAATTAAGCCTCCTGAAGCTACTGATACCTTTATTTTTTTATTTCACCTTTATTTAACCAGGTAGGCTAGTTGAGAACAAGTTCTCATTTGCAACTGCGACCTGGCCAAGATAAAGCATAGCAGTGTGAACAGACAACACAGAGTTACACATGGAGTAAACCATTAACAAGTCAATAACACAGTAGAAAAAAAAGGGGGAGTCTATATACATTGTGTGCAAAAATGCATGAGGAGGTAGGCGAATAATTACAATTTTGCAGATTAACACTGGCGTGATAAATGATCAGATGGTCATGTACAGGTAGAGATATTGGTGTGCAAAAGAGCAGAAAAGTAAATAAATAAAAACAGTATGGGGATGAGGTAGGTGAAAATGGGTGGGCTATTTACCAATAGACTATGTACAGCTGCAGCGATCGGTTAGCTGCTCAGATAGCAGAGGTTTGAAGTTGGTGAGGGAGATAAAAGTCTCCAACTTCAGCGATTTTTGCAATTCGTTCCAGTCACAGGCAGCAGAGTACTGGAACGAAAGGCGGCCAAATGAGGTGTTGGCTTTAGGGATGATCAGGTGACCTCTCACCAAGTCACCTAATGTCTTACTAGTGCCATAAAATACCACCATGAATTAACATAAACTTGTCTCCATTGACAGTCTTTTTCTAACGCATCAAACTGCCGACGCATTCAGATCACGTTCATGTCAGTTTGCTTGTAAGTTTATTATTACAGATCTCACCATGAACACCTTAAACGTCTACCTGTACATGATTTTGTAAAAAAAAAAAAATCTGTGCCAGAGTAATCTAATCAATTTCATTTGTCGATTTAGCTAAAATAGGCATATCACCTCCAATACAAAAATTATTAGGCTAGTTGATTTGCAGCCAGCCACAATTACTGTGTAGATATGCCTATTTCTCAAATCAAAACGGACACAAGGGCTTCTTTGTTGGAGGTAGCTCTATTCAGAAATAGGAGGTTGCCTAGTGGTCTCTAGTGGCGCATTCAAAACAACTTAGAACTCGGCAATCTCTGACTTCCAACTTCACTGCCTTCAAAACAACTGGGAACTTGGGAAAAAAATGAGCCAAGACTGGGAAAAGTAGTTTTGAACGGTCATCCAACTCGGAAATCAAATTAAGAAACTCAGGCATCTTTCTGTGACTTGAAAATCACTGATGTCATGATTTGACCACAAGTTCCCAGTTTACCACAAGTGTACCATTGCGATTAATGGTATTTACTGGCTTCTGCTTTTTATGAATAAACAGGCATCTGAAGAAAAAAAAAAGTTTAGATGCCCCCCCCACACACACACACAATGTTACTTATCTTACAGATAACAACGTCAGCTCATTTACACTCCATTCATATGCAAATACATTTTTAATCGTACACTGGCTTGTCTGGTTGGTATGTTTTCATTTTAAGCTGGCCTTCCCTTATCTACCCTGAAATAATATTATTTCAGTAGTCCTCTTTATGATATAATAATATTGAATAATATTGACCTTACAAATACCATCAAGGGATATGTTACAATTTACAATAATGAACACCTTATGAAACAGCTCTGAAAACCAACCTGGCAATATTTAAGATTTAAATATATAAACATGTATCTTTTTTTGGTACATTGCCTAGAGAGTTTTCAGCTATACTTTTCGTGGCTGTTTATTTACCACCACAGACAGATGCTGGCACTAAGACCACACTCAGTCAGCTGTATAAGGAAATAAGCAAACAGGAAACCACTCACCCAGAGGCGGTGCTCCTAGTGGCCGGAGACTTTAATACAGGGAAACTTAAATTAGTTCTACCAAATTTCTACTTGCAACCAGAGAGAAATAATTCTAGATCACCTGTACTCCACACACAGAGAAGCGTACAAAGCTCGCCTTCCATTTGGTAAATCCGAACACAACTCTATCCTCCTGATTCCTGCTTACAAGCAAAAATGAAAGCAGGAAGCACCGGTGACTCGGGCTATAAAAAAGTGGTCAGATGAAGCAGATGCTAAACTACAGGACTGTTTTGCTATCACAGACTGGAACATGTTCCAGGATTCTTCCGATGGCATTGAGGAGTACACCACATTATTCACTGGCTTTATCAATAAGTGCATCGAGGACGTTGTCCCCACAGTGACAGTGACCAACCAGAAACCATGGATTACAGGCAACATTCGCACTGAGCTAGTCCCACACACTTTCAAGGTGTGGGACTCTAACCCAGAAGCTTACAAGAAATGCTGCTATGCCCTGCGATGAACCATCAAACAGGCAAAGCGTCAATACAGTGCTAAGATTGATTCATACTACACCGGCTCCGACGCTCGTCTTATGTGGCAGGGCTTGCAAACTATTACAGACTACAAAGGGAAGCACAGCCGCGAGCTGCCCAGTGACACGAGCCTACCAGACGAGTTAAATCCCTTCTATGCTCGCTTTGAGGCAAGCAACACTGAGGCAATCATGAGAGCATCAGCTGTTTCGGACGACTGTGTGATCACGACCTCCGTAGCCGACGTGAGTAAGACCTTTAAACAGGCCAACATACACAAGGCTGCTGTTGGGTCAGACGGATTACCAGGAAGTGTGCTCCCTGCTTCCAGCGCCGACAGAGATGGCCGCCTCGCTTCGCGTTCCTAGGAAACTATGCAGTTTTTTGTTTTTTTACGTGTTATTTCTTACACTAGTACCCCAGGTCATCTTAGGTTTCATTACATACAGCCGAGAAGAACTACTGAATATAAGATCAGCGTCAACTCACCATCAGTACGACCAAGAATATGTTTTTCGCGATGCGGATCCTGTGTTCTGCCTTACAACCAGTGCAACGGAGTGGATTACATGCAGCGACCCAAAAAAACGACTCAGAAAAAGAGGGAAACGAAGCGGTCTTCTGGTCAGACTCCGGAGACGGGCACACCGTGCACCACTCCCTAGTATTCTTCTTGCCAATGTCCAGTCTCTTGACAACAAGGTTGATGAAATCCGAGCAAGGGTAGCATTCCAGAGGGACATCAGAGACTGTAACGTTCTCTGCTTCACGGAAACATGGCTAACTGGAGAGACGCTATCCGAAGCGGTGCAGCCAGCGGGTTTCTCCACGCATCGCGCCGACAGAAACAAACATCTTTCTGGTAAGAAGAGGGGCGGGGGCGTATGCCTTATGACCAACGTGACATGGTGTGATGAAAGAAACATACAGGAACTCAAATCCTTCTGTTCACCTGATTTAGAATTCCTCACAATCAAATGTAGACCGCATTATCTACCAAGAGAATTCTCTTCGATTATAATCACAGCCGTATATATACCCCCCCAAGCAGACACATCGATGGCTCTGAACAAACTTTATTTAACTCTCTGCAAACTGGAAACGATTTATCCGGAGGCTGCATTCATTGTAGCTGGGGATTTTAACAAGGCTAATCTGAAAACAAGACTCCCTACATTTTATCAGCATATCGATTGCGCAACCAGGGGTGGAAAGACCCTGGATCATTGTTACTCTAACTCTCCGCGACGCATATAAGGCCCTGCCCCGCCCCCCTTTCGGAAAAGCTGACCACGACTCCATTTTGTTGATCCCTGCCTACAGACAGAAACTAAAACAAGAAGCTCCCACGCTGAGGTCTGTCCAACGCTGGTCTGACCAAGCTGACTCCACACTCCAAGACTGCTTCCATCACGTGGACTGGGAGATGTTTCGCATTGCGTCAGACAACAACATTGAAGAATACGCTGATTCGGTGTGCGAGTTCATTAGAACGTGCGTTGAAGATGTCATTCCCATAGCAACGATTAAAACATTCCCTAACCAGAAACCGTGGATTGATGGCAGCATTCGTGTGAAACTGAAGGCACGAACCACTGCTTTTAATCAGGGCAAGGTGTCTGGTAACATGACTGAATACAAACAGTGCAGCTATTCCCTCCGCAAGGCTATCAAACAAGCTAAGCGCCAGTACAGAGACAAAGTAGAATCTCAATTCGGTGTGTGGCCGGTGTGTTTACGGACATATTCAATCAATCCCTATACCAGTCTGCTGTTCCCACATGCTTCAAGAGGGCCACCATTGTTCCTGTTCCCAAAAAAGCTAAGGTAACTGAGCTAAATGACTACCGCCCCGTAGCACTCACATCCGTCATCATGAAGTGCTTTGAGAGACTAGTCAAGGACCATATCACCTCCACCCTACCTGACACCCTAGACCCACTCCAATTTGCTTACCTCCCAAATAGGTCCACAGACGATGCAATCTCAACCACACTGCACACTGCCCTAACCCATCTGGACAAGAGGAATACCTATGTGAGAATGCTGTTCATCGACTACAGCTCGGCATTCAACACCATAGTACCCTCCAAGCTCGTCATCAAGCTCGAGACCCTGGGTCTCGACCCCGCCCTGTGCAACTGGGTACTGGACTTCCTGACGGGCCGCCCCCAGGTGGTGAGGGTAGGCAACAACATCTCCTCCCCGCTGATCCTCAACACTGGGGCCCCACAAGGGTGCGTTCTGAGCCCTCTCCTGTACTCCCTGTTCACCCACGACTGCGTGGCCACGCACGCCTCCAACTCAATCATCAAGTTTGCGGACGACACAACAGTGGTAGGCTTGATTACCAACAACGACGAGACGGCTTACAGGGAGGAGGTGAGGGCCCTCGGAGTGTGGTGTCAGGAAAATAACCTCACACTCAACGTCAACAAAACTAAGGAGATGATTGTGGACTTCAGGAAACAGCAGAGGGAACACCCCCCCATCCACATCGATGGAACAGTAGTGGAGAGGGTAGCAAGTTTTATGTTCCTCGGCATACACATCACAGACAAACTGAATTGTTCCACTCACACAGACAGCATCGTGAGGAAGGCGCAGCAGCGCCTCTTCAACCTCAGGAGGCTGAAGAAATTCGGCTTGTCACCAAAAGCACTCACAAACTTCTACAGATGCACAATCGAGAGCATCCTGGCGGGCTGTATCACCGCCTGGTATGGCAACTGCACCGCCCTCAACCGTAAGGCTCTCCAGAGGGTAGTGAGGTCTGCACAACGCATCACCGGGGGCAAACTACCTGCCCTCCAGGACACCTACACCACCCGATGCTACAGGAAGGCCATAAAGATCATCAAGGACATCAACCACCCGAGCCACTGCCTGTTCACCCCGCTGTCATCCAGAAGGCGAGGTCAGTACAGGTGCATCAAAGCTGGGACCGAGAGACTGAAAAACAGCTTCTATCTCAAGGCCATCAGACTGTTAAACAGCCACCACTAACATTGAGTGGCTACTGCCAACACACTGTCAATGACACTGACTCTACTCCAGCCACTTTAATAATGGGAATTGATGGGAAATGATGTAAATATATCACTAGCCACTTTAAACAATGCTACCTTATATAATGTTACTTACCCTACATTATTCATCTCATATGCATACGTAGATACTGTACTCTATATCATCGACTGCATCCTTATGTAATACATGTATCACTAGCCACTTTAACTATGCCACTTGGTTTACATACTCATCTCATATGTATATACTGTACTCGATATCATCTACTGTATCTTGCCTATGCTGCTCTGTACCATCACTCATTCATATATCCTTATGTACATATTCTTTATCCCCTTACACTGTGTATAAGACAGTAGTTTTTGGAATTGTTGGTTAGATTACTTGTTCGTTATTACTGCATTGTCGGAACTAGAAGCACAAGCATTTCGCTACACTCGCATTAACATCTGCTAACCATGTGTATGTGACAAATAAAATTTGATTTGATTTGATTTGATTTGCACTTGACACAATTATGAAATTGCCTATCCCAGTAACTAATAAGCATAAACCAATTAAGAATATGACTGTAAAAACGGTTAAAAAAGAGATGGCAAATAGGTCTGGCTGTACAACCGGTTGGCAAACATAAAGCAAATTGAGAAAGTATGTGAATAAAAAGAAGAAGAAACTACACTGTGAAAGAAAGATAATTGTGACTCACTACCTGGATTCGGTCTGATGTAGCAAAATGTGAAAATGTGTTTTTTTACATTGGATAAAATTAGAGACTCAGAGCTACAAAATTGTATATCATACACTGCATTTGAGAAACAATGGGAAAATTCTGCTTTGAAAGTTGATCAATTTGAAAACTCACTTTTGAGAAAATCGCCTTTGAATGTTTTCGTATCTAGTGAAGAGCTCTTCTTTGTCTACACCCATTCAGCATCGTTCACACCCTCTTAAGCTTTAGCCCCACCCATCTTGTTTCACTCTCGGAGGGCACACTTGACACTCTGGCCGATGATTTGTTTACCTTTGGATAACATGAAAAACAGCCTAACCAGATCTGCTGACAACAATTTCATTACGCTTTTTTTGTAGACATTTACTGACAGCGGCCATATTCAACGGGTGTTGTACACATGTCAAGTAACATTAGCTAACAAGCCAGCCAGCTAACGTTAGCTAGTTAAACAACAATGAACAAAGGGCCAACAATGAACAAAGTGCCAATAATGCCTAACATTAGGCTCTAACTAGAAAAGCAAACAGCTCTGGGAAACGAATAATAACGTCCGCTTGGGAGCCAGCCAGCTAACATTAGCTAGCTAGCTAACAGTACACTTAGGCTTAAGACATATAGCTAACTAAACAATGAACCAAGCTAGGTAAACAATGTTTAAGATCACACACGTAACGTTAGCTAACGAGCCAGCCAGCTAACGTTAGCTAGTTTAACAACAATGAACAAAGGGGCAACAATGCCACAATGCTGGGAGTTAACCAACCAGGTATAAAGCAGTTGCAATTATGAAACTGGCTCTCATGAGGACCACCACAGGAATGGAAGACAGGACCACCACAGGAATGGAAGACCCAGAGTTACCTCTGCTGCAGAGGATGAGTTCATTAGCGTTACCAGCCTCAGAAATTGCATACCAAATAAATGCTTCACAGAGTAAAGTAACAGACACATCTCAACATCAACTGTTCAGAGGAGATTGTGTGAATCAGGCCTTCATGGTTGTATTGCTACAAAAAAAACACTATTAAAGGACATCAATAAGAAGAAGAGACTTGCTTGGGCCAAGAAACACAAGCAATGGACATTAGACCGGTGGAAATTTGTCCTTTGGTCTGGAGTCCAAATTTGAGATTTTTGGTTCCAACCGCCGTGTCTTTGTGAGATGCGGTGTCGGTGAACGGATGATCACCGCATGTGTACCCACAATCCCCCGACTTCAACCAAATTGAGATGGTTTGGGACGAGTCGGACCGCAGAATGAAGGAAAAGCAGCCAACAAGTGCTCAGTATATGCGGGAATTCCTTCAAGACTGTTGGAAAAGCATTCCAAGTGAAGCTGGTTGAGAGAATGCCAAGTGTGTGCAAAGCTGTCATCAAGGCAAAGGGTGGCTACTTTGAAGAATCTCAAATATAAAATATATTTTGATTTGTTTAACACTTGTTTGGTTACTACTTGATTCCATGTGTTATTTCATAGTTTTAATGTCTTCACTATTATTCTACAATGTAGAAAATAGTAAAAAATAAAGAAAAACCCTTGAATGAGTAGTTTTGACCGGTAGTGTATGTGTTATGGCTTTTACACCCCCTGCTATTTCGTGGATAAAGAGTTGCCTGTCTAACAGAACATAGAGGGTGTTCTTTATTGGAAGCTCTCCAACAAAATACAGATAGAATCAGGAATTCCCCAGGGCAGTTGTCTAGGCCCCTTACTGTTTTCAATCTTTACTAAAATCATGCCACTGGCTTTGAGTAAAGCGGATGACTCAACACTATACACGTCAGCTACCACAGCGACTGAAATGACAGCAACACTTAACAAAGAGCTGCAGTTAGTTTCAGAATGGGTGGCAAGGAATAATTTAGTCCTAAATATTTCTAAAACTAAAAGCATTGTATTTTGGACAAATCATTCACTAAACCCTAAACATCTTGTAATGCAACAAGTTGAGGAGACTAAACTGCTTGGAGTAACCCTGGATTGTAAACAGTTTTGGTCAAAACAAATTGATACAACAGTATCTAGGATGGGGAGAAGTCTGTCTATAATAAAGCGCTGCTCTGCATTCTTAACAGCACTCTCAACAAGTCAGGTCCTACAGGCCCTAGTTTTGTCGAGTTGTGTGGTCAGGTGCCACAAAGAGGGACTTGGATGTACACATAGAGCTAGAATTACTGATATGCATGTCAATCTCTTCTGGCTCAAAGTGGAGGAGAGATAAACTTCATCACTACTTGTATTTGTGAGAGGTATTGACATGTTGAATGCACCAAGCTGTCTGTTTGAACTACTGGCACACAGCTAGGACACCCCATGCATACCCCACAAGACATGCCACCAAAGGTCTCTTCACAGTTCCCAAGTACAGAACACACTATGGGAGGCGCACAGTACTACATAGAGGCATGACTACATGGAACTATATTCCACATCAAGGTTCTCATGCCAGTAGTAAAATTAGATTTAAAAAGCAGATGAAAATACACCTTAAGGAACAGCGGGACTGTGAAGCAACACAAAAATAGACACATGCATACAAACACACGCACTATACACAAATGTACACATGGATTTTGTGTTATAGATAAGTGGTAGAGGCCTAAGGGCAAACACGTAAAATGTTGTGAAATCTATTATGAATATATTTTAATGTTTTTAAAATGTGCAACTGCCTAAGGCAGGATGAGTAGCTGCTGCCTTAGCAGCAAGCTCGTCTCTCATTAAAAAAAATGTGTCAATAATTTGCCCCTTGGTAACCAGCGCACTTCTGTATGTTGTAAAAGGGTTACATGGCCACTGCCCATATCATTGCATAATGCAGAAAATACAAGAGAGTTCAAGGGCCATGCCTTAACAAAGTTAACAATTTTCCAAAATGTATTTCAAGCTGTCAGGCATTCCCTTGGCAGCAATAGCCTCTCGGTGGATGCTGCAGTGTACCCAAGTGGTGATGGGAATAACTGCTTGCACGCACGTTACCACTCCACTATGTCTCCCTGTCATGGCTTTTGCACCATCAGTACAGATACCAACGCATCTTGACCACCAAAGTCCATTTTATGCACAAAGTTGTCCAGTACTTAAAAAATATCCCCTCATATTGTCCTGGTTTCCAATGGTTTGCAGAAGAGGATTCCTTAATTGACCCCATATAAACGCAACGGACATATACCAGGAGCTGTGCCAGGCCCGCCACGTCTATTGACTCATCCTGCTGCAACGCATATAATTCACTGGCTTGTTTTTTGAAGCAGTAATTGCTTTTATACATGTCTTACTACGCAAAGTTGTCTTTATTCTCGCTGAAAAAACTCCTGTCTTGTTTTGTTTCTAAATGTCTGCGCAAGAGTGAAGGTTTCCCACGAGTGAGTAACGGTTCATTTATTTGGATGTTAATTATTTGACAAGGCTCCCTGTATTTGACATTGTGTTGTTATTTCGCTGAACACTAGATGGTTAAAAAAAGAAATTGCCAGTTTTCCGTTAGAAAATATAAATGTAGGGCCTCCCAGGTGGTGCAGTGGTCCAAGGCACTGCATCGCAGCGCTAGCTGTGCCACCAGAGACTCTCGGTTCGCGCCCAGGCTCTGTCGATGCCGGCCACGACTGGGAGGTCTGTGGGTCGACGCACAATTGGCCTAGCGTCGTCTGGGTTAGGGAGGGTTTGGCCGGTAGGGATGTCCTTGTCTTATCGCGCACCAGCGACTCCTGTGGCGGGCCGGGTGCAGTGCGCGCTAACCAAGGTTGCCAGGTGCACGGTGTTTCCTCCGACACATTGGTGCGGCTGGCTTCCGGGTTGGATGAGCACTGTGTTAAGAAGCAGTGTAGCTTGGTTGGGTTGTGTTTCGGAGGACGCATGACTTTCGACCTTCGTCTCTCCCGAGCCCATACAGGAGTTGTAGCAATGAGACAAGATAGTAACTACTAATATTTGGGGAGAAAAATGGGGGTAAAAATAAATTTTACGTTTTTAAAAGTTTACAAAATATATATATATATATATATATATATATATATATAAATGTAATGTTTGAAAATGTGAATCACATTTTGTACCCCCGACAGCATTGTGCGTACCCATGGGAATACCTGCTCTATGGCAAGGGAGTCAAACTAACTTTGCCCCAGGGGCTGCATGCGGTCTTCAACGCGGTCTGGAGGGCCGCTCTGAAAATGTATTATATTCCTCTATCAATCGTTTTTGGAATTTTTGATGGTCCCTGATTTTCTAGCTTTAATTTCAGTGATTAGTAGCGAGCTGGACACAGTCAGCATGAATGTAGGTCCATTATTATTTCAACAAAGTTTCTATTTGGTTTTAGTCATTTTAAAGTATATTAAGTTCGTTCCCCCTCCCCAAAGAATCATGACCATTTGAATTTCTTACTCAAACCATCCGTGGGCCCCCTCGCGAGCCATAAGTTTGACACCCCCTTTCTACAGTGTTCAGTTAGTCTTAGCATGTTGAGCTAAAGCAGACACCCCTTCAAACAATACCAGGAGCTCATTGGTGGCCTTCAAAGAATGCAAATACAAAGGAACCAATGGGAGAGTTGTACATGATTCTGTCTCACTGAGGGAGTAGAAAGGTTGTGCCGAAAAGTTAAATATCATAAAAGAGTAACACCGCACGCACGCAAATGTGCAGAGAGATATAAAGTCAGTTCTGCATTTTCCCCTTGTGATTAGGGGAGGCCGGGTTAAAATGAACCTATACTGAACAAAAATATAAATGCAACATGCAACAATTACATGTTCATATAAGGAAATCAGTCAATTTAAATAAATTCATTAGGCCCTAATCTATGGATTTAACATGATTTCCTTGATTAGTCCTAGTCCCAGCCAATCAGAATGAGTTTTTCCCCACAAAAGGACTTTATTACAGACAGAAATACTCATCAGTTTCATCAGATGTCTGGGAGGCGGGTCTCAGATGATCCCACAGGTGAAGAAGCCAGATGTGGAAGTCCTAGACTGGCTAAAACTACATTGGATGCGGATTATGGTAAAGAAATTAACATTACATTCTCTGGCAACAGCTCTGGTGGATAATCCTGCAGTCAGCATGCCAATTGCACACTCCCTCAAAACTTGAGACATCTGTGACAGAATTGCACATTTTTTGTGGGCTTTTACTGTCCCCAGCACAAGGTGCACCTGTGTAATGACCATGCTGTTTAATCAGCTTCTTGCTATGCCACACCTGGCAGGTGGATGGATTATTTTGGCAAAAGAGATGCTCAGTAATAGTGATGTAAACAAATTTGTGAGAAATAAGCTTTTTGCACATATATATTTCTGGGATGTTTATTTCAGCACATGAAACATGGGATCAAAACTTTACATGTCGCAATTATATAATATTTTTCAGTATAGTTCTGTGCCTAAGGGCAACTTCTTCAGTGGTGGAAAAATACAATTCTCATACTTGAGTAAAAGTAAAGGCACCTTTATAGAAAATGACTGAAGTAAAATTGAAAGTCACCCAGTAAAATTCTACTTGAGTAAAAGTCTACAAGTATTTGGTTTTAAATATACTTAAGTATCAAAAGTAAATGTAGTTGCTAAAATATACTTAAGTATCAAAAGTACGAATAATTTAAAATTCTGTATATTAAGCAAACCAGACAGCACAATTTTAATTTATTTATGGATAGCCAGGGTCACACTCCAACACTCAGACATCATTTAAAAACAAAGCATTTGTGTTTAGTGAGTCCGCTAGATCAGATGCAGTAGGGATGACCAGGGATGTTCTCTTGATAAATGTGCGAATTGGACCATTTTCCTGTCCTGATAACCATTCAAAATGTAACGAGTACTTTTGGGTGTCAGGGAAAATGAGTAAAAAGTACATAACTTTCCTTAGGAATGTAGTGAAGTAAAAGTTGTCAAAAATATAAATAGTAAAGATAACCAAAACACTTAAGTAGTACTTCAAAGTATTTTTACTTAAGCACCTCACACCACTAATCTTCTTACTGGAACATAAAAGCTTCAGGAGGACTTGTAGTCCAACAAAATAAATATAGATGAGTTCTCTCCCTGTGGGGGCACATAAGCACAACCAGATGCTAGAGGCTGATGCTATGCAGCCCATAGAAGGGGAGCAGTGGGGTCCAGATTCAGAAGCAGAAAGAAAATGTTTAAGTGAAAGAAAAATATTCTACATGTACAGTGCATTCAGAAAGTATTCAGACCCCTGGACCTTTTCCACATTTTGTTAGGTCAGAACTTGATTCTAGAATGGATTAAATCATTTCCCCCTCATCAATCAACACACAATACTCCATAATGACAAAGCAAAAACAGGTTTTATACATTTTTGCAAATATAGATATAAAAAAACAGAAATATCACATTTACATAAGTATTCAGACCCTTTACTCAGCACTTTGTTGAAGCACCTTTGGCAGCTATTACAGCCTTCAGTCTTCTTGGACATGACAAGGTTGGCACACCTATACATGAGGAGTTCCCTCCCATTCTTCTCTGAAGATCCTCTCAAGCTCGGTCAGGTTGGATGGGGAGCGTTGCTGCACAACTTTTTTCAGGTCTCTCCAGAGACGTTCGATCGGGTTCAAGTCCGGGCCACTCAAGGACATTGATACTTGTCCCGAAGCCACTCCTGCGTTGTCTTGGCTGTGTGCTTATCCTGTTGGAAGGTGAACCTTTGCCCCAGTCTGAGGCCGTGAGCGCTCTGGAGCAGGTTTTCATCAAGGATCTCTATACTTTGCTCCGTTCATCTTTCCCTCGATCCTGACTAGTCTCCCAATCCCTGCCACTGAAAAATATCCCTTACAGCAATTAAAAATTCTAGTCTCATGGCAAAGGGTCTGAATACTTATTTATATAGGGCATTTGTTTTTTTTTACCTGTTTTCACTTTGTCATTATGGGGTATTGTGTATAGATTGAGGGGGAAAACTAATTAAATCAATTTTAGAATAAGGCTGTAACGTAAGAAAATGTGGAGAAAGGAAAGAGGTCTGAATACTTTCCGAATGCACTCTGTTCGATTCCCATCTCATAGGTCACCAGGGAAGCATATGGCAGTAACACATTCAATCCAGATGAGCAGTCATGTAGACTTTAATGTCATTGTAAATGTATAACTAAAGATCCCTAGTACAATAACAGGCTGTACTGTTATCTAAGATATCTGATTAAGTCACGGGAACATTTCTCGGAAACTGGAGAGAAAAAAACTTGACATTTTGTAAGAGTACTTTCCTTACATAGGCCTAATGTGTTTTTCAACAAATGTACCTGCATGCACCCACACATTAGGTCATGTGAAAAGGCATTATGAAATAAAATCAAGACATTTGTGCTGTCCCTTTATTTTCAGTCATGTCTCAATCTGCTGCCTTCCTTTCCACTTCAAACAAGTAAGCCATAAACAGTGCAGTTGCATAAAAAATAAGACTAAGTCATCATTTCACCTTCATTTTACAAGCACATCTTCAAAAAGTATTTATTTTTTTGAACACACCATTCCAGTACAGCATTTGTCCAATCAAACTGATGCATTTGATTCCCCAAGAGTCCTGCTGTCCTCAAATCACATGTACACATCAAGGGCCAGACATAACAAGTAGAGTTCCTTATCTATATCATTACAGCATCATCTGCACAACTTATTAATAACAAAGCAGCTGATTATGTCTTATAGGCTAGTGCTATTTGGTTTGATTCCACAAACATTGATTTCAGATCGTTTCTGGAGTTGACCATGAAGATATTATATCGCTACAGGTTCTGCCTGGCCCTAGCCATGTCATGCATACAGCACAAGCCCCATAGGTCAACTTTACAGAGCAATCCGATGCTTTAGTCTTCTCCGGTGAGTTGGTAAGCCACTTGGTTATACAATCAGAGATTTAGGCAGTTGGACAGACAGAAACTGGTCTTAGCTGTGGATGGAGCCTCAGACAGGTGGAATGCTAGAGCCTACTTCTTTCCCAGTGATAGACTGAAACACAAGCAAAAGGAGGTTGTAGGTGTTAATGATACTGTAAAAAATAAAAATGAATAGAATATTCAAAGTGCTCTAAAAAGTACAGGGATGACAATGAGAGATGATAGCGTCAGAGGAAAAAATAAGTACGATTTTGAATGGTTTTTCCAAGGCTCTGACAAGACTGATTTCAGTCAAAAGTGCATCAATATGCACGGGGTGGATTGGTTGCTTTGCTGAACATATGGTACTCCCAGGTTTTTTTTCTGTCTTATTCTCAACTGTATAATATAACATGTATGAGGATTGAATGACAGGTTGTTTGGCACCAGGTCCTGTCTCAGTTTCTGTGAACAGTTACATATGGACATTGAAGATCCTTGGCAGCATTAAGAGAAGCCAGGAACTATTTCAGTGTGATACAGTCTGACTAGTCATATCCACTCCAGTGACCAGGCAAAAGCAGTGAGATGCAGAGCAAAAACCAGGGTCGTGTTTATTAGTGCACACGTAACAAAATGTTTAAAAATATTTTAAGAACAAGTAGCATTTACTTATAGATAGTGGCTCTCTGTTTATGGTCTTCCATTTGGTGCTTAATGAACACCCCTGGTGGCCATAGGCCTATTCTGTGAAAATGACATAGCATGCACACTGGAGGCAATGTGAGAAGAGCAGTCATTAGACATGGTTTTGCTAAAAAATCATGTTCTCTTCAAGCTACCATTAATGCCAGTATGGAGCTGCTTCAAAAAACTTAGGGCATCTTTAGGGATTTTGGTGGAATTCCTACTTTTCCATGGGAAATGTGATAATGCATTCCTGCACTTTTTCAATAATGCCATTGATTTCTCCCAGCACCTGTACTGCACTACACAGTGTTCAAAACTATGGATGTGAACATTCAACATTTCTAACCTTGCTTGAGGCAACTGAAACAAACCATCTGGGCGGTGTTGAGCCATGCAAGAGAGGACAGAGCCAGCCTAGGGCATGATGATTTGAGAAAGTGAAGCGAAGAGAAACATACTTGTTAAAAGAGTCATCCTGAAGGTTAAGGACCAGGTTGTCTGCGGAAAGGTAAACTTTGTTCTGGGACGTTGCCACCTGAAAGACAATACACAGAGACACAAAACACACAGTTGAAAACAAAGCGTCACAGAACTAGTCTTGTAGCAGCTTGTAGCATAAGGGAAATAGCCATCCTTCAGCCCTAATGATACTGATATAACCAGCTAACTGCACTGTGGGTTACCATTGCAATGAGAACCAAACAGCCACAACAAACACAGGCTGCTAAAATGACTGACCCCATTCTTACTGAAACAATGTCTGATTAGGACAATAACATCAGAGTCTCTGGGGATGAGTAACTATCCCCTCAATACATAATTAATAAAGTATTTCTGTACAATTATCATGAGTCACTGATATCTAGTTCCTTTATAAAGAACTCACCGTCTTAGCAATGGCCTGGGCAGCTCTAATTCGTCGAAGCTTCAGGTATCCAGGATTCTTAGTCACTGCTTGTCCCAACTACAACAAACACAGAGCCAGAATCATATAACATGCTAAAGTAAATTAAAAAAAATTGTTGATTAGAATAAATCAGCCTGGTGTTTGAGTTCGTGCAAGGTCATGTGAAGACGAGGGGACAGGTCGTCCAAAGTTTATGGTCAGGTTAATGTTTTACCATCTTGGCAGCCTCTGCCTCTCCCTCCGCCTGGATAATCTTATGTCTCTGGTCTTGTTTGGCTTTCTCCACGTAGAACTGGGCTCTCTGTGCCTCCTGCTGGGCTGCGAAGACACACAAGCTTTGTTTAAACTCCACACACAATCTACTAACACACATTAGTGCATTGACCAACCCACACACAGAAGAAAATATAAAAACAGGCAAGTATGCATCCACAGACAGCCGTATACACCCCAACACATGCGCACACAATATGTGGCAGATACATACCAACTTGTTTGGCCTCTACGGCAGCTGTGTACTCTCTGCTGAAGCTCAGCTCTGTGATGGCTACGTCATCCAGGATAATGTTGAAGTCTTTGGCTCTCTCAAACAGCTCTCGGCGAATCAACAATGACACCTACACAGCGCACATACAGTTACAGACGAGAAAAGGTCAACAAAAAAAAGAAGTTGGTTCACGTTTCAGTCCATTTTAAAGGGGTCTGAACTTCCTGATTTGGCCTCGTTTTTCCAGCTTGGTCATTATGAAATGCAGCGTCCATAACTGAAGCCAAACAAGAGTTGTTTTGGGGGATAATGTGAGTGTTCCTTACTCAATTATAACACAGAAATATGAGCCTTAGGTCCTTAATATGGTCAAATCCGGAAACTATCATTTCGAAAATAAAACGTTTATTCTTTCAGTGAAATACGGAACCGTGCCGTATTTTATCTAACGGGTGGCATCCATAAGTCTACATATTCCTGTTACATTGCACAACCTTCAATGTTATGTCATAATTACGTAAAATTCTGGCATATTAGTTTGCAACGAGCCAGGCAGCCCAAACTGTTGCATATACCCTGACTCTGTGTGGCAATGAACGCAAGAGAAGTGACACAATTTCCCTAGTTTAACATTGCATGCTAACATGAATTTCTTTTAACTAAATATGCAGGCAAAAAAATATACGATTATGTTTTTTTTCGCAAATGCACGTTTGTTAAATCATCCCCCGTTTGGCAAAGTTGGCTGTCTTTTGTTAGGAAGAAATAGTCTTCACAGTTCACAACGAGTCAGGCGGCCCAAACTGCTGCATATACCCTGACTCCGTTGGACAGAATTCAAGAGAAGTGACAATTTTCCTAGTTAAAAGAAATTCATGTTCGCAGGCAATATTAACTAAATATGCAGGTTTAAAAATATATACTTCTGTATTGATTTTAAGAAAGGTGTTGATGTTTATGGTTAGGTACACATTGGTGCAACGAGTGCTTTTTTCACAAATGCACTTGTTAAATCATCCGTTTGGCGAAGTAGGCTATGATTCAATGATAAATTAACAGGCACCGCATCGATTACATGCAATGCAGGACAAGCTAGATGAACTAGTAATATCAACCATGTGTAGTTAACTAGTGATTATGTTAAGATAGTTTTTTTTAATAATGCTTTTTTAAATGCTAGCTAGCAACCTTACCGTGGCTCCTTGCTGCACTCACATAACAGGTAGTCAGCCTGCCACAGTCTCCTCGTGGAGTGCAATGTAGTCGGCCATGATCGGTGTCCAAAAACGGCAATTACCGATTGTTATGAAAACTTGAAATTGTCCCCAATTAAAATCGGCCATTCCAATTTTTTTTAAACTGGAGAGGGCTCAAAACGGCACTGAAACATGCAAAAAAAAATCCCTGCTATGGGAAATACAGGTTTTAATCTCTCTAGGGTATGCTAATGTCCCACCTGACCAACATCCAGTGAAAGTGCAGGGCGCCAAATTCTAACAGAAATCTCATAATTAAAATTCCTTCAACATGTATTATACACCATTTTAAAGATAAACTTGTTAATCCCACCACAGTGTCCAATTTCAAAAAGGCTTTATGACAAAAGCATAGCAAGCGATTATGTTAGGTCAGTACCTAGTCACAAAAAAAGCCATTTTTCCAGCCAAAGAGAGGAGTCACAAAAAGCAGAAATAGAGATATAATTCATCACTAACCTTTGATGATCTTCATCAGATGGCACTCATAGGACTTCACGTTACATGTATTGTGCATGTTTTGTTCGATAAAGTTCATATTTATATCCAAAAATCTCTGTATACATTGGCACGTTATGTTTTGCCTCAAACATCCGGTGAAAGTGCAGAGAGCCACGTCAATTTACAGAAATACTCAACATAAATGTTGATGACAATACAAGTGTTATGCATGGAATTAAAGATACACTTCTCCTTAATGCAACCGCTGTCAGATTTCAAAAAAGCTTTACGGAAAAAGCACACCATGGAATAATCTGAGTACAGCGCTCAGAGACCAAAACAAGCAATACAGATACCCGCCATGTTATGGAGTCAACAAAAGTCAGAAATAGCATTATAAATATTCACTTACCTTTGATGATCATCAGAATGCACTCCAAGGAATCCCAGTTCCACAATAAATGTTAGTTTTGTTCGATAAAGTCCATCATTTATGTCCAAATACCTCCTTTTTGTTAGCGCATTTAGTACAGTAATCCAAATGCGCAGGCACTAGGTCCAGACAAAGTCAAAAAAGTTATATTACGGTTCGTAGAAACATGTCAAACGATGAATATAATCAATCTTTAGGATGTTTTTATCATAAATCTTTAATAAGGAGAATTATTTTGTCTTTAGAAATGAAAGGGAACGGAGTTAACTCACGGGCGTGCGCCTGACTGAGCACATGGCCTTCTGGCAGACCCATGACTCAGTCAGCTCTCATTCTCTCCCACTTCAGGGTCAAAGCCTGAAACAAGGTTCTAAAGACTGTTGACATCTAGTGGAAGCCTTAGGAAGTGCAATATGACCCCACAGACACTGTATATTGGATAGCCTAAGACTTCAGGTTTTTGCCTGCCATATGAGTTCTGTTATACTTACAGACATCATTCAAACAGTTTTAGGAACTTCAGAGTGTTTTCTATCTAATATAATATGCATATCCTAGAATTTGGGCCTGAGTAGCAGGCAGTTTACTCTGGGCACGCTTTTCATCCGGACGTGAAAATACTGCCCCCTACCCCAAAGAAGTTAATTAAACAAAGAATATGATCTACATGGTCAGTCTCTGTGTAAAACAAATGAAATTGGTTAATGTGAACCGAACTCACAGCTAAAAAAATAAAATAAATCCAATGTTATTTGTTGCATTGAGTGCCTGCAAATGACAATCAAGTCTTGAGAAAAAAAACAATACTTTAATATTGCAGTTAGCCATGAAAGCCTTTATAATAGAAATATTGCACTTGGGGAAAAAATATCTTAAGTAGAAATAGAATAAAACAGGAATTGTATGTGAAAATTACTCCTAAAGACGCACACATTGTTGTTCTGAACTCACTTCACTCGTGCTAAAGAGGGAGGCTCGCTCGGCTGGTGCTAACACATGCGCAGATCAAATACATCCCGCTGGAACGCAGATAAAGGTGTTTACATGTCCCAATAATTCAAAAGATTGCTCAGAAAATAAGGTGTTTTAATCAGCGTATGCTTACTTCGATTTTGACCTCACGCCGATGAAGTTAAGCAGAGCAAGGTGTTTACATGAATATCGCATTATCTGCCTACTGCCATAATCAGTTTAATATCAAATTATTAGTAAACCTACGCATTGAAATTTAGAGCTATTGACATTTGAAAATATTGTCCCATGTACATTGTGTAATTCACTGATGGTACCTAACCTCACCCCATAGGGATATCAAATGTCAAACCAAATTGACCATGGGCATTTACGATCAGGTTATGTGCAGATGCGCTCTGAATTGATGATTACTTGGGTGCTGCCAGCTGTCGGTAGGATTGAAATAAACACAACCCAAGAAATACTGTTACAGTACCCTTCAATCCATGACATACAAGTTTTCCTATCTCCCAAATCTAAATTTTGGACAAGACTGAATTTATGACCAAAATTATCCTACTTACACCATGTCGTCAATTTTGACACTAGAAAAAAAACTATCTGACTCATATCGACGCCACATAGGCCATTTTCAAAACGAGAAGTTGCTTTTCAGGGACAGTCACTTTTAAAGCAGAGACTGGTTTAGTACACAACCTCTGTACCATATAATCCTGAGACTGTGGCAGTACCGGTACTCTCTGAATGATGAGATTTCGGCTACCTGTGAGAGTCACTCTGCCATACCTGTGCTCTCTGAGTGATGAGCTGCGAGGCATTGAACTTGGCCACCACACTCTTCAGCACCTCGTTGACGATGGAGGGTAGTACTCTCTCGTCATAGTCCTTCCCCAGCTGCTGGTACATGGCAGGCAGGTTGGCGGCCACAGGACGGGACAGCACACGCAGTCCAATGTTAATCATCTGCAGATCTACAGAGGTAAGAGAGACAGGGAGAAAGAAGTGTGGGCTGTATCTTCCTTTACCTCATCTTCCATCTTTACTGATCTGCTAGACATAATGTATTGGTCTACATGTATCCATACTGGATTCAAATTAATCCCCCTATTTCAGCAATCATGTACCTTTGCTTCCAGTTAGTGAAGCAATCTTCCTGGGCCTGGCTCTGATGTCATAGATTATGGGGTACTGGATCCATGGTACCCTGAAGAACAACAAAAACAGTTCAGTTAAATATGGTCATGTGAATTTAGCTTTGCATTGCGTCGAGCCAACTGATCATGACAACCCTGGCTTCATTATAAACTCCTGGACAGAGTAAGAGTGTAGGCCTACCTGAAGTGCAGTCCTTCAGCCAGCACTGTGTCCATCTGCATGCCCCCAATTCTGTTGAAGATGATTGCTCTCTGACCTCCATCCACTGGGAACAAACCATTCCACACAACGTTAGAGGGGTGCACTCATTATCGTGATAATAGTGTTACCCATTTCACTACCAGACGCTAGGTTAGGCCTACCTGTGAATGTAGCTTCTTTGACCCCATAGGCCAGAGCTCCAGCCCCAATGAGCAGCTTGAGGCCTATTCCTGCTCCCTTGCCCCCCGCGCCAGACATACGACTGGCCAGGTCCCTCAGGTTTGTCAGGAACCGCTGGGAAGACAGGAAAATAAATATGTGTTGTTGCTATTGGACAGAGCTTATGTTTTCACAAAACATTACAAGGCTTCTTTTACCACTGTTTATTTATCATCAGGTCAGTAATATACTGCACATTAAGTGTTTTGAGGGGTTGTTGTGATGTCCAGCTAATTTATCACCATCATCCCATCTAGTGGTCTTAAGGGGTACTGTGGCCTAGATCTGTCAGTGTCATTGTCTCCATCTCAAATATTCTTGACCATTTATAGTTAGTGATGCACTGATATGACAATTTTGGCCGATACAATATCCAATATTTCTCTTGCCCCCCCCCCCACAAAACAATACCGATATTTAACATTTTAGCGGCCTTTTAAGCATTCTAGTAGTTCTACTTAACACACACATGGACGCAGCGGTCTAAGGTACAGCATCTCTGTGCAAGATGCGTCACTACAGTCCCTGGTTTGAATCCAGGCTGTTTCACATCCGGACGTGATTGAGAGTCCCATAGGGTGGCGCACAACTGGCCCGGACCACGCTGGGCTGTCACTGTAAATAAGAATTTGTTCTCAATTCGCCTTTTTTGTTGTCTCACTGAAATTCTTACTCTTTCAAATGACTGCTCGACTTGTTGACTGCTCAATCCACACAGCATACATTGTGGGCTAGGTTAGGAATGCTGTGTTGTACGTGTAGCGCAAAATTTTACGTGGCGTCTTTACGTCATGTACCTACGTTATAAAAGGTATGCACGGTAGCTTTGACATCCGTTTTCAACGTCGGTGTTAAACTAGACATCGGGCCGATACCGATGTTGGCATTTTTAGCGAATATCGTCTGATTCCGATATGTTCACCGATATATTGTGCATCCCTATTTATAGTATTATGAAACTGTGGATTGTGCAGGTCTTTGAGTAATGAATGAGCATGTAAACTAATCAAGTTTAAGCAGCACTTAAACCAATGTTTTCCATATAAACTGATATGCAAGTAACTTGCATGTTAGCTGACGAACACGCAACTCCGTTTTCTTATATGGAGGCGGAGTTGAGCTTTCTCAGCTACCTGCATGTTTTATGATAACAGGGTTACCATGGCCAAATTGGTCTACTTCGAAAACGATGTCACGGGTCAGAATGTATTAGTTGTGGGTTTTTGGTCAACTTCTAAGTTGCACCGCGGCCGCAATGGCATTCTTTAAAAAGTGTATGTATTAATATAATCAGTACCAGTCAAAAGTTTGGACACACCTACTCCTTCAACGTTTCTTTGACTATTTTATACATTTTTTAATAATAGTGAAGACATCAAAACTATGAAATAACACATATAGAATCATGTTGTTACCAAAAAAAAGTGTTTAATCAAAATATATTTTATATTTGAGATGCTTCAAAGTAGCCACCCTTTGCCTTGACAGCTTTGCACACACTTGGCATTCTCTCAACCAGCTTCATCTGGAATGCTTCTCCAACGGTCTTGACGGAGGTGAAACTGTGTGCAAAGCTGTCGTCAAGGTAAAGGGTGGCTACCTTGATTAATCTCAAATATATTTTGATTTGTTTAACACTATCTTGGTTACTACATGATTCCATGTGTTATTTCAAAGTGTTGATGTCTTCACTATTATTCTACAATTTAGAAAATAAAGAAAGGTGTGTTTTTCAGCCCTGACATTATTCCAAACGACAATATTTAACCATAATTCATCAAGAAACTAGTTAGCTAAACTAAAAATTTGACTAGTTATTATCAGTCATCCAAGCTTGCAACATGAGAACTGGCCTTTTTCTAGTTGGTTAGGGAGCCGTTTACCTCAATTGCCATTGGCAAACCTTCACTTCCATATGAAATCTAAAAAAGACCTAGCTATAGTTTGAAAGCTGGCATGGTTAAGCGTTGCTGAGTGAGGATAGGCAAGTCAGAATAACGACCTGCGTAGCTAACGTCGTTAGCTTGCTAGCTAAGCTAGCTACCTCGATCTCCTCTTAAAATCATAGTCTAACGTTTTAAGGCAATAACACACGTTTGTGTAGAATACAAAACTCATTTGACAATAATAAGGTATGTCTTGACTTTGTCTTTAGTAAGTGTGGTTGCTATTTGAAATACTCACGTTCGGCTCTTTATTTGCCATGCTTGCAGTAGATATCCAAGGTCGTGACCAATGAACGCGTCATCACCATAGAGAATGATAGAGTCTTCTAGTGGCCAAAAGGACGTTTTAGCATTGGCAATGCCAGTGAGGCTTACACAATTTTAATGTAGTCAACTAGACGGGACTTCCAACTCCATTGGCTGATCCCTCCTGGTGACCCTGTCAGAGTCATATCCAACCGGGTCATGAGGGATCAGCCAATGAGAACATTGACTTCTTCAAAATGCAGATAGCCTCAATGGCGCTGCCCATGCTGTCACAGACGCTATAATGACACGGTTACAAAGAGCCCACTCTCTCTCTATGGTCATCAGAGACAACTTTGTCTTTGCATATTCAGGTAAAAGGCTTTCAGGGATTTGGAGTTCAATGCAGCTAGAACTTATATAGCTGCCCTCTTGTGGGTATTTTATGAAACTGGCTTGTGTTCAATGGAATACATTCAAAGTTAAAGGTAGACTCAAGTGATATGACGTTTTAACACTGCTGCTACTCACTGTTTATCTATGCAGTCACTTTACCCCAACCTACAGGTACAAATTACCTCACTAACCTGTACCCCGCACATTGACTCGGTATCCGCGTATTTTGCCTAATTTTGTTACTATTTAGTAAATATTTTATTTTCTTGAACTGCATTGTTGGCTAAGGGCTTGTAAGTATGCATTTCACTGTAAGGTCTACTACCAGTTGTGTTCGGCGCATGCAAATTTAATTCGATATTACTGAACAAAATTATAAACGCAAATTGGTGGTCACGTTTCATGAGCTGAAATATTCCAGAAATGTTCCATATGTACTAAGTGTATTTCTTTTGTGTGCACAAATTTGTTTTACATCCCTGTTAGTGAGCGTTTTTATTTTCGCAAGATAATCCATCTACCTGACAGGTGTGGCATATCAAGAAACAGCATGATCATGACACAGGTGCACCTTGTGCTGGGGACAAAGGCCACTAAAATGTGAAGTTGTCACGCAACACAATGTCACAGATGTTTGAAGTTGAGGGACTGTGCAATTGGCATGCCGACTGCAGGAATGGCCACCAGAGAATTTAATGTTAATCTCTCTGGGCAGTATTGGTCTGCAATTAAGCCCTTGCGGGGAAGGGGAAAAATGCTTTGTGGTTAGGCCCATGTCCTCTTACAGATATTGATCTGCAGTGTTGCTGAGACTACCTTCAACAGCCCACAGGTGTATCAGTGTTGAGTGGCTGTAGTTAAAATATGAACAAATTAATTCTGTTTTCACACAGGTACCTTGTGCCTCACTTGGCAAGTATGTACTCCCAGGAGACAAAATATCTTATGACGAAGTTCATGCATTCGGTGATAGTTAAGTCAACTACAACAAAAAAAAGCTATGGCTTTGTCTTTCTGACATCTTTTAATCCATAATTCATGTAGTAAACAGTCTATATTACATAGTTACATCTAAAAAAAAAATCCAAACAATGAGAACATCAGCAACCACATCAACAGAGCAAAAATTACAAATGCATGGTGACGAGCAGTGTACATCTTAGGCTTACATTTCTGGAATGACAAGGGAAAAAAAATGTACAAATAAAATCATTTACATGGTTGTCTGTCATGGGCATTGTCATTGCCCATATATATATATATATAGATATTTACATACAAAAAGTCTTGTCTGACAAGAAGCCAGTGTGACCTTGGTTGGATTTTGGTTTCTTTGTGCTGCTGTCACTGTAGATTGCAAATGCACTCCTTCAAACATGGCCTCCTGTGACCACTGGAAAAACAACAATCAGCAGTGTATGCCTGGTCCTCCCCACTTCAAGGGTTGAAAAAATAAATAGTGTTCCTCTTCAGACGTAGAAAAGTCGTACCCGGGAGGTGCTGACGTGAAGGTCGTCATCAAAGAACTTGGTCTCTATAACAACATTCCCACTGCAAGGGTGAGAAAAATAAATGTTACAAATCAGCAAACACTGACCATGAGCTGCAAAGTATAAGGCAAAGCAGTCCCATAAAGGAAATGACAGTTTCCTGCAAGTTTAGCATACAAAAGTGAGGTTAAGGAATATTTCAGTGTAGCCTAATTACTTACTCAAGCTGTAGCCTAGTGCATGCATATTGTATTCTACTGACAAACAATTGCACAACCCAACTGTAGGAGAATGACCAAAAAGCCCAACATTTATTATTTGTTGCTTATCCTTACGTTAAAACATTTGCAGGCATCATCTGAGACTCTGGCGCTGCCTCTATCAAAGACTGCCATGTGTTTGTGGAGTTGGGAATCACAAAGCCAAACTCAAAGAACCATTCTGCAGGTAGAGGAGAGACACACAAAATACATGTAATGAGTGCATTCACTATGCACAGACATTGCATTCTTATTGAGTATATTTATAATAACAAGATTGAAATAGACTAGTACCTTCTAAGCATTGGCCTTTGAAGAAAACCTTCTGTTCAAGATGGAACTTTTCCAGTTTTTCTGACGAAGAGAAATTTAGCTCTCTGGACACAGCTTTGCACTTGAGGATTTTCTTGGGGACTCGAGCTGCAAGGAAATGAATGGGACAGTCAAACTACTAATTAGGAGAGAATAGATGCACTCAACACAACAGCCTGATGTTTACTAAGACCTAGGGTACATTCTCACATAAGAGATTCTAAAATACTTTCTCACTACTGGCATTCTCTATAGACTCTTATATACACAACATTGATATAACTATGTGGAAAGGTAAATTAATAATAATTTTGACTAGGGTTGGGCACTATCCAGATTCATACAGTCATACGGGGGGGGGGGGGGGGGTGAATGTATTCTGTAACCAAGACGCTTGATCTTGACATCAAGCCACTCAGCAAACAAAATGCATAGCTGGAACCCTGAGCTGGATATAACACATTTGACATCTTATGTTATACTGAACTTATAGTTAGTTATAAGCGGAGTAGCACGAACTGCTTTCCCCCCCCCTACGGTATTGAAAAATAATTTTGTTGGTATTTCTAAATATACCGTATACCGGGGTATCACACAAGCCTAATTTTGACATTGGTTAGGGTTCAAGTTCTTGAGGACAAACTGGCAGACTGCTGAGATGGTTAGAATGGCGTGGTCAACAAAGCAGGACTGACGCCATGGACAGTCATTAATGAAGTGGTCAGTTGCTGTGAATGCCTTGCTTCTTTAAAATTAAGTTAAGATTTATTTTGTCTACAATCTGTTCACATTTCCAATTTGATGTCTGTAAAGCCTATTATTGTATGTATCAATCCCAGTATTTATTTATGTTTAATAAAATAAATCAAATACAGAGGTCATCTTGGTAGTGGTAGGAAGATATGGCCTAATAATAATAATAATACATTTTCTACACCAGGAGGAAAGCAGACAGTAACCTCAGGAGGAGTACCTTCATGTTCAACCCCAGGAAGAGACAGGTCCTCTGTTCCCTGCCACAGCACCTTCCCAGTCTCAGCATCACGCAGGTTCATCCAGTTTCTGGGAGACCAGGAGTCAAAGAATACTACACAGTCATAGGCTTGACAGCAGTAACCTTGTCCAAGTTACTTCTATATATGTTGTCTTTGTCTATAGCAAGTGGCAAATTTCCCTCAGTGCATCAATGAAGTAACGGCAGTATTTCTCAAGGTGGCACACAAGGTAACAGGAAACCCTGACCCATCAAGCTATGATAGTGGCAGCCAACTGAAAAGCAATAGGGTGATTTTTAGTTCTCAAAGATTATATTTTCTACATACTGGTTTTAGTAATTTAAGTTTACTGAATATTTTTTGGGGTACAGGGGAACTGGCATGTGTTAAAGCCAAAATTGGAAGCCAGGTATACCCATTTGCATTCTTCCAAAAATCTTCAAGAGCAGCTGCCGTGTGTGGCCCTAGTCATTTACACCAGCTCTCACGCCATGTTCTTTTATTGGAGTGGCCTATTTTAGTGGCTTAAAGCCACCCATTATTTAGCTACTACTAGATAACCTATTCTAATAGGCCATGTGGTACAAGCCAAGGCAAGTGGGTAACAGTACTCCAGCTGGTGCAAGTGCTAACAGACAGAACAAAGAATTTCTAACTCAGCTCTGGGAATAAAAAGCCAAATGGAAGACATAGCAGTTGTGTGTCAACTAGAGGGTACTATGTCAGAAGCACCTGAACCCCCCCCCCCGCTGTCTCAAAACCATATGTGCTGCTTTTCATCCTCCCGCCCAACACACACGGCACAAAAGGGTGTCAAGCACAAGTGTCAGTCAAGTCATTCCCCACATGGGATAAACTCTTTCAAACGAATAGGGGCCTTGACTGAATGATGGTCAAATGTTAAAACAGCAGGTGGGGGGGGGGTTGTTTGCGCAAACATGACGCAAACAACCTCAGCACTGAGCTTGGCTAGCAAGCTACTGTAGAGCAGGGCCGTCTTAGTGAGATGAAACTTGTGGCGCTTTGAACCACTTAAGCCTTTCAAATCTGACTGCAGCCCAGTGGGCCCACCAACAGCTCAGTTGCCTCCCTCCAAGCAGCTTCCACATCCTTCTAGAATGATCATCAGAGTCCACAGTATGCAGCTTCCTCATCTTAATAGAAACTTCCTTAGAAAACATAGGCCTGGAAAGGCACCCTCTTTCAAACTAAATGACGAGGCTGCTTTGTGTGAAGTGGCTGTTGGCCGTTACCTAGACAAATTAATTGAACAGTTGTCAGCCCTGCTGGACAATGACTGTTTGTGAGACAAAGCAGTGTCTACCCAGCTTACCGTTTATGAATGAACTGTAATACAAGCTGCTGCTGCTACTTTTTCAATGTGAATTATAAAAGTGGCCTCCTTGTTAAGCGCATTAACTGGCTGCAAAAAAACAATGAAGCCAAATGTTTCCAGTACATTCCAAGGTCAGACTAGGGCCTAGACAATTCATAATAGGCCTGGATAGGGTAGTCAAGTTTAAATTTATTCTGCTGGCCAACTACAATTAGGCCCCGGTGGTGGAAAAGGTGACATGTCTCCTGGATCACACATACAGACATCCCTGGTGCTAAGCAGGGGAGACCTGCAGGGGGGGGGGGGGGGGGGGGGGGTGCAAGGCCCTGGTCCCACAACACTCACAGGCTTCTTAATTAGCCCTTATGGGCATGCTAGCCTCCCTAAAGCCCCATCCATTTTTAAAGAGTAGCTCCTTGATGCAAAACACACGTGAATGCATGACCAATACACATGCAATAGACACGAGAAATGAAAATGAATAGGCTAGATCTCACCAAGTAAGCAGTGTAGCTAAAATGGTTTAACATGGTTTATTCAACTCAGTGAAAAACTTCTAAAGTAGCAAATAGCAGAGCCCAGCGTCAACTCAGACTACCACTGTTTGGTTAGCTAGTCCTTGTGTTCATAGTTCTGTGGATCAGTTTGTTCCAGGGACAGATTACATGCAAGTCATGTCCACTCAGGGGAAGCAGAAGGTGGCTGCAGCACACACTGCATTCTCCTCAGAGGCCAGCCTCTGCCTGTCTTAGGTATATAACAGAGGCCATGTTGAAGCACCGTGTTCCTGTACAGGCCTGGAAGCCCGATGTAGCATCATACCAAGAAACGGAATGCAACGGAGTCATGTATGGACTTTGTCAGATGCATGTCTAATTAACCTAGCTACTTGTGTTCATGTGCAGTTTTTATTCTCCATACAATGACCTATTGTAGGGCAATGAAGGGACTACTGATGTTATCCTATAAAATACATTAGTGTACTATGGAAGCAAGGCGGTTCCCAGGAATCAAAGTTTTGAATCTCATTGAGCACACTTTCAGGTTATACTTATAAGGAACGTGACTATTATGCTAGCCTTAGAACCTGTACTAACTGAAAGCAACTATGATACCCTTATCAGTATCCAAACAAGCAAATTGGTGCTGAAGCTGAGTTGTAGCAGGACCTGTGCTTTCTTTGAATACTCCCCGCTGTGAAGCAACTTCTTGAACTTTCTATAATGATCTTTATTGCATAAGACATACAGGTCAAAAAGCTGGTCATGCCAGGGAAGAGTTCAAGGAAACTCAACCAAATAGTCACTATATGGCACACAGTGATTGACAACTTTGATCAGCGCACCACTCATCAACACAGTTCAAATAAATACACAACTTCTAGATTCATTTTCTGAAAAACCTTAGAAATGGCAGCATCCACAGATTTCCTTCGTGACGTTATAGTCACAATTAACCTGATGCTGGTTACCAAACTATAGTTTTTGTTTTTAGTTCAAAGACTGACAATTCCTCAGAATACAATTGATTGCTTGGTCTCAGGAGGATCAACTTAAAACAGCTTGAATGCACTCTACAACCCACAACATGTGTTTTTTTTATTTAACCAGGCAAGTCAGTTGAGAACAAATTCTTATTTACAATGATGGCCTAGGAACAGTGGGTTAACTGCCTTGTACAGGGGCAGAACATATTTTTACCTTGACAGCTCGGGGATTCAAACTAGCAACCTTTCAATCACTGGCCCACCGATCTAACCACTAGGCTAACCGCCACCCGTAACTGCATAGGCCTAACTTCTTCACAAAGGTCCTGAAATGAGTATGTGTATGCAGCCAGGGCTCCAAGCAGAGGTAACACTAACCTCTGTCACCAGACCTGTTAGGAGGAGGACTATAAGGCAGCAAATCCCCATCCTTGCAAATCAAGGATTTAAGAATTACCAGCCTAGAAAATGAAGCCTGCCCAAGGAAGGTCACACAGATCCACAGCCTGTCACAACAGTCAGGATTCTTACCTATTCAACTGAATATACCCTTAGTACTACCAAAAAATGTGTAAAGTACAGAGCAGATTTCAATAATGGGCCTTCAGTCCATGTTAAGCCGGTGGAGGCAACGCAGGTGTGATTATTCTAGTCCGCATTACTGTGCCTATTTTGGGACCAGTGGCTTGTGTTATGTAAACCAGAGGGCTTCCACCCGAGCTAGGAGATGAAAATAAATTACCCATAGAAGGTACTTCAAACAAGCTCCACTATGGTTTAACTATATGGTATGATTAAAAATGCATGTTGAGCTAAGATGGTAATTGCAGGAGGTAAACTGTCAGATTTCCCACTCTGCCCTGCCAACAGCTCCAGTTATGTCCAACAGGTTCAATATAGATCACCCTTCCAGTCAGACACTTATTTTCAATAATATTTTTTTGATTTTAGCCACTGTACAGGCTGTTTAAATATATTAAATCATTCTCCTGTACAAGTAATAGGCAAAGTAAGACAATTAGCAATACTGTTCTGTATGCATGGACAGATACAGGGAGCATCAGCAAACGGCTACCCAAGTTAAATTCAAGTCAGAACCAGCCAGCTAACTAGCTACAGCACCCATTTAGCTAACACCTAACCTGTGTACATGTTCCACTACCTCCTTGTCCAATTTGACTAACTAGCGAAGTTAGTCAATTTATCCAAAGTTATGTACCACATAACGTTACAGCTGCAGTGTCTAGCTAGCTAGGCCGGTTATCTAGCTAGGTAACTTGCCAGCAAACCAGCTAACGTTAGAAGCAGGATGGCCCAGAAAGACACTAGCAACCCCGCTAACGTCAAAATTGTCAGACTGACAATATTAGTTAGCTAGGTTCACTAACTAGTTTAACGTGTGACAAGCAGCAAGAAACACCACCTGACTAGCTAGCTACGGCAGCTAACTTAGATAGGTGAGCAAACAGGCAAACCATTAATTGAAAAGGATACAGTTTAAAACCCTTCAAAATCTCCTTGGCTCTGTCTTCAGTTGAAGACATTATGTCGGAGTCGGACATCTTCAGTTTCTTGAGTGGCTTGTTAGCGTTAACTGATAGGCTAGCTAGCTACCTAACTAACGTAAATGCACCTAAAAAATGGCATGAAGTCCGAGGACTCTGGCGATATCGCATTAATTTGCCGTAGATCCCAGTTTAATCTCACTGGTAACTCCTACTGATCCCTTAATCAACCTACCATACGTGGAGTTTGGTCGGAGATTGACAGCAAATTCGTCCGAACACTTTACGCGGTAGCAGAGCACCACACAAAACAACAAATGAAATGAGGCTTCTAGGGAGGGAGTTGGCTGCGGGGACACGCCTCAACTCTCCTCCACCAGTAACCTCACAGATAGAACAATGAGACGGATCTTTCACCGTACGTATAAATCTGAAGCATCCGGTAGGCAATTCCACTCACCACCAAAATATGATTATGAAAGGAAGACCAGTCGCAAGGCAGTGGGAGAAGATAGAGGAAGACGGATTTTGGCCGACATTCTGCTAATTTTCGATTAGATTAAACATTTATCTCAATCATGTTTTCTGTTCCCATTTCTAGAATATGTTAAGAACAGAGTGGACTGTTTTGTAGACTTTACCCTTTGCCAAAGTAAAAAAATGCGTTGTTTAGGAGTGGAAGGGGCGAATGTAGTTATGCAAATACATTCTACAACGTGCCAATAGCATTTCGCTAGCTCGTGCTTGGCTCTGCCCAACCCCTTGTATGTTCTGCCCACTATGAGGCTGTGGTCTATCTTGGATTAGATATATAAACATCTTTGGTAACCTTCTTCTTCTGTGGATTTTATATGGCGTCTGGCAACCAACTTTAAGGTGCCTTACAGCCACCAACTGGACTGGAGTATGAGCCAGAGAAGGTCCCTTGGAGATCGACAAGTCAATCGCGATCAATGGTTTGCTGACCACTGCATTAGACCATTTTCCTTGTATGACTGGTGGAGGAGAGTCAGGCATGTTCTACTGATGCTGAAAGACACATTCAGATGCAAATATTTTAGCATTCGTAGTTGAGGCTTACTCAGACACACTTCTCTAAATTGATGGGTGTAGTGAAAGAGAGGCTATTAACACCACCCAGCCATATCTAGCTAAGTGGATAGGTCTCTATTGTCTAGACCTATTAACATGTTCAAGAAATACAGTATTCAGAGTCTATATATTACATGTTGAGTTTATATTGAATCTTATTGTTGTGCTTCGGGTATTTGGATCATCTGATTAGCCTTCCCTCACACCAGCCCTCCCAGGGGGACAGTTTCAAATCAAATCAAATCAAATTGTATTTGTCACATACACATGGTTAGCAGATGTTAATGCGAGTGTAGCGAAATGCTTGTGCTTCTAGTTCCGACAATGCAGTAATAACGAACAAATAATCTAACTAACAATTCCCAAAAACTACTGTCTTATACACAGTGTAAGGGGATAAGGAATATGTACATAAGGATATATGAATGAGTGATGGTACAGAGCAGCATAGGCAAGATACAGTAGATGAAATCGAGTACAGTATAACATATGAGATGAGTATGTAAACAAAGTGGCATAGTTAAAGTGGCTAGTGATACATGTATTACATAAGGATGCAGTCGATGATATAGAGTACAGTATATACGTATGCATATGAGATGAATAATGTAGGGTAAGTAACATTATATAAGGTAGCATTGTTTAAAGTGGCTAGTGATATATTTACATCATTTCCCATCAATTCCCATTATTAAAGTGGCTGAAGTTGAGTCAGTGTCATTGACAGTGTGTTGGCAGCAGCCACTCAATGTTAGTGGTGGCTGTTTAACAGTCTGATGGCCATGAGATAGAAGCTGTTTTTCAGTCTCTCGGTCCCAGCTTTGATGCACCTGTACTGACCTCGCCTTCTGGATGACAGCGGGGTGAACAGGCGGTGGTTGATGTCCTTGATGATCTTTATGGCCTTCCTGTAGCATCGGGTGGTGTAGGTGTCCTGGAGGGCAGGTAGTTTGCCCCCGGTGATGCGTTGTGCAGACCTCACTACCCTCTGGAGAGCCTTACGGTTGAGGGCGGTGCAGTTGCCATACCAGGCGGTGATACAGCCCGCCAGGATGCTCTCGATTGTGCATCTGTAGAAGTTTGTGAGTGCTTTTGGTGACAAGCCGAATTTCTTCAGCCTCCTGAGGTTGAAGAGGCGCTGCTGCGCCTTCTTCACGATGCTGTCTGTGTGAGTGGACCAATTCAGTTTGTCTGTGATGTGTATGCCAAGGAACTTAAAACTTGCTACCCTCTCCACTACTGTTCCATCGATGTGGATAGGGGGGTGTTTCCTCTGCTGTTTCCTGAAGTCCACAATCATCTCCTTAGTTTTGTTGACGTTGAGTGTGAGGTTATTTTCCTGACACCACACTCCGAGGGCCCTCACCTCCTCCCTGTAGGCCGTCTCGTCGTTGTTGGTAATCAAGCCTACCACTGTTGTGTCGTCCGCAAACTTGATGATTGAGTTGGAGACGTGCGTGGCCACGCAGTCGTGGGTAAACAGGGAGTACAGGAGAGGGCTCAGAACGCACCCTTGTGGGGCCCCAGTGTTGAGGATCCGAGGGGAGGAGATGTTGTTGCCTACCCTCACCACCTGGGGGCGGCCCGTCAGGAAGTCCAGTACCCAGTTGCACAGGGCGGGGTCGAGACCCAGGGTCTCGAGCTTGATGACGAGCTTGGAGGGTACTATGGTGTTGAATGCCGAGCTGTAGTCGATGAACAGCATTCTCACATAGGTATTCCTCTTGTCCAGATGGGTTAGGGCAGTGTGCAGTGTGGTTGAGATTGCATCGTCTGTGGACCTATTTGGGCGGTAAGCAAATTGGAGTGGGTCTAGGGTGTCAGGTAGGGTGGAGGTGATATGGTCCTTGACTAGTCTCTCAAAGCACTTCATGATGACGGATGTGAGTGCTCCGGGGCGGTAGTCGTTTAGCTCAGTTACCTTAGCTTTCTTGGGAACAGGAACAATGGTGGCCCTCTTGAAGCATGTGGGAACAGCAGACTGGTATAGGGATTGATTGAATATGTCCGTAAACACACCGGCCAGCTGGTCTGCGCATGCTCTGAGGGCGCGGCTGGGGATGCCGTCTGGGCCTGCAGCCTTGCGAGGGTTAACACGTTTAAATGTCTAACTCACCTCGGCTGCAGTGAAGGAGAGACCGCATGTTTTCGTTGCAGGCCGTGTCAGTGAGGGGGGGGGAGACTGGCAACGAACTGGACTCAGAGCAGTGGGAGAGGTGACACACATGCAGGAAGGAAGTCAGGCAGGCACACACACACATGCACGCGGGCACACATGCACACCAGGGTTTCCGTTAGCCGGCAGTTGCCGTTTGAAAAGATTATAAATAAAACTGTTGACGCCAAAATGAACGGGAGAAAAAACATCCCATTGCAAAATAATGCTAATTGATGGAAATACCAGTGGATGTAAATACATTTGACCATCATGCTTAACGATCTATAAATTCGTTTGAATACACTACCATTCAAAAGTTTGGGGTCACTTAGAAATGTCCTTGTTTTTCAAAGAAAAGCACATTTTTTTGTCCATTAAAATAACATCAAATTGGTCAGAAATACAGTGTAGACATGGTTAATATTGTAAATTACTATTATAGCTGGAAACGGCATATTTTTTATGGAATATCTACAGAGGCCCATTATCAGCAACCATCCCTCCTGTGTTCCAATGAAACGCTGTGTTAGCTAATCCAAGTTTATAATTTTAAAAGGCTAATTGATCATTGGAAAACCCTTTTGTCCTTCTTTAGACTAGCTGACTATCTGAAACATCGTCATTTGTGGGTTCGATTACAGGCTCAAAATGGGCAGAAACAAAGTACATTCTTCTGAAACGTGTCAGTCTATTCTTGTTCTGAGAAATGCCAAGAAACTGAAGATCTCGTACAATGCTGTGTACTACTCCCTTCACAGAACAGTGCAAATTGTCCCTAACCAGAATAGAAAGAGTGGGAGACTCCGGTTCACAACTGAGCAAGAGGACAAGTACATTAGAGTGTCTAGTTTGAGAAACAGACGCTTCACAAGTCCTCAACTGGCAGCTTAATTTAATAGTACCCGCAAAACACCAGTCTCAACATCAACAGTGAAGAGGCGACTCCGGGATGCTGGCCTTCTAGGCAGAGTTCCTCTGTCCAGTGTCTGTGTTCTGTTTCCCATCTTAAACTTTTCTTCTATTGGCCAGTCTGAGATATGGCTTTTTCTTTGCAACTCTGCCTAGAATGCCACCATCCTGGAGTCGCCTTTTCACTGTTGACGTTAAGACTGGTGTTTTGCATGTACTATTTAATAAAGATGCCATATTTGTGAAAAGATTAGATGTCATTTTTGCCTCCAAAATAAGATAATTGTTTCATAGTAAAATGTAGGCCGACTCAGTGGCCACGCCCAAGTGAACAGACATTGGTTGAGAACTATGAAATACGCCCTTCTCTCCCCCAGTACAAAAACCTGTTGACGGAAGTCAAATTCAGTTCCCAACGACGTGAGGTCTGGTGTCCATACGTTTATAAGGGTGAATTTCAACGTGGAGGTGACGATCACCATCCGGATGTCCTAGCCGTGTCTGAATCCTGGCTTAGGAGACCACCAAAACCTTGAAATTTCCATTCCTAACTATAACATTTTCCGACAAGATGGACTGCCAAAGGGGGCGGTGTTGCAATTTACTGCAAAGATAACCTGCAGAGTTCTGTCTTACTATCCAGTCTGTACCTAAACAATTTGAGCTTCTACTTCTAAAAATGTACCTTTCCAGAAACAAGTCTCTCACCATTGCCACTTCCTATAGACCACCCTCTGCCCCCAGCTGTGCCCTCGACACCATATGTGATTTGATTGCCCCCCATCTATCTTCTGAGCTCATGCTGCTAGGTGACCTAAACTGGGACATGCTTAACACCCCCAGTCATCCTACAATCTAAGCTTGATGCCCTCAATCCCACACAATTTATCAATGAACCCACCAGATATAAACCCAAATCCGTAAACACGGGCACCCTCATAGATATGATCCTAACTAACTCACCCTTTAAATACACCTCTGCTGTTTTCAACCAAGATCTCAGCGAGAACTGCCCTCATTTCCTGCATCCCTAATTGGTCTGCGAGCAAACGACCACCCCTCATCACTGTCAAACGCTCCCTAAAACACTTCTGCGAGCAGGCCTTTCTAAACGACCTGGTCGGGGTATCCTAGAACGACATTGACCTCATCCCGACAGTAGAGGATGCCTGGTTTTATTTAAAAGTGTCTTCCTCACCATCTTAAATAGGTATGCCCCATTCAAAAATGTAGAACCAGGAACAGATATAGCCCTTGGTTCACTCCAGACCAGTCTGCCCCTTCACCAGCACAAAAACATCCTGTGGCGTTCTGCATTAGCATCGATTAGCCCCCGTGATATGCAACTTTTCAGGGAAGTTAGGAACCAATATACACAGGCAGTTAGGAAAGCTAAGGCTAGCATTTTTAAACAGAAATTTGCATCCTCCAGTACAAACTCAAAAAAGTTCTGGGACACTGTAAAGTCCATGGAGAATAAGAGCACCTCATCCCAGCTACCCACTGCTCTGAGGCTAGGAAACACTGTTACAACTGATACAACCGATACATCCACTATAATTGAGAATTTCAACAATCATTTCTCTATGGCTGGCCATGCTTTCCACCTGGCTACCCCTACCCAGTCAACTGCCCGGCACCCTCCACAGCAACCCGCCCAAGCCCCCATCATTTCTCTTCTCCACCCAAATCTAGATAGCTGATGTTCTGAAAGAGTTGCAAAATCTGGACCCCTACAATCAGCCGGCTAGACAATCTGGACCCTCTCTTTCTTAAATTATCTGCCGAATTGTTGCAACCCCTATTACTAGCCTGTTCAACCTCTTTTGTATCATCTGAGATTCCCAAAGATTGGAAAGCTGCCGCGGTTATCCCCCTCTTCCAAGCGGGAGACACTCTAGACCCAACTTCTGCAGACCTATATCTATCCTACCCTGCATCTCTAAGGTCTTCGGAAGCCAAGTTAACAAACAGATTACTGACCATTTTGAATCACATCGTACTTCTCTGCTATGCAATCTGGTTTCCAAGCTGGTCATGGGTGCACCTCAGCCACGCTCAAGGTCCTTAACGATATCACAACCGCCATCGATAACAGACATTGCTCTGCAGCTGTATTCATCGACCTGGCCAAGGCTTTCGACTCTGTCAATCACCACATTCTTATTGGCAGACTCAAAAGCCTTGGTTTCTCAAATGATTGCCTCACCTGTTCACACAAACTACTTCTCTGATAGAGTTCAGTGTGTCAAATCGGAGGGCCTGTTGTCCGGACCTCTGGCAGTCTCTATGGGGGTGCCACGGGGTTCAATTCTCGGGCCGACTCTCTTCTCTGGATACATCAATGATGTTGCTCTTGCTGATGGTGATTCTCTAATCCAACTCTACGCAGATGACACCATTCTGTATACTTCTGGCCCTTCTTTGGACACGGTGTTAACTAACCTCCAGACGAATTTCAATGCTATACAACTCTCCTTCCGTGGCCTCCAACTGCTCGTAAACGCAAATAAAACTAAATGCATGCTATTCAACCGATCATTGCCCGCACCTGCCCGCCCATCCAGCATCACTACTCTGGACGGCTCTGACTTAGAATACGTGGGTAACTACAAATACCTAGGTTCTAGCTAGACGGTAAATTCTCCTTCCAGACTCATTTCAGATTTCTCAGCCAAACGTGAAGAACAAACAGAGCTATTTCCCTACCTACAAAATATATTTTTGGGAAAAAATAAACTTTGGCTCTCTACCTGGGAGTCTCGTGAGTGAAAACATCCGAAGTTCATCAAAGGTAAACATTGAATTTGATTGCTTTTCTGATTTGTGACAAGGTTGCCTGCTGCTAGCAAGGCATAATGCTATGTTAGGCTATCGATAAACTTACACAAATGCTTGTCTAGCTTTAGCTGTAAAGCATATTTAGAAAATCTGAGATGACAGGGTGATTAACAAAAGGCCAAGCTGTGTTCCAATACATTTCACTTGTGATTTTCATGAATAGGAATATTTCTCTGAAGATTTATGTCCGTTGCGTTATGCTAATTAGTGTCAGATGATGACAACGGCCCCGTTCACGGGATGGGGTGTCACTAGAGGTTAAGCATCTCCAATCCAAAACTAAATCTAGAATCAGCTTCCTATTTCTACCTCACTTATGACATTAGATCGGTGTTGGCTGCTAACTTGGCCCTTCTTAAATATTTCACCTCTGTGTTTGGAGACATTGGATCAGCATTCTTGTCGGGTCTCCTGTTAGTACATTTTATGTAGGGAAGCTAATGATTCATAATGTATGACACTTCTGGGAGTGTGTACACTTGTATTTTTTATTAGAATAGCATTTTTGTATGTTTTCTATAGTTATGTTCTTGACTATGTATCAATTTAACCATTTGGAAACTTGGGTACATTTGGGCAAATCGTGAAGGACACCTGGGTGACTTCATAATAAATGTCATGTAGCTTGCTCATTCTTCAAGTTATCAGTCTGAAATATTGCACACACACTGTTGCCCTCTTGTGGACACCATCTCATTTTACATCCAGCTTCATGGCTAAATGTGTCATCTTTGTCTTGCATTTCAGAGATAATGGTACAACAAAAAACTGCAGCAGAAAGGATTATAAACATAACCACCAGCTCATTTTATAGACAAGATTTTACCCCGCACCGACTAATTCAAACTCATCTCACGGCATGTCCGGCCCACTCATTATCTCAGCCAATCATGGCTAACTTTTTCTGTGGCTAAACCAACTAGGCTCGTACTTTAACAATTGTATTCGTATTTAAAGATGGCATACACGTTTGTTATTAAGGCACATGAAAGGTCACATGTTCGAGAAGGCATTTCTGTCAAAAAGCGCATTTTGTGTTAAAAACATTTCATTTAAACGGCTCTCCTGTGAAGTCGTGACTTGCGACATATGCCTAGTTTCCTGAATCGGTCACATATTACCACGACTAACTGGTGCCTCCGCCCATTGACTCTGTACTGGTGCCCCCTGTATATAGCCTCGCTATTGTTATTTTACTGCTGTTTATTTGTTACTTTTCTTTCTTTTATTTATTTTATATGTTTTACTTAACACTTTTGTTTCTCTAAAACCTTTAAAGCTTACTAGGGCTATACAGACCACTAACAAAGACCTCTACCCACAACTAAGGTGGAAAAACAGACTGCCTAAGTATGATTCCCAATCAGAGACAACGATAGACAACTTTCCCTGATTGAGAAACATACTCGACCAAAACATAGAAACAGGAAACATAGAAATAAAGAAACTAGAATGCCCACCCGAGTCACACCCTGGCCTAATCAACATAGAGAATAAAAGTCTCTCTATGGCCAGGGCGTGACAGCTTGCAAGTAAGCATTTCACTGTAAAGTCTACACCTGTTGGATTCGCCGCATGTGACAAATAAAATCACATTACTACCCTGCATGAATATGCTGGGAGCTAACCAACCAGGTTCAATGTTAGCTAGCTAACATTAGGCTCTGACTAGAAAAGCAAACGACTCTGGGATATGAATAACTTCAGCTAGGGAGCCATCCAGCTAACGTTAGCAAGCTAGCTAACATCACACTTTAGCTTGAAATGAAACCACTTGAAATGTGTAATATCTGAAAATGTAGCTAGCTAATGCTCGACTATCTTACCTGTATACATCATCATGCATGATGGACGTGTCTCCCTGTCACGGACACCATACCACGGTTGCCCTTAGTTTGAAGATGTCATCCGGAGACAGGTGTTACCTCCATCTCTTTAACTATCATACTCTATTTCCACCGATTTCAGAACTTGATCCTCCAGAAAGTGGAGAGCAACACTTATGCAGGTCCACTACACAATAAAAAAAAATTAAAGCCGCATTTCACAGGATTACCAAACAGACTGACCAGCTCCAATAGACAGAAGCCTTTTATATACCAATTCCAACTCCTCTCTTGTCATGTCCAGCCCACTCATTATCTCAGCCAATCGTGGCTAGTGGGAAGGTTGCTGTGTTTTTCAGTGGCTTAACCAACAAGGCTGGTAATTTAACAATTTTATTCGTATTTACAGATGGCATACAAGTTTGTTATTAAGGCACATGAAAGTTCACATGTTCCAGAAGACATTTCTGCCAAAAAACGCATTTGGATAAAAAAAATTAAAAAAAGTTAAAATGGCTCTCCTGTGAAGTCGTGACTTGCGACATACGCCTAGTTTCCTGAAACGAGTCACAAATATCTGATGACTGAAGTGGGAAGATTTTTATGTGATCATTTGTATTATATACAGTATATATACTGTATATATATATTTAATTCATGTCATTTGTTCCCCCTTCCTGTAATGGAATTTACTTTCCATTTGTGAATTTATTCATCCCGTCCAGTTGGTGGCAGCGTTGGTTTCCAGACCGCCATAATACCATAGCAGAAGAAGCTTATATGTAACAGCTGGTCTTTCGTTTTATAGCCCGTATAATGTTATGTCAAACTATGTAAGTGCTATTTGTATCTACATTTAGCTATTGGTTTAGCTAGATACCAGTTGTTTATGGATAGCTAACCTATCTGTATTTCAGTCTGTCTATGTAGTCAGCTAGCTGCTTTGTTAATTGTTTTATGAAGTATTGAATACAATGAAATTACACTGTATTGACAACTCCTGAAGCTGATGCAGTAAAACACATCCAAACTTGATCATGCTTTCCTGTCAATTAATTTCAAGCCACATTCCTGGGGCCTGTAACATATAGGCCTATACTTGTAGCACGAGACATACAAACAATTGAATGACCAAACAACACTGGAATTGCTCGACCCAGATGACAAACGCTGCCTGTCAGAGGTCAGAACCTGGAGAAGGTGAGCTACCTGCCTCGTGGTACACAGACAACACCTGTCCTGTCTGGAGCTGGTTGGTAGGTCTAGGAGCCCAGACATAGTGAAGGCTTTTCAGTAGTCTGACTAACTGGTTTGGTAACAATATTTCCAGGTAACAGTCAGTTAAATGGTTGTGTTTCAATGCTCAGGTAGAGGATGATAGCTAGTACCGTCATAAGGCAAGCAGTTCAGAGTGTGGTGATGTGAATGCAGCTTCACAAAGGAAGTGGACTAAATGGCAATAGATTATTTATTTTATTCTAATTTTGTAGGTATTACAATGATGTAGTTTTTATTTTTCATCCCACAATACTATATAGGGAAAATCATTTATTCGGGAGGTTGATTAGTGAAAAAAGTATTATTTTTGTAGGACAGTTTACATTTGACCGGGACTACAAGTGTTCAGCAGGAGTGCTGGATGATTCTGGAGTATTTGACAGTGGTCCAGTGCTGGATGATTCTGGAGTATTTGACAGTGGTCCAGTGCTGGATGATTCTGGAGTATTTGACAGTGGTCAAAGTGGTAGATAGTTCTGGAGTATTTGACAGTGGTCCAGTGGTGGATGGTTCTGGAGTATTTGACAGTGGTGGATGGTTCTGGAGTATTTGACAGTGGTCCAGTGGTGGATGGTTCTGGAGTATTTGACAGTGGTCCAGTGGTAGATGGTTCTGGAGTATTTGACAGTGGTCCAGTGGTGGATGGTTCTGGAGTATTTGACAGTGGTCCAGTGGTGGATGGTTCTGGAGTTTTTCACAGTGGTCCAATGGTGGATGATCCTGGAGTGTTTGACAGTGGTCTTTGTCGCTGCTAGTGGCTCTTGGTTTCTCTATGCTCTATCCCAGGCTCTTCCCTTCCGGTTGCTGGCCTTCCAGCCCTTAGATCTTAGGGAGAACATCCTCTTCTTCTCAGCCATCAGCAGGTAGCCTTGACAGGGCCAGTAGCCTGCCAGACCTGGGTGGGGTCCTCCTCAGTCTGTATGGATGGAATAACTAGTTCAATCTCTATAGCTGGAATAACTAGTTTGTCTCTATTGTTGAAATTACTAATTCAGTCTCAATGGTTGGAATAAATAGTTAAATCTCTATTTTTGGAATAACTAGTTCAACCTCTTTGGTTAGAATAACTAGTTCAGTCTCTATAATAGGAATCACTAATTCAGTCTCACTGGTTGAAATAACACGATTTTGCAGCTCTTTCAGAACATCAGCTGTCTGGATTTGGGTGAAGGAGAATGGGGGGCTTGGGCAAGTTGCTGTGGGGGTGAAGGAAATAGTTATTCTATGTTTGGAATAACTATTCAGGTCTCTATGGTTGAAACAACTACTTCAGTCTATATAGATAGAATAATTATTTCAATTGCTATTGTTGGAGTAAGGAGATCATTCACTATAGCAAGTTCGGCTAAGCTAGTTCGGTCTCTATGGTTGGAATAATGTTTCAGTCTCTGTTGTTTGAGGAACTAGTTAACTACTTCATCATTAAATATTTGGCTAGGTAAAGCCCCGCCTTATCTGGCTACCCCTACCCCAGTCAACAGCCCTTCACCCCCACGGCAACATGCCCAAGCCTCCCCCATTTCTCCTTCACCCAAATCCAGACAGCTGATGTTCTGAAAGAGCTGCAAAACCCCTACAAATCAGCCGGGCTAGACAATCTGGACCCTCTCTAACATTATCCGCCAAAATTGTTGCAACCCCTATTACTGGCCTGTTAAACCTCTCTTTCGTATCGTCTGAGATCCCCCAAAGATTGGAAAGCTGCCGCGGTCATCCCCCTCTTTAAAGGGGGAGACACTCTAGACCCAAACTACTAGAGACCTATATCTATCCTGCCCTGCCATTCTAAAGTCTTCGAAAGCCAAGTTAACAAACAGATCACTGACCATTTAGAATCCCACTGTACCTTCTCCGCTATGCAATCTGGTTTCCGAACTGGTCATGGGTACACCTCAGCACACTCAAGGTCCTAAACGAAATCATAACCACCATCGATAAGAGACAATACTGTGCAGATGTATTCATCGACCTGGCCAAGGCCTTCGACTGTCAATCACCGCATTCTTATCGACAGACTCAAAAGCCTTGGTTTCTCAAATGACTGCCTTGCCTGGTTCACCAACTACTTCTCAGACAGTTCAGTATGTCAAATCGGAGGGCCTGTTGTCCGGACCTCTGGCAGTCTCTATGGGGGTGCCACAGGGTTCAATTCTTGGGCCGACACTTTTCTCTGTATATATCAATGATGTTCCTCTTGCTGCTGGTGATTCTCTGATCCACCTCTATGCAGATGACTCCATTCTGTAAACATCTGGCCCTTTTTGGACACTGTGTTAACTAACCTCCAAACGAGCTTCAATGCCATACAACTCACCTTCCTTGGCCTCCAACTGCTCTTAAATGCAAGTAAAACTAAATACATGCTTTTCAACCGATCGCTGCCCGCACCTGCCCGATCGTCCAGGATCACTACTCTGGACGTTTATGACTTAGTATATGTGGACAACTACACATATATAGTTGTCTGGTTAGACTGTAAATAGTCCTTACAAACTCACATTAAGCATATCCAATCATAAATTAAATCTAGAATCAGCTCCCGATTTTGCAACAAAGCATCCTTCACTCATGCTGCCAAACATACCATCGTAAAACTGACCATCCTGCCGATCCTTGACTTGGGCGATGTCATCTACAAAATAGCATCCAACACTCTACTCAGCAAATTGGATGCAGTCTATCACAGTGCCATCCGTTTTGTCACCAATGCCCCATATACTACCCATCACTGCGACCTGTATGCTCTTGTTGGCTGGCCCTCGCTTCATACTCGTTGCCAAACCCACTGGCTCCAGGTCATCTATAAGTCTTTGCTAGGTAAAGCCCCGCCTTATCTCAGCTCACTGGTCACCATAGCAGCACCCACCCGTAGCAAAAATAAAAAAGTGTCTATGGTTAGAATAACTAGCTCAGTCTGTTGTTTGGAATAACTAGTTCAGTCTCTATGGTTGGAATAACTAGATAACTACTACTACTTCAGTCTCTATTGCAGGAGGAACTTTTTCAGTCTCTATGGTTGGAATAACTAGATCAGTCTCTACGGTTAGAATAACTAATTCAATCACTTTGGTAGTAATGTGTAGTTCAATCACTATAGCTGGTATAACTAGTTCAGCCTTTTTGCTTGGAATAACTAGTTCAGTCTCTACAGTTGGAATAACTACTTCAGTCTCTTTTGTAGGAATAACTAGTTCAGTCTCAATGGTTGAAACAATTTATTCAGCCTATAGTTGGAATAGCTAGTTAAATCACTCTGGATGGAATATATAGTTCATTCACTGCGGTTGGAATAACTATTTAAGTCTCTATAGCAGGAATAACTAGTTCAGTCTCAATGGTTGAAATAACTAATTATGTCTATTTTTGGAATAACTAGTTGTCTCTATGGTTTAAATAACTAGATCAGTCTCTATAGTTGATATAACTAGTTCAGTCTCAATGGTTGGGGTGATTAGTTCAGTCTCAATGGCTGAAATCGCTTTTTCAGTCCCTATGGTTGGAATAACTAGTTCAGTCTCTATGGTTGGAATAATTAGTTCAGTGTCTGTGGTTGGAATAGCCAGTTTATTCTCTATAGCTGAAATACCTAGGTCAGTCTGTAAAGCTGGAATGATTAGTTCAGTGTATGTAGCTGAAATACCTAGGTCAGTCTGTAAAGCTGGAATGATTAGTTCAGTGTATGTAGCTGAAATACCTAGGTCAGTCTGTAAAGCTGGAATGATTAGTTCAGTGTATGTAGCTGAAATAACTTGTTCAGTCTTTATATTGGAATATGTTCAGTCTTTACAGCTAGAATAGCTAATTCAGTCTCTATATGTGGAGAGTTCAGTCTCTATGGTTGGAAGACTAGTTCAGTCTATATAGTAGAATAACTAGTTCAGTCCCCATGGTTGAATTAACTACTTCGGTCTCTATAACTGGAATAACTTGTTCAGTATCTATGGTTGGAGGAACTATTTCAATGTATATTGTTGACATAAATAGTTCCGTTTTTATTGTTGGAATAACTAGTTCTGTCTCCATGGTTTGAAACACTAGTTCAGTTGATATGGTTGGAATAGTTAGTACAGACCCTATAGCTGGAATAACTAGTTCAGTCTGTATGATTGAAGGAACTAGTGCAGTCTCTAAGGTTGGAATAATTTGCTCAGTCTCTTTGGTTGGAAAACGTATTCAGTCTCTATGGTTCGAGGAACTAGTTCAGTATATGTTTGAAATATCTAGTTCAGTCTCTATGATTGAAATAACTAGTTCAGTCTGTATAGCTGGAGTAACTAGATCAATCTCTATGACTGGAAACATTATTTAATTTTCTGTGGTTGGAATAACTAGTTCAGTCTCTATAGTTGGAATACTTCAGTCTGTATGGTTGGGGGAACTACTTCAGTCTCTAAGTTTGAAATAACTAGTTTAGTCTCCATGGGTTTTAATAACGAATTCAGTCTATATGGTTGGAGGAACTAGTTCAGTCTCTATAGTTGGAATACTTCAGTCTATATGGTTGGAGGAACTAGTTCAGTCTCTATAGTTGGAATACTTCAGTCTATATGGTTGGAGGAACTAGTTCAGTCTCTATAGTTGGAATACTTCAGTCTATATGGTTGGAGGAACTAGTTCAGTCTCTATAGTTGGAATACTTCAGTCTATATGGTTGGAGGAACTAGTTCAGTCTCTATAGTTGGAATACTTCAGTCTATATGGTTGGAGGAACTAGTTCAGTCTTCAGTTTGAATAAGCAGTTCAGTCTTTATGGTTGTAATTTGTAGTTCAGCCTCTATGCTTGGAATATGTAGTTTACTCTCTATACCTGGAATAAGTAGTTCAGTCTCTATGGTTGGTATAACTAATCCGGTGTATATGGTTGGAATACCTAGTTCAGTCTCTATGGTTGGACTAACTTGTTTAGTCTCTGTATCTGGAATACCTAGTTCAGTATCTATAGCTGGAATAACTACTTCAGTATCTATAGCTGGAACAACTAGTTCAGTCTCTATAGCTGGAATAACTACTACTATTCAGTATCTATAGCTGTAATACATACTTCTGTCTCTATAGCTGGAATAGCTAGTTTGGTCTTTATGGTTGGAATAACTGGTTATGTCTCTAAAATTTGAATAACTAGTTCAGTCTTATGGTTGCAATAATTCGTTTAGTATCTCTTGCTGGAGGAACTATTTAAATGTATATTGTTGACATAAATAGTTCGGTTTCTTTTGTTGGAATAACTAGTTCTGTCTCTATGGCTGGAATAACTAGTTCAGAGTCTATGGCTGGAATAGCTAGTTCAGTCTCTCTTTGAAAAACTAGTTCAGACTCTATAGCTGGAATAACTAGTTCAGTCTGTATGATTGAAGGAACTAGTTCAGTCTCTAATGTTGGAATAACTTTCTCAAGCTCTTTGGTTGGAAAAACATTTCAGTCTCTTATGGTTCGAGGAACTAGTTCAGCATATCTTTGAAATAACTATTTCCGTCTCTATTATTGGAATAAGTAGTTTAGTTGAAATAACTAGTTCAGTCTGTACAGCTGGAATAACTAGATTATTCTCATTGACTGGAAAAATGATTTCATTCTCTATGGTTGGAATAACAAGTTCAATCACTATGGTTGGAATAACTATTTCAGTCTCTGTTGTTTGAGGAACTAGTTATGTGTATATTGTTGAAATAACTAGTTCAGTCTGTGTGGTTGAAATAACTAGTTCAGTCTCTATGGTTGTTATAACTGGTTCCATCTCAATAATTGCAATAACTATTTCAGTCTTAATGTTTGGAATAACTATGTAAGTATTTACTATTGGAGGAACTAGTTCAGCGTATATTGTTGGAACAACTAGTTTAGTCTGTATGGCTAGAATAACTAGTTCTGTAGCTATAGTCGGAATAACTACTTCAGTCTTTATGATTGGATGAACTAGTTCTATATATTTGGCATAACTATTTAACTCTCTATTGTTAGAATAACTTGTTCAGTCTCAATACTTGAAATAAGCAGTTCAGTCTGTACAGCTGGAATAACTAGCTCAGACTATGTCTCTGGAATAATTAGTTCAGTCTCTGTTATTTGAGGAACTAGTTCATTGTCTTTTGTTGGAATAACTAGTTTGGTCTCTGTGGTTGGAATAACTAGTTCAGTCTATAGCTGGAATAACTAGTTACATCTCTATTGTTGGAATAACTGGTTCAACTTCAATGTTTGAAACAACTATTTCAGTCTGTATAGCTGGAATAACCTGCTCAGTCTCTATGTCTGGATAATTACTTTCAGTCTCTGTGGTTGGAATAACTTGTTCAGTCTATGTTATTTGAGGAACTAGTTCAGTGTCTATTGTTAGAATAACTATTTCAGTCTGTATGGTTGGAATAACTAGTTCAGTTTCTGTAGCTGGAATAACTACTTCAGTCTCTATAGCTGGAATAGCTAGTTTCATCTTTATGGTTGTAATACCTAGTTAATTCTCTGTGGTTTGAATAGTTAGTTCAGTCTCTATAGCTGGGATAACTAGTTCAGTGTTTATGGTTGGAATTACTAGTTCAGTCTCTATGGTTGGAGGAATTAGTTTAGTTTATGGTTAGAATAGGTAGTTCAGTCTCTACAGCTGGAATAACTATTTTAATCTCTGGTTGGAATAAGAAGTTCAGTCTCTTTGTTTGGAATTTTAAGTTCAGTCTCTATGATTGGAATTTGTAGTTCAGTCTCTATGGTTGGAAAAAGTTGTTCAGTCTCTATGGTTGGAATACATAGTTCAGTCTCTATAGATGGAATAAGTAGTTCACTCTCTATGGTTGGAATAAGTAGCTGACTCTCTACGGTTGGAATAATGAATCCAGTGTATGTGGTTGGACCATCTTGTTCAGTCTCTGTAGCTGGAATAACTAGTGCAGTATCTATAGCTGGAACAACTAGTTCAGTCTCTATAGCTGGAATAACTAGTTCCCTCTCTATGGTTTGAGGTACCAGGTGTGTTTTTTATGGTTGGAAGAACCAGGTATGTTGCTATAGTTGGAGGACCCAGTGGAAGAACTCGTGGAACCAACTCAGTCTCTGGAGGATCCAGCTCAGTCAGAGGAGGAGGTGACAACTTAATGTCTGGAGGAACCAGCAAAGCCTCTGGTGGAACCAGCAAAGCATCTTGTTGAACCATGTCAGAATGCGGTTTAAGTAGTTCAGAGTCTCTACAGCTGGTGGAATCAGAGGAACCATGTTAGACTCTAGTTTTTCAGGCTCAGGTTCAGAGAATCTCTGTGTGTCAGGTAGCTGGCCATGAGGCCTGACCACAGAGACCTTGGGCTGTTGTCCGATGTGGATGTGGTGGACCTTGTACTCCCAGCAGGCTGGCAACTGGCCTGGAGCATCGGATACCTGGTCTATCACAGATCTGTAGTCTGCAGCCCAGAGGGCCTCACTCTCATCCCCTGCTGTGGTTGGGGAGATGTTGCTTTTAGCCCTGGTCCTAGTGGATCGAGGGGTAAACGGAGGTGTGGTGTGGTAGTATGGGATAGGATGGATAAACTTTGCCAATGGGGAGGACATGGTTGCCACCAGCTTGGACTTCTCTCTTGGCAGACCTTCTTTAGCTAATGCACTATCCAGAGGATCTCTACTGTCTGGGGATTCCTGTTTAGGATTGTAGTCTGCAACCCAGAGGGCCTCGCAATTGGCAGCAGTTTGGTCATAGAGGATAGTGCTCTTAGCCCTGCTTCTAGAGGTAATGCAGTGATCCACAGGGTTGCTGGGATAGCATTTAACAGATCTAGACTTCTCCAGCTTGGTCTTCTCTCTTGGTAGACCTGCTTTAGCTAATGCAACATCCAGTGGATCTGTGGGTTCTGGTACTTTGTCTTTAGGTATGTCAGACTTGGTTTCTCCTCCATCTGTCTCCCCTTCAGCCCTTTGTTCACATGGGGAGATCAGGATGTCCACATAGGAGCTGGCCGTGTCCTGTCTGCTCTGTCCATGTCTAACGGCTGGCCGTAGTCCTTGGAAACTCTAGTTTGTAGGCTGCCATGTCGCTCCCGGCCTACAGTCAGGGTAGATTGCGCTAGACAATTTCTGTAGACTGCCCTGTCTCTCCGGACCTACAGACAGGTTGGATGTTCTGCTGACACTGCCCTGTCTTTCAGACCCTAGACGAGACAGTACGCTGCCCTGTCTTTCAGACCCTAGACGAGACAGCACACTGCCCTGCCCTCAGACCCTAGGCGAGACCGTACACTGCCCTGCCTCTCAGTGCCAAGCTGGGCTTTCCTCTCAGCCTCCTCCACGTCCATCTGGAAGCGGTACATGCTGTAGCCGTCAGCGCTGTTGATGGAGCTGGCTCGGAGCAGGGAGGACGGTCGCAGTAGGAGGAGTGTGTGGAGTGGGAGCGTTTAAGCTCTGAATGGTCGACCCCAGCCAGCTTCTCTAGGGCGTTCATCATGCGGCTGTGGATGTCTTCCAGCTGAGCCAGGCGAAGGTCCACCGTCTGCAGGGACGCCTTCATGGTGTTCTCCCGCTCATTCACCTCCTCCAGACGCATGGACATGTTCTCCACCCTGGGAGAGGAAGGAGAGACAAGACTTTAATATTAGACAAGCTCCTAGAATAACATATTTCTATTCACCCTGAAGGAACAACAGGAGCTTCAGGACAGACTTACTAATACTTCACACTTATAAAAACCAGATTCAAAACACTTTTTGGACATGGTCATTTTAATTAATGAAGCTTCTGTCCCATCTTCAGCAGATGTTTTAATTGGGTGGGAGTGTTTTGCAGTGAGCAATGGATTGTGTGGGATTGTCTTACCGTTCTGATGTGACCTTGATCCTCTGGTCACTGGATGAATGGTGCTCGTCTTCCTTCTCTCTGAAGTATTCCTCCACACACTGCTCCTCAAACTCAAATAGAGCCTTCAGCTCCTCAGGGTTTAGCCGTAGCTCTGGAGGGAGAAGGCAGGATATCAATATTAGGTACATTTCTGAAAACTAACATGGAGACAGGATATCTATGCTCTAGTCAGTGGAAGTGGTGCTTGTACAGACCCGTGAATGAATGACTGTTAATAACACTCTAGAGTCTAAGCCCTGTCTAAGCCGGAGGAGGGAGTGGGTGGGGTTCTAAGCTAACACATGGAATTGTTTTAGGATGGTCATACTGAGGATGATGAGTTATTTTTGATTTAGAATTTTAAGACCCCTTAAGACATCAAAATACAACAAAAAAAATAATTGGATGAAACACTGAATTTGACATTACTGCTATTAGCCAAAAGAAACGCATTGAATAGCAGATTCACTAGATGGAAGAACAGATGTCCCCCCCCAAAAATCAAAGGAGGTTTGTTCTGAAGTGTCTGTCCTATATCTGAGTGATATAAGAAAGATCAGGAAACTATTATAATTTTTTTAACATGTATTTTTACCCTTATTTTAGGCACTAACTACTGTATACAAATTATGTGGACACCCCTTCAAATTAATGGATTCGGCTATTTCAGCCACACCCGTTTGCTGACAGGTGTATAAACTTCAGCACACAGCCATGCAATCTCCACAGAGAAACACTGGCAGCAGAATGGACTACTGAAGAGCTCAGTGACTTTCAATTTGGCACCGTCATAGAGCTGCCCGGTCAAATGTAAGTACTGTTATTGTGAAGAGGAAACGTCTAGGAGCAACAACAACTCAGCCGCAAAGTGGTATGCCACACAAGCACACAGAACGGGACAGCCGGTACTGAAGCACGTAACGCGTAAAAATTGTCTGTCCTCGGTTGCAACACTCACTACCAAGTTCAACTGCCTCTGGAACCAACATCAGCACAAACACTGTTCGCCGGGAGCGTCATGAAATGGGTTTCCATGTCCGAACACAAGACTAAGATCACCATGTGCAATGCCAATCGTTGGCTGGAGCTGTGTAAAGCTCGCCACCATTGGACTCTGAAGCAGTGGAAATATGGTCTCTGGAGTGATTGATTACGCTTCACTATCCGACAGTCCGAAAGACGAATCTGGTTTTGGCGGATGCCAGGAGAACTCTACCTGCCCCCATGCATAGCTCCAACTGTAAAGTTTGGTGGAGGATGAATAATGGTCTGGGGCTTTTTCATGGTTCGGGCTAGGCCCCTTAGTTCCAGTGAAGGGAGATCTTAACGCCACAGCAACCAATGACAATCTAGAGGATTCTGTGCTTCCAACTTGGCACCAGTTTGGGAAGGCCCTTTCCTGTTTCAGCATCACAATTCCCCCGTGCACAAAGCAAGTCCATAAAGAAATGTTTGTTGAAATCAATGTGGAAGAACTTAACAGGCCTACACCAGAGCCCTGACCTCAACCCCATCGAATACCTTTGGGATGAATTGGAACGCCAACCGCGAGCTAGGCCTAATCTTCCAACATCAATACCAGACCTCACTAATGGTCTTGTGGCTGAATGGGAAGCAAGTCCTGAATGCAATATTCCAACATCTAGTCGAAAGCCTTACCAGAAGATTGGAGGCTGTTATAGCAGCAAGTGAGTCAGCCCCAGTGGATTTATTTACATTTATCTTCAATAAGGGACTTAGTACATTATAGACATCAAGTGATTGAAATGATATAAAGAGGAATGTGTATCTGGAATGTATCGTTGTCTGCAACCTGGCTCAAGGTGAGTATAGGACTCCTCTCAGAGTTTTCAGAAGCTATTCTATCAAATAGGTGACCCTCTGTGGCAAAGTGGTTATTAAAAGCACCACACATTTCCATCTTATCTGTGACACTGATTTTCCACCATAATTTTGCAAATTCATTCATTAAAAATTCCTACAATGTGATTTTCTGGATTTCTTTTTCAAATTTTGCCTGTCATAGTTGAAGTGTACCTATGATGAAAATTACAGGCCTCTCATCTTTTTTGTTAAGTGGAAGACTTTGCACAATTGGTGGCTGACTAAATACTTTTTGCCCCACTGTACAAACACCCTAGGCTCTACCAGTAGTGCAAAAACGGTGTTAGGTAACAATAGGTATGGAATAAATAAAAATAACAGTAGCGAGGCTATATACAGTAGAGCTACATACAGACCAAAAACACCGGTTAGTCGGGCTGATTTGAGGTAGTAATGTAAGATATTGTTAGTGGGGTATGCAGTTAGCGCTAAGAATAGGTAAGAATAGGTGGGGTAGTAAACCCCGCAGCAGTCAGCACCTGCATACAACCACCCCGGACCTACTCACATGCAACAGCAGCAGGGAGGATACAACCAACCGCAGTTCCAGGGAATGGCAGGGAACACCATGCCCTGGCCATGAAGATGCCCACCACCCACGGCAGGAGAAGGGAGACAACACTTTCAACAGCACACTGAACCAACAATGATATGCGAAGTTGAGGGTGTCCCCCATCAGTTCCTGGTAGACACAGGATGCACCTATTCTACTATCAAGTTCCCTCAAATACTACTGAAAGTGGAGTGGAAGTATCCACCAACCCTCCCTCTTCAACACCTGATCGCCCAGCAAGAATTATGATGATGCCACTCCAGCCGACGCCCACGCTGTCTGAAACCCAAGAAGTGTACTGGCTAAAATGCCTACCCACAGGCCCAGACACCCCTCACATCCAGTTTAAGTTCAACCAACTGAAAGCTCAAGTCTACACTCTGCACCCATATAAGACTCCCCAAGCTGAGGCACGGATGACTGCCCCTACACTGAAGACTGGGACGAAGACATGATGCACCTGACCCCACCTATCAGGTGTTGTACCATTGTGTGTGGCCTAGAGGGGGTGGCACCACCGATCATCCTACGACCAAGGAACCTCCATGCACCCCTGGCCTGGACGGCTGAAGCATCAACAGCCATTGCACTTCTGAAAACAGATCTATCATCGACAGCAGCTCTGACTGCACCTGACTACAAGAACAAGTTCCATTTGGATGTTTCTGAAAATGAAGGATTCACCTCATCCGTCCTATTCCAGAAACAAGAGGGGGAGAGAAGGGTCTCTTGATGTACCACTCCTCCAAACTTGACCACATTGAGGTAGGACAGACAACATGTTCCAGATACGTTGCTGCAGTAGCAAAAGCTATTGAAAAAACAGCTCACCTCGTGATGTGTCATCCATTACCAGACCTGAAGAATGAACCACTGACTAATCCCGACCACTGGCTGTACACTGATGGCTGCTGCTACAAAGGAGAAGAAGGAAACATAGCAGCCTATGCGGTGGTACACAACTCCCAGACGGCTCACACGTTACCCTTGAATCAGCCATCATCCTTCAACCAGTACCTGCTCAATTAGCTGAAATCATCGGATTGACGCAGGCCCTCATCAGAGGAAAAGGAAAGACTGTGAATAACTATACAGACTCAGCCTATGCCCATGGAGCAGTTCACACTGATGGACCCAGAACTTTTACGAGAAGCACATGGCCCCACACACGAAGCCAAACTAAAGACCCTTCAAAAGGTCTCACACATCTAGTGGCACCCTCACATGAAAATATGACTGACTTAAAATATGACTGACTTATTTTATGACGAATGCAATGTTTGTGACAGCCACAACCCAAAGAAACCATATCAAACACCAATGGGCTCATACCCAGTACCTAATGCATGTTTTCAGGACATTAGTATAGACTACACCGACATGGGCCCTGAAAATGTATCTAAAGACAAACGCTATCTCCTAGTTATGGTAGATAGGTTCTCCAAATGGGTAGAAGCAATACCAACAGCAAAGAGGGATGCTAGGTCAGTCGTTAAGTGGCTAACAAACCAAACTAATACCCAGGTATGGCATCCCAAGACAAATCAAATTTGACAAATGGCTCACATTTAACAAACACCTGAGACAAGTGGAAGAAAGATTTGGCATAACACACAGATTTGGTTCTGTGTACCACTCCCGGTCCCAAAATCTGGTGGAACGTTAAACCAAAAGCTGAAAGCTAAGATAGCAAAAGTGTCTGGAAGAGTCATGCCTGGTCCACCAAGGGAGGGAGGTCATATGCCCGCTCTTGATGTACAACAAATTGTAAGCTCCCCTTCCTGGACCTTGTGAACCTGGGTAGAGAGTGCTGCAGGGAGAACCGTCAGTGTTTTCACATAATCAGACATTACAATTTGTTGTACATCAAGGGCGGGCATATGACCTCCCTCCCTTGGTGGACCAGGCATGACTCTTCCAGACACTTTTGCTATCTTCTTTCAGCTTTTGGTTTAACGTTCCACCAGACCTTGAGATTGGGGCCTGTACACAGATCCAAATCTGTGGGTTATGTCTTCTTCCACCTGTCTTAGGTGTTAGTTATTGAAATGTGAGCCATTTGTCAAATTTGATTTTTCTTTGGATGCCATATCTGGGTATTAGTTTGGTTTTTAGCCACTTTAATGACTGACCTAGCATCCTCCCCTGCTGTTGGTATTGCCTCTACCCATTTGGAGAACCTATCTATTATAACTAGGAGATAGCGTTTATCTTTACATTGTCGGGGCCCATGTCGGTGTAATCTATACTAATGTCCTGAAAACATGCATTAGGTACTGGGTATTAGCCCATCGGTGTTTGATATGGTTTCTTTGGGTTGTGGCTGTCACAAATATTGCATTCGTCACAAAATAAGTCAGTCATACCTAATCATATGAGGGTGCCACCAGATGTGTGAGACCTTTTGAAGGGTCTTTAGTTTGCCTTCGTGTGTGGGGCCATGTGTTTCTCGTAAAAGTTCTGGGTCCATCAATGTGGACTGCTCCATGGGCATAGGCTGAGTATGTATAGATATTCACAGTCTTTCCTTTTCCTCTGATGAGGGCCTGCGTCAATCCGATGATTTCAGCTAATTGAGCAGGTACTGGTTGAGGGATGATGCCTGATTGAAGGGTGACATCACGAGGTGAGCTGTTTTTTCAATAGCTTTTGCTACTGCAGCAACGTATCTGGAGCATGTTGTCTGTCCTACCTCAATGTGGTCAAGTTTGGAAGAGTAGTACATCAAGACCCTTTTCTCCCCCTCTTGTTTCTGGAATAGGACGGATGAGGTGAATCCTTCCTTTTCAGAAACATCCAAATGGAACTTGTTCTTGTAGTCAGGTGCAGTCAGAGCTGCTGCCGCTGATAGATCTGTTTTCAGGAGTGCTATGGCTGTTGATGCTTCAGCCGTCCAGGCCAGGGGTGCATGGAGGTCCCTTGGTCGTAGGATGACCGGTGGTGCCACCCCCTCTGGGCTTCACACAATAGTACAACACCTGATACGTGGGGTCAGGTGCATCATGTCTTCGTCCCAGTCTGCAGGGTAGGGGCAGCCATCAGTGTCTCAGCTTGGGGAGTCTTGTATGGGTGCAGAGTGTAGATTTGAGCTGTCAGTTGGTTGAACTTAAACTGGATGTGAGGGGTGGTAGGCCCTGTGGGTAGGCATTTTAGCCAGTATACTTCTTGGGTTTCAGACAGCGTGGGCGTCGGCTGGAGTGGCATCATCATAATTCTTGCTGGGTGATCAGGTGTTGAAGAGGGAGGGTTGGTGGATACTTCCACTCCACTTTCAGTAGTATTTGAGGGAACTTGATAGTAGAATAGGTGCATCCTGTGTCTACCAGGAACTGATGGGGGACACCCTCAACTTCACACATCATAGATGGTTCAGTGTGCTGTTGAAAATGTTGTCTCCCTTCTCCTGCCGTGGGTGGTGGGCATCTACATGGCCAGGGCATGGTGTTCCCTGCCATACTTTGGAACTGTGGTTGGTTGTAATCTTGCTGTTGCTGCTGCATGTGATTAGGAGAGGCTCCTCCTCTTCCTCTCCCTCTTCATTGTTGTTGCTGCGGGGAGAGTGGTTTCATGCAATATCTGGCATAGTGACCGGGAATTCCGCAGTTATAACACTGGTAGTTTCCCCCTCTTGTATGGTCCTGTGTAGGGGCCCCGTTGAGGCCATTTCTGTTGCAGGATACACTGCTGCGGGGGAGGGTATTGGGGTGCTGGGGCTGCCTGCTGTTGGATCATCTGAGAGACAGTCTGTGCTACGATCTGAGTGATATCTGGCTGCTCCCCTTGGTCTTGAGTTTCTTCTGCAATCATTTGTTTGGGCGTGGTGGCTGCAGACATTTTATCTAATTCGTCTGATAATGTGTATAATGCGTTTATCTAAGTTTTAGTCAGTCCTTTGTGTGGCTTATTTCTATCTTTGTATACTCAGCCCGTCTCTGTTCGATACCTGGGATGTACTGTAGTGCTAGCTCAGAGTTCTCCCATGCGCCCCCACCCTTGCACAGATCAGTAATGTGGCGGCAGTTACGTGTGTGCCTCTGCGGCATGTAATTTGAATTTGTTCAGCGATTTATTTAAGTATTTTCTAGAAATGATTCGCCGATTTCCTTTTGGAACAATATATTAGTGAATATATGCGGTTCTATTACAATTTTCAGAGTAATTCTAGCTCTGTAGGAAATATAGATAGAATTTCTAGAAAACTAAGAGTTGTTCAGTGAATTATTTAAATACTTTCTGTAAATAATTCAGTAACTTCCTTTATGAACTTATATCAGTAAAATCCAGAGATTCTATAACAATTGTCAGAACAATTTTAAACTTTAGGCAATACCAACAGGATTGAAAAAAAGCGAAAATCAGTGTTCGAGGCCGGCGGCTGTCAATCAAAGTTGCACGGCAATACGACTACCAAGATAGCTTTGCCTATTAGCACGTGTGCATAATAGCCCAGTTACGTATCTCAAACGTTTCTCTCAATTTAATTTCCCCGGTCTCAAAGTCATGGAACGTCAACTCTGGTTATATTATGTTATTGTTTGATATGCAATGGTCACATCATCCCCGATCTCTGTCTTGTGGAACGCCAAACTTACATATCCTATATCTACTCGACTACACCTCTTACATAATCTGTTAAATAGTATTGAGCTTTTTTAATAGGGCATTTTTCATGCAGATTCATTCGATCCAACCACACCTCCACAAGACCTATTCGATAGTATACAACGTATCAATAGGACATTTTACTTGCAGATTCGGTTCATCTATCATTTACCTATAACCACACCTCCACAAGACCTATTCGATAGTACACAACGTATCAATAGGACATTTTACATGCAGATTCGGTTCATCTATCATTTAACTATAACCACACCTCCACAAGTCCTATTCGATAGTACACAACGTATCAATAGGACATTTTACATGCAGATTCGGTTCATCTATCATTTATTCATTCGTATGAAATTCTCATTGAATTTCCAACATCCATAATTGTGTCCTTTACGTGTTAAAACACAGCCACTATTTAACGTCACCTCTATACACAACCCAATATATATATAATTAGGACAGTTTTCTATGCAGATTTCAGAACAAATAGGGTCCCGAAGGAATTTAACACATTGGTCAATCACAATTCACACATTCCTATTAAAATAACTCAGTATAGGCCAATTAATAAAAAATAAAAATAGTCTTTTTTTTTTTTGTCTTTATACAAAACAAGATATCTTCAATCAATGCCTTAGGTTCTTATGTAAAAATTTGGCAACGATTCATACTCACGCCCAGTACTTTCTGATCAAAATTTGGTTTAGGCTATAATACATTATGCAGATTTCGATTTAACAGGCTCTGCTCACCTTATATAGAGCGCTCCGATCAGATTTCCTGTGGCAAGATGAATGGCTGGACAAGTCACTCTTCCGTCTGATTTTGAGCCGTGATCAGTTTCGTCCTCTCACACTAACTTATCATAGATCGAATTCAAGAATAACCATCCTCACGCTACCAAGTTCTGTTAGTGTTTAAATACTGGAGAGTTGAGACCAAATCACGGACGCTGGACAGAGTGGATTTCAGTTGTAACAAAATACAGTTTTAATGAGTCAAAGATATCTTGTCCTGCAGTTTTACGTGCACGGATCTAGTTCATTTAACTCGGTAAGGAGTCAGGTGAAAAAGAGACCTTATACAAAGGTTACGTTCATTTTTATACATAGAATAAAGTAGGTGGAGTCTTGTCGTTTTGGTCTTCTGACTGGTCCCAAAAGGTTGGAGGCGGACCTGCTCTAATCCAGAGCATGAGTCCCATTGGTACAGAACAGAGTCTTGTTCTCTGAGCTCCCGACCAGTAGAGGGGGTGAGATGTGTGTTTATACTAGGAGATGTTTGTGTCAGGGGTTCGTGAGGTAGAGGGGCAGTTTTTATGGCTGTTCATGCGATGGAATGTCTTTGTTTCCTGGGGTCGGGAGACAACCAAGCTGAGGGGATAGTTTTAGGTGGGTAGTTTTATTGCTGGCTGTGTGAGCTAGTTCCTGTTTTAGCAGGGGTACGTAAGATGACTTGAGTCAGGCGGTTTAGCTTAGCGCTGTATAATATATGAGCTATGTGTATGAATATTTATATAACAATACCCCCTTTATCTGTCAAGTTTCCATCCAATATGTTGTGCATAGGATACAAAAGCGTATGAAAGTATTTTTGTAAAGACATGAATGTGATTTTAGGAGGTATAAGACAATCTATTTCCTATAAATTGTGCATATGTAACAATTGTCATCGAGAGAAGGAGAAGAGGACCAAAGTGCAGCATGGTACGTATTCATAATACTTTTAATAAAGATGAATACTGGAACAAAAACAACAAACCAACAAACGAAACAGTTCTGTAAGGTGCAACAAAAACACTAAACAGAAAATAACTACCCACAACCCATAGTGGGAAAACAGGCTGCCTAAGTATGGTTCTCAATCAGAGACAACGATGGACAGCTGCCTCTGATTAGGAACCATACCAGGCCAAACAGAAATACAAAACATAGAACAAAAACATAGAATGCCCACCCCAACTCACGCCCTGACCAAACTAAAATAGAGACATAAAAAAGGCACTAAGCATAAGTAAGTAGCCAAGCCCCGAGTAAGGTCAGAGAGCGTGTCAGACGGACAGAGTCATCTCCTTTGGCCAGAGTGCATAAACAACGTTGCTGGCGAAATTAACATTAGACCAGGAAACGTGAAGCGGAGAGCTGCACATTCAGAATGGTTGATGCTTTGAACCTCAACACGAGGTAAAGAAATTAACTCACCTTCCTTTGGACCAGAGAGACGAAGAGCTGCAGCTCATGTCCATTGTGGTCTGAATCCTGAATGTCGACACAAGGAGGAAGAGGCTAGCTCACCTCAGACAATCACTGGTACAGCTAAGTAGCTGTTCTGAGGAATGAACACCCATAGAGACCAGACAACTAAGAAGAAGGACATTGTGACCTCTTGTGGACAATCAGAGCCGTACACCCACAGGAGACCTCACCAAAACCTTTTCCAAGAATTCTTGGTTCCGACAGAGATAAACAACGAACGAAGGCATTTCATACATAAATACATTCATGATTTCTTACTACAAACATGTGGCGGGTTCGTGTGAAAAGTATATGATTAATGGGAGAATAGTTATAGAATGTGTCCAGAATAAGTGTCCCTTTTCTCTATCCCTCTCTTCATTGGTTGAGTGTAAGCAGGGAAATTGTCAGTTCACTAGGGACCTTTGTCTCATGTGTGTGTGTGTGTGTGTGTGTGTGTGTGTGTGTGTGTGTGTGTGTGTGTGTGTGTTCTGTGTTAGTATTTAGTCAGCTGGTAAATAAATAATTTAACACATTTGTGTAGTACTGCATAATGGCTGGGGTTTTTGCAGATCCAAGAAGGTTATGACTAGTCAAAATGATTATTTTTATAAGAGGTAATGATTAATAAGATGACTGTTTATGATGAAATAGGTAAAGACCTTGTAGAGTTTAATTTGGGAGATGGTAACTCTCTAAATAACTTATTCCGTTGTGCCTCAAATCCTAATGAGTTAATTGTTACATGATTAATTTAATTGGGTAAAAATTAAGCATAGTTAGTGGATTAAATAAATAACAGTCATCAGATGAATGAAAGTAAAGTCACGACAACATTGTGCATATAATATAAAAAATGATTAAATAATTTTTGCTAAGAGAGGAAAGTGATTTTAGGAGTCATAAGAGAACTTGCAATCTTATCCTTTGCACAGTAATTAGCCACACCCTGAGTGAGGTCAGAGAGCATGTCAGCCAGATGGAACCGTCCTTTCGACCAGAGTGGATAAAAGGACTGTTTAAGAAGTAACATATGAGACCATAACATTGGACAGGTTGAAGCTGTGCGTGTGAAGTGGTCTGAATCCTGAACCCTGAGTATCAACACGAGGTGTAGGCGAGAAGCTCATCTCCCAGACAATCACTGGTACAGTTGATTAGCGGTCTTAAGTCAGATATAGAGAAAAGTGAATCTAAGTGAGACCATCCTACTATGAGTCTCAAAGCACTGTATACTCCTACTCCCATCACCGATGGCAACCGTTGACACGGCTGGCTAACCATTAAAACTTCTTCGGGCTAGGCCAGTGGGACACCTGTCGACAACTTCCGGTGAAATTGGAGGGCCCACAATTCAAGTAAATAATCATAAAAATTATGGATATTAAACATTTAGGTACATACAAGTGTCTTATATTGGTTAAAAGCTTAAATTCTTGTTAATCTAAGTGCATTATCCTATTTACAATAGGCTTTACAGCGAAAGCATGCCATGTGATTGTTTGAGGATGGCGCCCCACGTCAACATATTTTTCCACAGGCACAGGCTTCATAAAATCACAAATAGCGATTAAATATTCACTTACTTTTTGAAAATCTTCCTCTGATTTGCAATCCAAAGGGTCCCAGCTATAACATGTAGTGTCATTTTGTGAGATAAAATCCTTCTTTATATCCCAAAAAGTCTGTTTAGTTGGCGCCATCGATTTGAGTAATCCACTCGTTCAACATGCAGAGAAAGGAATTTAAAAAGCGACAGCTAAACTTTGTCAAAATATGTTTCTATTTAATCCTCAGCTACCCTAAAATGTAATTAAACTATAATATTTAATACGGAAAGAAGTATGTTCAATAGGAAAACGATATTAGCAGGTGCGCGTACTGAGTCCCAGTACGAAAACTCAAAATTCTTCATTGTTTGGGAAGAAACAAGCCTGAAACCTTGAACAAAGACTGTTGACATCTTGTCGAAGCCATAGGAATTGCAATCTGGGAGCTGGATTTGGATATGTCCCTATAGTTTCCATTGTAAGAGCATGCACTCAAAACAATTTTGTGGGAATTTTCTCCTACCATATCTATTGTGTTATAGTCTCATACATTATTTTTTACATTTCTGCAAACTTCAAAGTATTTTAAAGACCATTGGTACCAATTCAATGCATATCCTGGCTTCTGGGCCTGAGTAACAGGCAGCTTACTTTAGGCACGTCAGTCAGACAGGAAGTGGAGAAAAATAGACCCTAGCCTGAAGAAGCCTAGGAGCATCGTCCAGAGTGAACAACCGTAAAAAGACGGGAAAGGGAGGACCCCTTTTTAGACAATAAAAGCCTTATAAGCGTGCCTCTGAAACACCAAACCAATGCTCTTCTGAAGGAGGGCTAGTTCTGACAGAGATAAATGGCGAATGGCACTCACACGTAAGTACATTCATGATTTTTTTCTTCAAACTGGCAGCGGTTCATGTGCAAAGTATATGATTCTTGTGAGAATAGTTCTAAAATGTATCAATGATAAGTGTCCTTTTTACTTTCTCTCTCTCTCCCCCACCCCTCTTCATTTTCTGTGTATCAAGCCGCCGTATACAGTCCACTAGGAACCGTTTTCTCATGTATTTCATGTGTATGTTATCCTGTTTTCTCAGTTAGCTAGTAAATAAATAGTTAAATCAATTTGTGTAGCACTGAATCAGGAGTAAGGCTGTTGTTTTTTTCAGATGCATGAGGTTACGACTGTTCAGAATGATGATATGATAAGAGGTTATGATTAATATGCTGACTGTTTTATGGATGTTATAGGTAAATACCTTTAGAGTTTCATTCGAGAGATGGTAACTCTTTAAACAACCGCTCTTGTGGTGCCACAAATCCTAATGAGTTAATTGTTACATGATTGTTACATGATTAATTTAATCGGGTAACAATTAAACAGTTTGTTGATTCGTTAAATAACAGTCATCAGATTAACGAAAGTAAAGTCACTATAGCAGATAATTCAGTCAACGTTCTACTGATCCTAGACTATGACGACGTCATCTATATTTAAAGCCTTTACATGCAGTTTACCATAGTACATCATTATCACAGACGACCACTTTAGCACTCATCACTCCATTCTCTATCAGAAAGTAGGCTGGTCCTCTTTGATGACATGTAGGTCAAAGCATTGCATTCCGTTCATTTATGGAGAGAAAAAAAAACTCCCGCATTAACACAACATTGTTAAAAAGTTTATTAGGGAGTCATATTGAGACCCAGGTATCTTTTACAAATGAGCCCTGCAGAATACAAAAAGACACACATCAAATACGAAATGCAATCAATAAATAGTAAATCCAGTGCCTTCAGAAAGTATTCAGAGCCCTTGACTTTTTCCACATTTTGTTAAGTTACAGCATTCTAAAATGTATTAAATGTATTTTTTTCCTCATCAATCTACACACACTACCCCATAATGTCAAAGCGAAAACAGTTTTTTAGAAATGTTTTACATTGACATAAGTATTCGGACCCTTTACTGAGTACTTTGTTGAAGCACCTTTGGCAGCGATTACAGCCTCAAGTCTTCTTGTGCATGACACTACAAGCTTGGCACACCTGTATTTGGGGAGTCTCTCCAATTCTTCTCTGCAGATCCTCTCAACCTCTGTCAGGTTGGAGGGGGAGTGTTGCTGGACAACTATTTTCTGGTTTCTTAACAGATGTTCGATCAGGTTCAAGTCCGGGCTCTGGCTGGGCCACCCAAGTACATTCAGAAACATGTCCCGAAGCCACTGCTGCATTGTCTTGGCTGTGTGCTTAGGGTTGTTATTCTTTTGGTGAACCTTCACCCCAGTCTGTGGCCCTGAGCGCTCTGGAGCAGGTTTTCATCAAGGATCTCTCTGTACTTTCCTCCATTCATCTTTGCCTCGATAGTGACTAGTCTCACAGTCCCTGATGCTGAAAAACATCCCCACAGCATGATGTTACCACCACCATGCTTCACCGTAGGAATGGTGCCAGGGTTCTTCCAAATGTGATGCTTGGCATTCAGACCAAAGAGTTTAATCTTGGTTTCATCAGACCAGAGAATCTTGTTACTCATGGTCTGGGAGTCATTTAGGTGCCATTTGGCAAACTCCAAGCGGGCTGTCATGTGCCTTTTACTGAAGAGTGGCTTCCGTCCGGCCGCTCAACCATAATGGCCTGATTGGTGGAGTTCTGCAGAGATGGTAGTCCTTCTGGAAGGTTCTCTCATCTCCACAGAGGAACTCTAGAGCTCTGTCAGAGTGACCATCGGAGTTCTTGGTCACCAAGGCCCTTTTCCCGCGATTGCTCAGTTTGGCCGGGCGGCAAGCTCTAGGAGGGGTCTTGGTGGTTCCAAACTTCTTCGATTTAAGAATGATGGAGGCCATTCTGTTCTTAGGGACTTTCAATGTTGCATAAATGTTTTTGTACCCTTCCCCAGATCTGTGCCTCAACACAATCCTGTCTCAGGGCCATACCGACAATTCCTTTGACCTCATGGCTTGGTTTTTTTCTCTGACATACACTGTCAACTGTGGGACTTTATATAGACAGTTGTGTGCCTTTCCAAATCATGTCCAATCAATTGAATTTACCACAGGTGGATCAATCAAGTTTTTAGAAACATCTCAAGGATGATCAATGGAAACAGGATGCACCTGAGCAAAATAAAAAACAACCACATTCCTCAGTTCAGAGGTCCTTAACCAACATTCTGACTTGCCCGAAAGGCACTAATGCATGCAACTGTAGGGTATTCTGAAGATTGTTCCATAATTGAGATGCGAATTAACTTAAAGCCATTTTACCTAAATCTGTAATGACAGAAGGAATTTCAAGTTAGCCATCCTTGTGACAGTATGGTGTCTCATACTTCTTTCTATAGGTTAGATACATATATATATATATTTTAAATGCATTCAATCATCATTTATATCATACACATTTATTAAAGATAGAGAAATAAACTGAAATCCATCCCCCTGTATCAATACTTGGTGGAAGTACCTTTGACAGCCATTGTGAAACAAAAAAAGAAAGTAAGTCTCAACCAACTTTGTAGACCTGATGAATCATGTATACTGTACATTCTTCTTGGCTCATGCTCTGTAAAGTTGGTTGGGTATTGTTGAATCTTCATATATTTACATGAGGATTTAATCAGAACTGAGTCTAGGGCACTTGGGGGCATTCACCTTCATATTGGTGAGCCACACCAGTGTAGATTTGACCTTGTGCTTATTGTTCTGCTGAAAGGTGATTCCCCCCCCCCCCCCCCCCCCCAGTGTCAGGTCTCAAGCAGAGGCTAAAACAATTGTCCAGAAACAGAAGGGGTTCAAACTGTAGAACGCAGTTCCTACATGTGAATATAAAAATGTATTTTATCAAACAACACTATGCTACATTTTATCTCTGGGACCCTCAGGATGACCAATCAGAGCAAGGTTACTGAAGGTAAGTACATTATTTACCTCAGAGGTAAATGTATCAAACCAGTTGCCATGATAAATGTTTTTGTTGTTGTTGTGCACTCTCCTCAAACAATAGCATGGTATTTTTTTCACTGTAATAGCTACTGTAAATTGGACAGTGCGGTTAGATTAACAAGAATGTAAGCTTTAAGCTTTCTGCACATAAGACATGTCTATGTCCTGGAAAGTTGGCTGTTTCTTACAACGTCATTCTAGTCACATTAGCGCAAGTTAGCAACAAACGTCCCGGTATAGGGACACAAATCCCTTAGAGGTTTTAATGCATATAAGGAGCAAAATTGGATCCTGCTTTTAATTCCAGGTCCAATAAAACTAATGGGCTTCATATAACCTTTATTATTGAAGACACGGGTAATGCTAATGTTCTGTTGTTATTTCAGACATGTATGCAACAACTCAAGTCATCTGGCTATTCAAACACAAAAACAGGTCTCCAACTTCCATTTAGAAACTCAAATATATTCAAATGCTACTGAGAGCAATGTTACAACCCAGTGCTGTCAATGTTAAAACAATAGCAAAAGTTACGCAACTATTAACACAGCCATCCCACTTGGCACACCTTGGTTGAACCAACGATGTTTCCATCAGGGGCTCAACTTTCACTGGGAACGCGGGAACCCCCCACATTCTGAAATTGCACCCCCCAAAAAGGCCAGTTTTATTGCTTCTTAATCAGAACAGCAGTGTTCAGCTGTGCTAACATCATTGCAAAAGGGTTTTCTAATGATCAATTAGCCTTTTAAAATGATAAACTTGGATTAGCTAACACTACGTGCTTGGGACACAGGAGTGATGGTTGCTGATAATGTGCCTCTGTACGCCTATGTAGATATTCCATAAAAAATCAGCCGTTTCCAGCTACAATAGTCATTTACAACATTAACAATGTCTACACTGTATTTCTGATCAATTTGATGTTATTTTAATGGACAAAAATGTTGCTTTTCTTTCAAAAACAAGGACATTTCTAAGTGGCCCCAAACTTTTGAACGGTAGTGGACATTCACCTCTGCCAGCTTCTGCCAGTTTTCGGCACCATAGCATATATTGTAGCATTTATGCTATCGCTAAATATACTATGGAGATGTCCAGAGTCCTTCATTTGCATAACATTCAAATATTTACATTACCACATATGCATAATGTATCATTACATTCCCAACTATAAGCTCAACATTCATGTAAATCAATACCCAAAGATGTACATAAATAGAGCGCTCAGGAGACAACAGCATACAAGGAAAGTATGTGCCATGGCTGTGGCATCACAAACCCTTATGGCTGAATCTCAAATGGCACCCTATTCCCCATACAGTGCACTACTTTTGTCCAGAGCCCTATACACTGTAGCTATGGGACATAGGGTCCCATTTGAGACCCAGGGGACCTAACACAGCAGCCAGAGAGTCACACAGAGCCTGGGGTCAGACAGAGTCACTTTGGGGGTCATGGGGATGGAGGTAGTAGTGGCACACGGGCTTCAGTTACAGTTTGCGTTTCAGAGCCCTGTTCTGGGGCCAGAATGAGGTAGAGAAGGACTAAAATGAGGTCATAATACAGATCAAGAAGTATACACCAAGTCAAATGAATGATTTCCTTGGAATACACACGGAACACCTAAATTGTTCCAATGGTTTCATTCCAGTTCCATTCATTGGTATTTCCATGTGGCTCTCTCTGAGTGAGTAGCAATACAGTACTCGTCTACTACGTCCTTTAAAGCCCAGTGTGGTAAAAAATGTGATTTTCCTGTGTTTTATATATATTTCCATACTATGAGGTTGGAGTAATACTGTGAAATTGGAAAAAATTATGATAATGCCCTTTTAGTGTAAGAGCGGTTTTAAAAGATTGGCTGAAATTTCAGCCTGTTTTGTTGGGATGGAGTTTTGGCCTGCCTGGTGTCAACACCCGGTGTTAAATTAGTCAATAGACCAATAAGAAAGAGTTCCAATCCTCTCTGCCAATAACAGCTTGTTTTCAGTTTTTCCCTCCCCACTCAGACCACTCCCAGACAGTCCTAGCAAATTCTTTCTTGAGAATTGGCTATTGGCTAAGAAGATATATATATATATATTTTTTTAAACTATTTTAATTGAAAACAATCACAGTAAGGTACTTAATTGTTATCCAAATATGATTTGATATTGAGATAAAAATGGCTTTATTAGACCTTAAAGCTGCAATATGTAACTTTTTGGGTGACCAGATTCACATGGAAATGTTAGTTATAGATCTGTCATTCTCATTGAAAGCAAGTCTAAGAAGCATTCGATTTATGTTATATTTCTATGCTTCCAATTCTTAAGTTTCGTTTTTGCGTCTTTTACTTTCGGTTTTGTATACCAGCTTCAAACAGCTGAAAATAACAACAACAAAAAATGTTTGAAAATATTTTTCACACGGGTTTAGATGATACAATGATTCTCTACACTGCTTTCTTTGTCACATAAACTGAAATTAGGCAAACTATTAGAATTTTAGCAACCAGGAAATGGCAGAGCGATTTCTGCATATTGCACGTTTAAGAATTATGACATCACTGGCTAATAATCCTTCTCCATCTTGTTCTAGGTTCCAGCCAGGATCCTCTTCCAGGATCCTGTGTGTCCTAGGCTTCTGTTCCTCACTGCCCAGGGACATATGGCCAGCTGATGGAGCTCCCAGACAGCTGCATGTCCCTGATGAGGGTCTCGATGGGCATCTTGCCCACCAGGCGCATGAAGAACAGCTGGGAGATGAGATTAGCGGGCACGGCCCTGAGAGCAGGCAGGCGGAGGAGAAGACGTCCGAAGCGCTGTGGCTGACCCGGGTACTGCATCCTCTCGTACTCCGTCAGAGCCACCTGGGCCTTCTCCTGCAAAGACTCCACATGGACGGGGTCTGTCAAACCACACGCATCTAAAGAGGACAAACCAGGACACACAGACAGACTTAAGCATGGACTTAAGGTCAATCAGAAGTGCAGAAATGGTCAGCACTATAGTGCAGAACACAGGCAGGAGCAAAAGTAATGGAAGAGAATATGACTTCTCAAACAACTTGAGATCAATGAGACATGCTGATTGAAAGGTCAGTTGTGCTTCTGCAGAGGTGTAGGTCAATATTTATCACATGGACAGAGATGTAACACTTTAAAAAGCTGTTCATATGAGAAATGTTGACCTACAGACTGAACTTTATATCAGCATGACTAATGTTGTCTAGATTTGAATACTAATAATGGGTTTTCTGGGAGTTAACGGAACACTCATTCTAAAGCTATGAGCCTGGGCCTATATCCCACTTTCTCTCATATTCTCGCTTTCTAATCTGAGCGCAAGCAAGAGTTATAATTCTTGCTAGGAATCAATTGATGAATTCCGAGCAAGGGTAGCATTCCAGAGGGACATCAGAGACTGTAACGTTCTCTGCTTCACGGAAACGTGGCTCACTGGAGAGACGCAATCCGAAGCGGTGCAGCCAGCGGGTTTCTCCACGCATCGCGCGGACAGAAACGAACATCTTTCTGGTAAGAAGAGGGGCGGGGGCGTATGCCTTATGGCCAACGTGACATGGTGTGATGAAAGAAACATACAGGAACTCAAATCCTTCTGTTCACCTGATTTAGAATTCCTCACAATCAAATGTAGACCGCATTATCTACCAAGAGAATTCTCTTCGATTATAATCACAGCCGTATATATCCCCCCCCAAGCAGACACATCGATGGCTCTGAACGAACTTTATTTAACTCTCTGCAAACTGGAAACGATTTATCCGGAGGCTGCATTCATTGTAGCTGGGGATTTTAACAAGGCTAATCTGAAAACAAGACTCCCTAAATTTTATCAGCATATCGATTGCGCAACCAGGGGTGGAAAGACCCTGGATCATTGTTACTCTAACTTCCGCGACGCATATAAGGCCCTGCCCCGCCCCCCTTTCGGAAAAGCTGACCACGACTCCATTTTGTTGATCCCTGCCTACAGACAGAAACTAAAACAAGAAGCTCCCACGCTGAGGTCTGTCCAACGCTGGTCCGACCAAGCTGACTCCACACTCCAAGACTGCTTCCATCACGTGGACTGGGAGATGTTTCGTATTGCGTCAGCCAACAACATTGACGAATACGCTGATTCGGTGTGCGAGTTCATTAGAACGTGCGTTGAAGATGTCGTTCCCATAGCAACGATTAAAACATTCCCCAACCAGAAACCGTGGATTGATGGCAGCATTCGTGTGGAACTGAAGGCGCGAACCACTGCTTTTAATCAGGGCAAGGTGTCTGGTAACATGACTGAATACAAACAGTGCAGCTATTCCCTCCGCAAGGCTATCAAACAAGCTAAGCGCCAGTACAGAGACAAAGTAGAATCTCAATTCAACGGCTCAGACACAAGAGGCATGTGGCAGGGTCTACAGTCAATCACGGACTACAGGAAGAAACCCAGCCCAGTCACAGACCAGGATGTCTTGCTCCCAGGCAGACTAAACAACTTTTTTGCCCGCTTTGAGGACAATACAGTGCCACTGACACGGCCTGCAACGAAAACATGCGGTCTCTCCTTCACTGCAGCCGAAGTGAGTAAGACATTTAAACGTGTTAACCCTCGCAAGGCTGCAGGCCCAGACGGCATCCCCAGCCGCGCCCTCAGAGCATGCGCAGACCAGCTGGCCGGTGTGTTTACGGACATATTCAACCAATCCCTATACCAGTCTGCTGTTCCCACATGCTTCAAGAGGGCCACCATTGTTCCTGTTCCCAAGAAAGCTAAGGTAACTGAGCTAAACGACTACCGCCCCGTAGCACTCACATCCGTCATCATGAAGTGCTTTGAGAGACTAGTCAAGGACCATATCACCTCCACCCTACCTGACACCCTTGACCCACTCCAATTTGCTTACCGCCCAAATAGGTCCACAGACGATGCAATCTCAACCACACTGCACACTGCCCTAACCCATCTGGACAAGAGGAATACCTATGTGAGAATGCTGTTCATCGACTACAGCTCTGCATTCAACACCATAGTACCCTCCAAGCTCGTCATCAAGCTCGAGACCCTGGGTCTCGACCCCGCCCTGTGCAACTGGGTACTGGACTTCCTGACGGGCCGCCCCCAGGTGGTGAGGGTAGGCAACAACATCTCCTCCCCGCTGATCCTCAACACTGGGGCCCCACAAGGGTGCGTTCTGAGCCCTCTCCTGTACTCCCTGTTCACCCACGACTGCGTGGCCACGCACGCCTCCAACTCAATCATCAAGTTTGCGGACGACACAACAGTGGTAGGCTTGATTACCAACAACGACGAGACGGCCTACAGGGAGGAGGTGAGGGCCCTCGGAGTGTGGTGTCAGGAAAATAACCTCACACTCAACGTCAACAAAACTAAGGAGATGATTGTGGACTTCAGGAAACAGCAGAGGGAACACCCCCCCATCCACATCGATGGAACAGTAGTGGAGAGGGTAGCAAGTTTTAAGTTCCTCGGCATACACATCACAGACAAACTGAATTGGTCCACTCACACAGACAGCATCGTGAGGAAGGCGCAGCAGCGCCTCTTCAACCTCAGGAGGCTGAAGAAATTCGGCTTGTCACCAAAAGCACTCACAAACTTCTACAGATGCACAATCGAGAGCATCCTGGCGGGCTGTATCACCGCCTGGTATGGCAACTGCACCGCCCTCAACCGTAAGGCTCTCCAGAGGGTAGTGAGGTCTGCACAACGCATCACCGGGGGCAAACTACCTGCCCTCCAGGACACCTATACCACCCGATGCTACAGGAAGGCCATAAAGATCATCAAGGACATCAACCACCCGAGCCACTGCCTGTTCACCCCGCTGTCATCCAGAAGGCGAGGTCAGTACAGGTGCATCAAAGCTGGGACCGAGAGACTGAAAAACAGCTTCTATCTCAAGGCCATCAGACTGTTAAACAGCCACCACTAACATTGAGTGGCTACTGCCAACACACTGTCAATGCCACTGACTCTACTCCAGCCACTTTAATCATGGGAATTGATGGGAAATGATGTAAATATATCACTAGCCACTTTAAACAATGCTACCTTATATAATGTTACTTACCCTACATTATTCATCTCATATGCATACGTAGATACTGTACTCTATATCATCGACTGCATCCTTATGTAATACATGTATCACTAGCCACTTTAACTATGCCACTTGGTTTACATACTCATCTCATATGTATATACTGTACTCGATATCATCTACTGTATCTTGCCTATGCTGCTCTGTAACATCACTCATTCATATATCCTTATGTACATATTCTTTATCCCCTTACACTGTGTATAAGACAGTAGCTTTTTTTGGAATTGTTAGTTAGATTACTTGTTCGTTATTACTGCATTGTCGGAACTAGAAGCACAAGCATTTCGCTACACTCGCATTAACATCTGCTAACCATGTGTATGTGACAAATAAATTTGATTTGATTTGATTTCAGCAATAGTATTCCTAGGGATTGTGTATAGTGAGGCACTGCAGTATATCAGTATTTCTAGTAAGTTGGGGGACATTTTGAAAACGGAGCCAAAAGAACCCGGCCAGAGTGACTCACTATGAACATTAAAACCAGCAGAGTAGCAGCCTGTTAGGACTAGGTGTTGTATTTCTCAGGTGTAAGGGTTTTGGTTTGGGCCAGAGAGTGACGACCGACCAGTACACTGACCTGGAGAGAAGAGGGTGATGGCCTTGAGGCAGCTGTACTCTACTGAGTCCACTTGGAGCCGGGTCAGCTTGTCCACCTGGTCCTGGAACAACCTCACCTGGTCCATGAAGGACACCACCCTCTCCGCCGACATGGGCTGTGAGTGGAAGCCGGCCGCGGCCAGCAAAGGAGCCATGTGTAGCGGCAGGGCGGACTGGGCTGCATTCAGGGTGAACAGCTCGCTCCAGCTCAGCTTCAACAGAGCCACCTGATCAGTGACAGGCAGCTCAGGGAAGAAGGGGATGTTCCTGGCCCACTCGATGGTGCTGAAGAGGAGGCGTGCCGCCAGCTCGCAGATGTTGTCGATGCCCATGACGGAGCCTCCTCCAGCACCATGCATCTGCTGCTGGCCGTACTGGGATCCGTAGCGGATGCTGGGGTAGGGCTCGGCGTGGAGCAGCTGGGAGATGAGCTCTGACATGGGCTGGCCGTTGAAGAATTCGCCCCCTACTGGCCCGGTACCTCCGCCGACCAGAGAAGTGGGACTGATGCCTGGGTGGGATGGAGGGATACGTCCACGCTGGACTGCTGGAGGGAAGAGAGAGAGGGCGGAGAGGGGAAGAGGGGGAGAGAAAGGGCTTTGTAGAGGTTGTAGAGGCTAATGCAAAACACGCTGGCAAGCTAACGTTCAGCATTGAACATAACAGGTGTTTGTTGATGGAAAAGTATGCTGACTCTAGCCCTTTAACGCCAAATGTTACATACACGTAACAGTGTATTTAAACACCTGGTAACGTGTCTGTACGCAATCAAAACATCAAATAACACCAGTCTCTTCTAGATGAAATCCTAATAGATACTTTTGACACTATCTAGTGGCCGATCATTGTAATTACCAAACCGGAAATCGTCACTCTAAATGGCACGCCTCTGCATCTTGTCAACATGGCAGTTCTGCTCCCCCGAAACGGTCTCGTAAAAGGTGAGTTTCTGAAATTCAATGCATGCAAAATGCTCATTAGATGTCCAGAGATGCTTGAGTGAACTTTCTAAGAACAATATTCAATTTCGGCAAAGTATAGAACACTCGAAAAAGTCACTTTGCATATATGTAACATTGGGCGTTAATTAAGTGCTGCAAACCACACATTTTAGCAGTGGTATATTGGCCATATATCACAATCCCCAGAGGTGCCTTATTGCTATTATAAACTGGTTACCAACATAATTAGAGCAGTAAAAATAAATGTTTTGTCATACACGTAGTATACGGTCTGATATTCCACGGCTGTCAGCCAATCAGCATTCAGGGCTCGAACGACCCAGTTCATAATGCTTTATATACAATGACATTGTTTGTACATCACGTAAAATAATGAAACCTTACATCCAGAGTCTGGATATCTTTGTTAAACATATATTTGAGTGATAACTGCCTAGAGGCCCAATTTGCATGTTCAAAAAAGTGAGCCAACTGCCCATCTCCACAGTAATATATATAATAGACACCAATTAGAGTCGGGAGTTTTGAATACTGGAGCTAGCGTTCGCATGATATGCAATGCATTTTCAAACTGGTTGAACTATGTCCATTTTCTCAAAAGGTTTGTTAGTGTGTTAATATTTGCATGGAATGAACAGTATGTGTATACTCTGGCTGGCAGTATTTCATACATGAAACGCATGGACTTTTTGCAATGCAGAAATAATGACACACTGAAGATAAGCAACTTGTGCAATATACTGTATTTGATGCTGCTTTTATTACTTGTGTTTCAGAAATAACGAGTTAGATTTCATGATGAATGTTTACATTTACTGCAAGCTGTTCACAATGCAGTAATACATATAGTTGAAAATGTGGAATTTGCACCCCTTTCTGCCCAATGTTACGTATACACTATATATCCAAAAGTATGCGGACACCCCTTCAAAGTAGTGGATTCGGCTATTTCAGCCACACTCGTTGCTGACAGGTGTATAAAATAGAGCACACGGCCATGCAATCTCCATGGACAAGCATTGTCAGTAGAATGGCCTGTACTGAAGAGCTCAGTGACTTTCAACGTGGCACCGTCATTGGATGACACCTTTCCAACAAGTCAGTTCGTCAAATTTCTGCCCTGCTAGAGCTGCCCCGGTCAACTGTAAGTGCTGTTATTGTGAAGTGGAAATGTCTAGGAGCAACAAACGGCTCAGCCGCGAAGTGGTAGGACACACAAACTCACACAACGGGATTGTTGAAGCATGTAGCGTGTAGAAATCGTCTGTCTTCTGTTGCAACACTCACTACCGGGTTCCAAACTGCCTCTGGAAGCAACGTCAGCACAAGAAAACTGTTCGTCGTGAGCTTCATGAAATGAGTTCCCATGGCCGAGCAGCCGCACACAAGCCTAAGATCACCATGCGCAATGCCAAGCGTCGGCTGAAGTGGTGTAAGCTTGCCGCCATTGGACTCTGGAGCAGTGGAAACGCGTTCTGTGGAGTGATGAATCACGCTTCACCATCTGGCAGTCCAATGGACGAATCTGGATTTTGCGGATGCCAGGAGAAAGCTACCTGCCCTAATGCATAGTACCAACTGTAAAGTTTGGTGGTGAAGGAATAATGGTCTGGGGCTGTTTTTCACGGTTTGGGTAAGGCCCCTTAGTTCCAGTGAAGGAAAATCTTAATGCTACAGCATACAATGACATTCTAGACAATTCTGTGCTTCCAACTTTGTGGCAACATTTTGTGGAAGTCCCATACAGAAATGGTTTGCTGAGATCAGTGTGGAAGAACTTGACTGGCCTGCACAGAGCCCTAACCTCAACCCCATGGAACACCTAACTTCTAATCGGCCAACATCAGTGCCCAAACTCACTAATGCTCTTGTTGCTGAATGGAAGCAAGTTTCCGCAGCAATGTTCCAACATCTAGTGGAAAGCCTTCACAGAAGAGTAGAGGCTGTTATAGCAGCAAAGGGGGGACCAACTGGTCCATGTCTTGGCAAGGCAACAATGTCACATTGTTGATAGCAGAAACTGTCAGGTACCAGTGCTTTGCTTACTCTGTCTAACAACTAGTTAGCTGGACATTGATTTCTTTCAGCCTGCGCTGCTGTGAATTATTCCACGTTTCAGACAATGTCATTCCATTTCACTGCTAGCCTGGACAGTCTGTTATTGCTATACTCAACTTGTAGTCTTGCTAAACTAGTTTAATACAGGGTCTGTCAAACTACCAAGGCTAGGCTGTGGTTAGCTGTGACTGACTTGTCATTGAAGTATTATTGACTACAAACAGTCTGGAAGTAAAGTAGACCACTACTATCCCTGGTGAACAGTGACCTGTTACCTGGCGAAGGTGATCCAAGCTTTTCCAGGTCATGAGGAAACACTGTGGCCAGGCTGCGTCAGTGCTGTCATTGGGTCAGATCACTGCATGACTATCCTTGCTGAATATAGCTCTGGGCTGTTGCCAGCTCAATGCAGAATAAATATGACACCTAGGAGTGGCTGGCTGGCTGCCTGGGTTATCCAACCTATGTACTGCCTGGGAAATGCCTCTGACACAACGGGCAGAATGATACGTACTACGTAGCAGGGGTACTTAGAGTAGGGGTCAGAGAGAGGGAAAATAAGGATAGAGTTCAACTGGATTTACAAATACTATAGCTACATGAATGAAACATGTTTAAATTCAAATTAATAATTAGGTGGGTGCTTATATTTGTCCTATACACATGTGTGAATTGGAAATGACCATGACCCCACTCACCCTCAGTGAGTTGGGCCAGGATCTGCCATTATCAACAGCAACCCTGTGCCTTGCTCAAGGGCACATTGACATATTTTTCACCTTGTTAACTCTGGGATTCGAACTTGCAACCTTTCGGTTGCTAGCCCAATGCTATAATGCTCTAACCGCTAAGCTACCTGACAAACCGATATTTGAAACTCTTTTCCTCACCCCTAAACACCTTTTAAAATCGAGCTTGCTGTAGTTTACAGCGTAAATATGTAAATAATTTGGCCAACTGACAGAATTGTGAAATGTCAGCTCTGTTTATCATGGCAGGGGCATGTTTTTGTAGAACGAACTTGTGCTGCTGTCCGTTATAGTATATGGAACATTGGATTGGCAGTATCTCTACCTCTGCTTTAGGCATTGTCTGAGTGGCAGAGATGTTGTGCAACAGATAAGATAGGATAGTTACCTTCTTTGCGCATGCCAACACTTAAGCATTTCTTCAGCCGGCAGTATTGGCACTGGTTGCGGTGATGCTGGTCTATCTGGCATTCTCGATTCGACCTGCAAACAGAACATTAGACAGAATGTATTATCCTGATCTCTCTTTCTCTCTCATGAATGAATAGTCTTAGAGTGGCTGCTCTGGCTGTGTGAAAGGAGCCATTGGCTGGAACATAAATAAATGGTTTTGTGGAGTGCAGAATACAAATGCTTCTCTGTATAGGTATGTATAGCTGTATAGGTCTGTAAAGCTTTGAAATATATCTTCCTGTCCTGTAAGATTCACAACTTATGAAACAGATTGAGAGCACTGTAACTACTATGTACACTGTGCAGTAATGGATAAACAGTTTTGATTGAATATGGCCCTTAGATAACGATAAACAAAGGCTCACATTCCTCAGAAGTGTGATATAGTAGTACTGTAAGTACTGTAGTACTGTAAGTAAGAGATTTTACTATCTGTACAGTAGGTGGGAGTGGGAAATGCACATTTGTTTGGTTCTGATACAAAATAAGTCTGTTCGCCATGTGTATATTATACACCTGAAAATCTTTTTATTTTTTAACTTGAGATAAAGCTGTAACACAACCTAACACCAAAGAGGACTCCCCAAGGGAAATATTATCTAACAAGTTACAGGGTCTGTAAGCATGCTGTACTTATACTGTATGACCACCAAGAATAGGACTTTTAGGGATCCATTACAGTAGCCTATTAACACAGTAACCTTTGACATTAAATTGTGTGTTTCTTAGACTGCCTTTTTGAAATTGTTGTTTTTCACATTAACGTATTTTCACCGACCTGCAGGAGTAGTTGAGGTTCCTTCTTATGCTCCTCTTGAAGAAACTCTTGCAGCCCTCGCAGGTGCACACCCCGTAGTGTTTCCCACTGGACTTGTCCCCACACACCACACAGTTCACCACGCATGCCTTGTCCTCGTCTCCCTCCTCCACATCACTCCCGGCCTGGGGTGAGCCCTCCTCCTCATCCCCACGCAGGTAAGCATTCTCCCCCCCCAGTCCGTTGGTCTCTCCATTAGGGTTGCCCCATCCCCTGATCACCATGGCCATATCCGAAAGACACAAAGAGGTATTGGTTTTTATTCAGCTTCCAAGCAAAACTGACAGCGTTATGAAAAGTCAAAACAACTGAAACTGCACATGTTCCAGACTCCTTCTCTTGACCTCTTTCCCCTTCTGTCTCCGTCAAATGACCCGGAGATCCCTTTCACTCCTCTATTTTTCTACCGCGGTGCTGTCCTCCGACCTCTCACTCTCTTGTTCTTCTCCTTCACTCCTCTGTTTTTCCTGTGACCCCTAGACAATGGCTCCTCCTGAAAGTTCTGACACAACAAGCAGTTCAGATTTCAGGAGGGAGAAAAGGGTGCAGCCTGCCCTTTCACAGGAAACAATAAATTACACTTATAGGCTCATGCTCTCGCTCGCTCTTTCTCCGTCTCTGTCACTTCCGCCACACTAGGAGGAGGGTCTATGAGGGGTAAAATAGGACCCCCCTTCTTCATTTGTCTCTCCTCTCCTCTCCTTACACCACGCTACTTTCTCCCTGGACAAGCAGGGAGGAGCGAAGGAGAAGACCAGAAAGAAAAGGACTGCTCTCCTTCAAACTGCCCGACTTACTTTACCCTACTTACAAACTAGTCGGACCAGTTCTGGGCTGTGTGTAGAAAGTGTTATCAATCAATCTTACAGGCAGCAGCACCGTTATAGCTTGGCAAGAAGGAGCTCGAATTGGTGTTAAGAATTTCTTATACGTATGTACCACAAGCAGATATTCAGAAAATCTTGGAAATGAAATGTTGTCATTCAACCCCATAGAAGGTTGAGTCACAAAAACATTTATAAATAGCACTTTTTTGGTTTCATTAGCTTGGCAGCACTATTCTATCCCCCCAGACAGACAGCCAATAGTCAGAGATGACAGACAAGCCAGGGAACAACCACACTGAATCTAAAGGCTCACTATTTACAACAAAGATTTTAAATAGATCATGATAAAGTCACGCACAGCTCCCTCTGGTCCTGCTAGTCTGTACAAGTTCAAAGTGCAGTGACGTCCCCTCTCTTGCTCTCTTCCGTGCTCTGTTGCTTGTTGTGAAACAGCGTCTGCTTCTTGCTCCTCTCCTGCTCCCAGGGATCTGTGGCTTCAATAGCTCAAACGACCAGAAGAAAAAAACAGAGTGGAGAAATAGAGACGTCCCCTCTCTCTATTAGCCCTGAGACAGAATGGGTGCTTAGACAGAATGGGAGCTCCCCTTAGCAAGCCTCCCCTTGTCCCTTGTCCCTCTGTTTCTGTTTCTCTCCCTCCCTTGTTTTGTCAGTGCTTGTCCATCCAGCAGTAATGGCTTCAGGCCTAAGCTTCTCTGCATTCCCGTATGCATAGTCACAGTGTCACGCCCTGGCCTTAGTTATCTTTGTTTTCTTTATTATTTTGGTTAGGCCAGGGTGTGACATGGGTGATTTATGTGTTTTGTCTTGTCTAGGGGTTTTTGTAGATTTATGGGGTTGTGTTCTTTTAGGTGTCTAGGTAAGTCTATGGTTGCCTGGATTGGTTCTCATTCAGAGGCAGGTGTTTATCATTGTCTCTGATTGGGAGCCATATTTAGGCAGCCATATTCTTTGGGTATTTTGTGGGTGATTGTTTCCTGTGTCAGTGTTTGTGCCACACGGGACTGTTTTCGGTTTTCATGTTTCTTGTTTTGTAGTTGTGTTCATGTTTCGTGTCTCTTCTTAAAGAACCATGAACTATAACCACGCTGCGTTTTGGTCCGCCTCTCCTGCCCAGGAAGAAAGCCGTGACACACAATGTACAATTGCATTTTTTAAAATTGTTTTGTCCCCTTTTTCCTCTGGCCCCGGCTTGAATAAATTAGGCAAACCAGCAGAGGAAAAACACTGTCACAGACAATAGTAATACCTAGCTGTTGCTCGGACAATAGTAATACCGAGCTCTCTCTCTCTCGCGCTCATTTAGTTAGTTCACTTCCCATTTCTTCCAAAGCTAGCAACTGTATGGTTAAAAAATGTTTGCAGTGTCAGGTGAAGGTCTCCTGAAGAAGAGAGGAGAACAAGGACCCTGCAGCCAAGGAGTCAGATAACCTCACAGCCTTCATATTACAGAACAACCTGACAGCCTTCATGTTACATATATATTTGGACCAGCATTCTATGGTCCAACAATATAGAGTATGTACTGTTTTATTAGTCAATGGCTTGAACGACAATCTGGTCTTGCATGATTTCTTTGGAAAAGGGGTCTGTATGCAAATACAACTTGATTTCATTTGAATTTTGATAAGAGGAAAACAGTTATAATTTGCCTCATCTTTAAAGGAAGAGTCACTTTGGCATATAATGTACATTGAGGTGTAGCATGAAGTGACTTTAACCCATATAACCCACACAAGTCACAGCTAACGTCCCTGCGCTACGGATAGCTCTTTTGTTTTGATAGGAGGTTATCAGCGGCAAACCTAAGCTGTGTTAAACTGAATTAATGCCCTTTCATTTAAGGCCACGAGTGTGTGCTTTTTGTTGGTGTATGTTTTAATCTTTTGAGATCATGGGGAATAGAAAAGATATGTACACTGCTTGTTTCTCTAGATTCCCAGGAGCTTTGGGGTGGCTGTTTGTAAGAGGAGTGAGTGGGAGTGAGTGTGTACTTACCTCTGTTGTCTTTTTGCAAGAGAATGTGTGCATTTGTTCATGCACTAATGTGTGTGACTCTGCGTGTGTGTATGCACTCGCGTGTGAATGTGTTCAAGTGCTTGTGCGCTCATGTGTGCATCTGTGTCTGTGAGTCCCTTGCTCTTTGAACTGTAGATCAGGAATGCAGCTGCTCTGCATGGAGTCTACTGACGCAGGGTCTGTATATTCTCAACACAGCCAGAAGCCCAATAAAGAGTGGAGAAGTGGGGCGCACAGATACAGCATGCAGTAACTGTCCCTAAGCAACTGTCCCTAATTTGGCCAGTGGGTTTAAAGTTGAACCCTGTTTGTGACTGACTCTCTGGCTGGGTGAACAGCAGTGCATGACTCCCAGCACCGCTCGACCCATTCGTGTCACTAACCTTTGGCCCACAACTCATTCTCTCTCTCGCTCTCTATCTCTCCGTCTCGTCCCTCTCTAAATTCAGTAATTATATCATTCTCTATTTCCATCCTGCTCTCATTATCTCCTTTTCTCATTCTCTCCTTTCCTATATCTGTCTTTCTCTCCTTTCATGATCTTTCTCCTCACTCATTCTCTCCCTCTCTTTATTCATTGTCACTCTCTCAGTGCTGTGATGCCTTTTGACCTTAGTTGAATGACGGCGCAGCATAAAATAAACAAGCCAGTGGAACCTGCCTCAGAAAAACATCTTCTGGGGGGCAAGACATAACACACAACGCTTTGAGTCCAATCAATATTCACCCTATTCTCTCCTCCCCAAGACCTGCTGTAGGTTGGTGGGAAACTACACATTCGGTGCATTTGTCATTTAAACGAGTGTCTCTCTGTCAGAGAAGTTGATCATTACTAGTATGTTTTCAATTATATTTTGTTCAAGAAATCACAAATCAAGTGTTTTACATTTAACCATACAATTATAGATTTATATAATTTTTTGGAACACATTAAACAGCATTGTAACAGAAGACAATGCTATATACAGACATTCCTGTTGAAATAACATTGAATCATCATCTTCTAATATTACACAATGAGCTTTCCGTGTTAAGACTAAGCATTACCATAACCCATAACACTGAGTCAGACAACAATTTTGACCACGGTATCCATCTCCAATCTCCATTTCCAGTTTGTTGTTCACTAGTTACTGTGGATGGATGGAGTGGATGGCGAGACAGAGGAGTGGTTGGTTGAGGACAGGCAGACAGAAGTCCTAATGGGTCTAATTAAGACATCTCAGAGTTAGACTAACGGGATTATCAGCCATACAGAGCAGCCCAGCAGCCAGAAACTACGCCCCTCCATGGCCTTCACCTTGCCATACCAGAGTCCCATAATCCTCGCTTTACAGAGAGGCGCTGGCCTTATCTGAGACCATATCTGGGACCATCTGGGACCTTGCCACACTGGCCTTATCTGGGACCTGACATGATCAGGGCTTAGGCTGGGTCTCAAATGGCACCCTATTCCCTATATAGTGCACTGCTTAGAGCCATAGGGTTCTGGTCGAAAGTAGTGCACTATATAGGGAATAGGGTACCATTTGGAATGCACTTGCTTAAAAGACTGAACAGGAAATCTAATGTAGGTTGTAGACCTAAACCCCACAAAGCAACTTGCTGTTGTAGCCTGCCCTGTGTATCTTGTGAGACCCATTTGTAATGGTGGCCATTATGTGTCTGACTCTGAACAGCCACGTGTGTGATTGTGTTGTGTGTGGAGATGCCTGGGTCCCCATATCTTTCTGGGCTCAGTGATGATGGGATCATTTAGCTGTTGGTAACCTGTATTGCTGGGTGTCATTACATGAGTGGGTGAGAGCACATAGCAGATGTGATGCGTTGTTTTAATAGGAGGTCAGATCTGCTTTTTAAGAGAAAAGAGAAAAGTGTCCCTCTCGTACCCCTCTATAGGGCTCTACCCTGTCAATCTGTGGAGTGGTGTCATCACAACACTAGTCAGTGTAGTGTTGTGTGACACAAGTAGCCTTACAGGGGAGAGGGGAAGAATAGAAAGGGTGCAAGTGAGAGAGAGAAAGTGGGATAGAGGGGTGAGCTCATGCCTCTGAGGAAGAAAGGAGTGGGGCACAGCCTGTGATCTCTTCATACACCTTATTCAAATTAGAAACAGATGCAAAAAGTAAATGAGGTGACCTTAAACCCTAGGGTCACTGCACTCTGTGTGTGCACTAGTGTGTGTGTGATTGACAGCCTTTGCCATTTTTTTTACCTTTTTATTTTAACTAGGCAAGTCAGTTAAGAACAAATTCTTAGTTTCAATGACGACCTAGGAACAGTGGGTTAACTGCCTTGTTCAGGGGCAAAACGACAGCATGAACGACAGCAACGTCAGCATGATTTCATTCCAAACCAAGGGGATAAGTCATTCAATAATCCAACACTGTAATTTTGAAACATTCCAGAAATGAAAAGATGTTATCAGAGAGAAGATGCTCAACCCTATCACCCAACAGCTTTCTTGATACTGAGGAATCCGACATTACTATAATGAAATAAGCCTGACGGTTCCCTTCACATCATAGTTACTGCAACAACGCCATAGACATCGAGAGTGAGTAAGAGTGAGTGCATCAATATATCCTTTCCCCTTCTTGTGACGTCTTTGCCAAGAAAGCAGAGTCAACCAGAGGTTAGAACCTTCCCGTTGGATTGAAACCCTTTGACGAGCATGAGGCACACCACAGCGAGAACGAAAGAGAGGAGGCGAAATAGAATCATAATTATATAATCTGTTATAATGGCATTTATTATAACAATGGCCATAATGACCAAGAGAGATCCAAGGAGAAGGGAGCAGGGCAGCAGACCTGTCCTGATAACTTTTGCTGCCACAAAGCGCAAGCCCAGGCAAGAGTCAGGGTGACAGGTGCTTACCTTCTAGTCTGGCCCCAATGAACCCTCCAGTCAGAGGCTTTTACAACAGCCAGGCAGTGCTGTGACCTGATGGGTGTGACACTAAACCCTTGCCTTAACCTCCTGACCACTGATCACAGCTGCAGCCGGCCGGTCGCCTAGGACAGGGCAGAGGGGTAGAGAGGATTAGGGCGAGGGAGGGAGAGAGAGAAGGGAGAGGGGGGGGGGGAAGAAGGAGGGGTGAGAGAATGGAAGGACAGAGAGTTTGAAGATGGAGGAAGAGAGCAAAAAGGAAAAAGAGAGAATGAAAGAAAGGAAGAGGAGAAAAGAGAAAGATTATGAAATTTAAAAAGAAAAAAAAGGCAAGCCACCCATGTGAAAAAAAAATACTATATTGTACTAAAACTGTAGTATTACTATATGTACAATGCATTCAGAAAATATTCAGACCCCTTGACTTTATCTACATTTTGTTACGTTACAGCCTTATTCTAAAATGTATTTAAAAAAAAGAATAATCCCTCATCAATCTACACACACAACCCCATAATGGCAAAGCAAAAACCGGTTTAGAACTTTTTGCAATATATATATATATATATATCACAAATATTACGTAACAATTCAGACCCTTTACTCAGACATTTGGCAGCGATTACAGACTCAATTCTTCTTGGGTATGACGCTACAAGCGTTGGATGGGGAGCGCTGCTGCATTGCTATTTTCAAGTCTCTCCAGAGATGTTTGATCGGGTTCAAGTCCGGGCTCTGGCTGGGCCACTCAAGGACATTCATAGATTTGTGCCAAAGCCATTCCTGCGTTGTCTTGGCTGTGTGCTTAGGGTTGTTGTCCTGTTGGAAGTTGAACCTTCGCCCCAGTCTGAGGTCCTGTGCGCTCTGGAGCAGGTTTTCATCAAGGATCTCTCTGTAAGTTACTCTGTTCATATTTTCGTCAATCCTGACTGGTCTCCCAGTCCTTGCCACTGAAAAACATTGCAACGGCATGATGCCTCCACCAGCATACTTCACCGTAGGGATGGTGCAAGGTTTCCTCCAGACGTGAAGCTTGGCATTTAGGCCAAATAGTTAAATCTTGGTTTCATCAGACAAGAATACTGTTTATCATGGTCTGAGAGTCCTTTAGGTGTCTTTTGGCAAACTACAAGTGGGCTGTCATGTGCCTTTTACAGAGGAGTGGCTTCAGTCTGGTCACTCTACCATAATGGCCTGATTGGTAGAGTGCTCCAGAGATAGTTGTCATACTGGAAGGTTCTCCTATCTCCACAGAGGAACTCTGAAGCTCTGTCAGAGTGACCATTGGGTTCTTGGTCACCTCCCTGACCAAGGCCCTTCTCCCCCAATTGCTCAGTTTGGGCAGCCAGCTCTAAGAAGAGTCTTGGTGGTTACAAACGTCTTCCAATTAAGAATGATGGAGGCTACTATGTTCTTGGGGACCTTTTTTTGATACCCTTGCCCAGATCTGTGCCTTGACACAATCCTGTCTCGGAGCTCTATAGACAATTCCTACAACCTCATGGCTTGATTTTTGCTCTGACATTAACTGTCAACTGTGGGACCTTATATAGACAGGTGTGTGCCTTTCCAAATCATGTCCAGTCAATTGAATGTACCACAGGTGGACTCCAATGAAGTTGTAGAAACGTCTCAAGGATGATCAATGGAAAAAGGTTGCACCTGAGCTCAATTTCGAGTCTCATAGCAAAAGGTCTGAATACTTACGTAAATAAGTATTTCTCTTTTTTATTTTTTATACATACAAAAAATAAAAACTGTTTTCACTTTGTCATTATGGGGTACTGTGTGTAGATTGATGAGGCAATTTTTATTTATTTAATCCATTTCAGAAAAAGGCTGTAACGTGCCAAAATGTAGAAAAAGGCAAGGGGTCTAAATACTTTCCCAAAGCACTGTATATACTATAGTAATCATTGTAGTGTTTGTGTAGACTTTACTGTTGCATTCACTGTAGTGGTTTTGCAGACATGACTTTGGTATACTGTAGCAGTCACTGTAGTGTTTATGCAGACTTAACTCTAGTATTCAATGTAGTGTTTTTGCGGTCATGAATGTAGCATACTGTAGTGTATTTTGCTGACATGACTAGTATTTACTGTGGGGTTTGCGGCCATGACTGTAGTATACTATAGTATTACACAAATATTAATTTTCAAAGTCTGCTGCCTCAGTATGATGGCAATTTGCATATACTCCAGAATGTTATGAAGAGTGATCAGATGAATTGCAAAGTCTCTCTTTGCCATGCAAATGAACTGAATCCCCCAAAAACATTTGCACTGCATTTCAGCCCTGCCACAAAAGGACCAGCTGACATCATGTCAGTGATTCTCTCGTTAACACAGGTGCGAGTGTTGACGAGGCTGGAGATCACTCTGTCGTGCTGATTGAGTTCGAATAACAGACTGGAAGCTTCAAAAGGAGTGTGGCTTGTATGCTGCTGCATAAATGATGTAATATGCCAGGGAGATACATATACTGTAGCTAAGAAAGTAATACTAAGTGTATGTTGTGTAGTAAGCTGTCAAGGGCCTAACCCTAATCATTTGATCCCTTTTCCCCTCATAACGTAGCCTACTGTTCTGACTTTGTAGTGCACATGTAGCCTATAGCCTCTTCAAAAGTGCTGAACAAATAGTTATATTGACTACGTCCGTCTTAGCTTGCTTGCTCAATCGAAATTACAGATTGCCTCTTATCTGCTCATCGTTCCCTTATGCAATAGTTTGAACATCTCAATTGTCAGTAGTAACTACATTTATTTAAGCAAGTCAGCCATATCAGCTATGTTTTTAAGAAATGCAGTAAATGAGGCAGAATGAACTGTTTCACTGCCAGACAAGACTCCACTGATAGGCAGGTGTAGCAGTGGTAGATAGCCAGGTGTAGCGGTGGGAAGGATCCACTCCATGGTGCTGAAAAGAAAGCTCTGCTGTTGGGATGGCTTTATGTAGGCCCTAACAGTTTGTGGTCACCGTTTGTCACCGTTATAGTGCAAATAATTTATTGTTTAGTGTTCTGTTGTGTCTGGGGGGGAGTTTGCCCCACCAAGACTTATATACTAAAATCGCCACTGCAAAGAAAACATGTGCATATGTTGCGTACGACAGCTTGATAAATGCCAATAATTTGTTGTGCATGCAAATCCTAGAATCTCCAAGTACTCCTGAATTTAGTGAAACGTTTAAGCTCTATTGATAAATGAGGCCCCTAGGGCTGTATTCATGACGCCGTTTCTGTTGCAAAATGTTTCTTAAACAGAAGCAAACAGAACGAAACAGAGGGACCTTCCAATAGAAACTCTTGTTTTAGTAGCAAAACGTTCCTACTAATGATTACACCCCTGCCATATGCAAAGACAGGTAGGCAGACACACAGGATCATAGTGATGTAACCTTGTCTGGATGTGTGTTTGTCTCCACAGCGTCTCCTGGTGTTCAGGAGGAGGTTGACAGCTCCTCAGTTCTCAGACTCATGGTTGCCTTCTCTCCATGACCAGACTTGGGAAGAGGAATGAACTGCTGTGAGCGTGTGTGTTTGTAAGTTTTCCATAAACAGCAGTTGAGGCGTGTGTGTGATGTGTGTGTGTGTGTTTTAGCCACCTGCTATGTGTCTCCAGTGTGGTATGACCTGCTGCTTTCTGCCCTTGTACAGTGACAGTAACTCACTGTAGGCCTCACACTCCTCGCTGTCAATCAAACATGGAAAATGTGTCATCCGTTTACATAGCACCACACAGTAACACACTAACACCCAAAGCACAGTCATAGATGAAAAGGTATCAACATGGAATGAATGTAGATATATCACTAACGTAGGTTACAGTGCTACATTGTAATAGTACACGAAACAAAAATATAGCAGCGCGACACATTTCCTTCACATAAGAGTTGATCAGGCTGTTGATTGTGGCCTGTGGAATGTTGTCCTACTCCTCTTGACTGTGCAAAGTTGCTGGACATTGGTGGGAACTAGAACACGCTGTCGTACACATCGATCCAGAGCATCTCAAACATGCTCAATGAGTGACTGGTTGTTTATTATGCAGGCAATGGAAGAACTGGGACATTTTCAGCTTCCAGGAACTGTGTACAGATCCTTGCGACATGGGGCCGTGCATTATGGCGGCGGATGAATGGCACGACAGTGGGCCTCAGGATCTCGTCACGGTATCTCTGTGCATTCAAATTGCCATCGATAAAATGTAATTCTGTTAGTTATGGCTGCCCATACCATACCGCCACCATGGGGCACTCTTCAAGCTCTTGAATAAGTAGGTGTGTCCAAACTTTTGACTGGTAGTGTATATAAACTCAGCAAAAAAAGAAACGTCCTCTCACTGTCAACTGCGTTTAATTTCAGCAAACTTAACATGTGTAAATATTTGTATGAACATAAGATTCAACAACAGACAAAAACTAAACAAGTTCCACAGATTAACAGAAATTGAATAATGTGTCCCTGAACAAAGAAAGGGGTCAAAATCAAAAGTAACAGTCAGTATCTGGTGTGGCCACCAGCTGCATTAACTATTGCATTGCATCTCCTCCTCATGGATTGCACCAGATTTGATGTTCGAGTCTCATAGAGATATTACCCCACTCTTCCACCAAGGCACCTGCAAGTTCCTAGGCATTTCTGGGGCGGAACGGCCCTAGCCCTCACCCTCCAACAGGTCCCAGATCCAATAGGTCCCAGACGTGCTCAATGGGATTGAGGTCTGGGCTCTTCGCTGGCTATGGCAGAACATTCCTGTCTTGCAGGAAATCACGCACAGAATGAGCAATATGGCTGGTGGCATTATCATGCTGGAGGGTCATGTCAGGATTAGGCTGCAGGAAGGGTACCACAAGGAGGGAGGAGGATGTCTTCCATGTAACACACAGCATTGAGATTGTCTGAAATGATAACAAGCTCAGTCCGATGATGCTGTGAAATACCGCCCCAGACCATGATGGACCCTCCACCTCCAAATCGATCCCGCTCCAGAGTACAAGCCTCGGTGTAACGCTCATTCCTTCGACGATAAACGCGAATCCGAACATCAACCCTGGGGAGAGAAAACCGCAACTCATCAGTGAAGAGCACTTTTTGCCAGTCCTGCCTGGTCCAGCAACGGTGGGTTGGTGCCCATAGGCAACGTTGTTGCCATTGATGTCTGGTGAGGACCTGCCTTACAACAGGCCTACAATCCCTCAGTTCAGCCTCTCTCAGCCTATTGCGGACAGTCTGAGCACTGATGGAGGGTTTGTGCATTTCTGGTATAACTCGGGCAGTTGTTGTTGCCATCGCTGAGGAAGGACACGCGTTCTGTCTCCTAGAGATGAACGTACTTCGTTGCGAAAAGTGCAAATCAAACCCAGAACAACAGCAAAGGACCTTGTGAAGGTGAAGAAGTCAGGAAGTTAAAGCTTGGTCGTAAACGTGTCTTCCAAATGGACAATGACAATGACAATTCCAAAGTTGTGGCAAAATGGCTAAAGGACAACAAAGTCAAGGTATTGGAGTGGCCATCACAAAGCCCTGACCTCAATCCTATAGAAAATATGTGGGCAGAACTGAAAAAGTGTGCGAGCATGGAGGCCTACAAACCTGACTCAGTTACACCAGTTCTGTCATGAGGAATTGGCCAAACTTCACCCAACTTATTGTGGGAAGCTTGTGGAAGGCTACCCAAAACGTTTGACCCAAGTTAAACAATTTAAAAGCAATGCTAGGGAGGGTTTAGCTGGTAGGGATATCCTTATCTCATCGCGCACTAGCAACTCCTGTGGCGGGCCGGGTGCAGTGCATGCTGACGAGGTCGCTAGGTGTACGGTGTTGCCTCTGACACATTGGTGCGGCTAGCTTCCAGGTTGGTTGTACGCTGTGTTAAGAAGCAGTGCGTTTTGGTTGGGTTGTGTTTCGGAGAACGCATGGCTCTCCCCACCTTTGTCTCTCCCGAGCCCGTACAGGAGATGTAGCGATGAGACAAGACAGTAACTACTAATAATTGGATACCACGAAATTGGGGAGAAAAAAGGTGTAAAAATACTGAGTTTAAATGTATTTGGCTAAGGTGTCCAACTTCAGCTGTATATAGGAGAAACATACACAAACATTCACATAGGTGTCCAACTTCAGCTGTATAACAAACATTCACAGAGGCAGACATTAACTCCATAGTCTTGACCTTGTTCTCTGTAGCACAGTGAGGAAATCCTCACTGTGCTACAGAGAACTGGTGTGGCAGGACAGGAAACAAGCTCTCTTTATGTCCTCTCCCTCTGCTCCTCAGGTACCAGGTCACTCTTGTTGAACACCAGCAGGACCCTGTCTGAGATAGCCTCCATGTCCGCACTCGGGGTGCTCGTGGCTGGGGTTGGGCAACACAGTGCCTGCTGAGGATCTGGGGGTAGCTGGGTGGAGTCCACCACTACTAGGGTCAGGTCAGTCTGCTACACCCTGAAGAGAACAGAACACATTAGAATTGTACATTTTTGTTGAATCAGAACATTTTCTGTATCTTTATGCGGACTCTCCCCCACCCATACGGACTAGCAGCAGCAGGATGCTTATTCTGACCATCTCATTCCTGCCCTTCCACAGGTTATGAGCCCTAGATCCCCTGACAGACACACAGAAAGTCACCTTAAGTACAATAACTATCTGCACTTCCTACTGGGCCAACTCTCCCCACTCTCTCCCTGCAGTCAGCCGGGTGAAGTCTGTGGGGGAAGGGGTGTGTGTGTGTGCACATTGACAGGGCCTACAGTATGTAGTCTGATCCCTGGGTGAGAAGGAGTGTGTGTACTCAGGGAGGGGTGTATACACATTTCCAAACTGTTGCCACAAAGTTGGATGCACAGAATCATCTATAATGTCATTGTACACTGTGGCATTAATATTTCCCTTCACTGGAACTAAGGGGCCTGGCCCGAACCATGAAAAACAGCCTCAGACCATTATTCCTCCTCCACCAAACTTTACAGTGGGCACTATGCATTTGGGCAGGTAGCGTTTTTCTGGCATCCGCCAAACCCAGAGGCAAGGGTGGATACTTTGAAGAAAAAAATATACATTTTGATTTGTTTAACACTGTTTTGGTTACTACACGTTTTCTTATGTGTGTAACCCTCTCCCCAGGCTCAAATGTGACTCTCACAATTTTACCTTACTTAGAATATCTCAACAGCATGGGATATTAGGTGAGAAGGACATCTCCAATAAGAATCCATAGTGTAAACTCGCTAGGGTGATGACAACTAGAGTATTAACTTCAGATACAGTAGAACGATTCTAGATTTTTGTTATTATATAAGGATATGCTTTCCCATGCATTTAAATTAAACTGAAACAGTAAATGACTCCACCAATGCAACAGACATAAGCTTAAAGATGTAAAGTTATATTATCACATTTCGAATGTACCACATGAAAAGAAATTCAAATAATAAACCCCAATGATGTCCAAATTATTTGCAAGCTTGCTTAAACCCGTTGACGCGCGTTGGAGCTAAAAAAAATATGGCACACTCGTAGATATTTCCTCAGCGAAGTATAGCAGTTCAGTGCAGGTGTCCTCACAAGATCCACAGCAAGCACAGCTATCAATTCAGAGTACTCCTTAGCAGCAACAGATATCCCATGGAAACATGAACGCGTTAATCTTCCACAAGCAACTCTCTCCAGGTCTTGAACGATGCTAGGCTAACCTCGAGTTGTCAAATACCTCCACGATGCGACGGTGGCTTCAGGCTCTGCTAAGTCTTTCTTAACAAAATAACAATACTCTCTTATAAAATCAAATCAGTATTTTCCTTCAAAACTCGATAGATATGGGCTTTGTTCTATTTGTATCGTCTTCTTTCATAGTTGTTCTTGATCAACACTGATAATGTCTCTCCATCTCTCTTTCAACGTCTCTCCATCTCTCTTTCAACGTCTCCCTCTTTCGTTCAACGTCTCTTTCCCAGGACTCCTGATAACCAGGTCAACTTTGACATTGGCCACAGCTTAACAAGCGACCTTTTTGGTCAAAATTTAACTATTCACTTTTGTACATTAAATAAATATTTTTTCCAAAAGATATGCATTAACGACATTACAATTCAGGATCAATTCGATCACTTTTTAAATCAAATACCTATTAATGATAACAAATAAACTCTATACATCGTTTTAACAAGGGTATTACATGTGTTATTTCATTTGACTGGTACTGTATAATTTTTTTATTCTTCCACTTTGAAATAGTATTTTGTGTAGAATGTTGGCAAAAAAAATGACAGTATGGCAACAAATTAATTCTACATCATTTTAATGGCTTTCTCCATTCTGATTGTTTTATACGCAAACAAACTAGGACAAAACTGACAGTGAAGTAGTCCAATTTGTAAATCTTTTCATTTATTTAGCACTGTATCAAAACATTGTTATAGACTGTATTGTAAAAATCCATACCGTATGTGGATCCATACCAGGTAACTTAAAATAGAATATATCGCCCAGGTTTATGGTGACTTTCTTCAGAAGGTTGTGGTAATTTGAATCTAGAGCATAATAATAGTCAGCCACTCTTGGAGGAGCATAATAGTTCAATTGAGGGTGCTTGTTTCCAACTATAAATCTTGGTTGGACTGCATGGTAGTGAGTTTCCTTTCTGCTTGTGTCTGAGCTACAGGTGAAGGAGTCTCTACTGTTCTCAGGGAATCCTTTGTTTAAGGCCTGTTTTTTTGTTGTTGCCCTGTGCGATATCACACACACTCACTCCATCTTACCCTGAGTCAACCAAGGGGAGTGGGCACACAGAGCGGATCTGTGAATGTGAACCCCATTGCCCCCAATTACACCACGTATGCTGGATTTCACTCAGATAAGAATGAAGTGTATTCATTTTAGGTGAACTCTCTCTCTCCACGCTGTCTAGGCTGTCTCTGAGCCTCGCAGTGTCACTCAAGAGGACAGGGAACCCCCACAATGTCCAGTGTGGTCTTCACCACGTCCCTGGTGGTCCCTGCAACGAATGAGAGGGATGGGGAGAGAGATCGAGAGGGATGACAGAGAGAGAGGGCTTGAGAGAGAGATCAAGAGGAGTGGGGGAAGAGAGAGAGATGAGGGAGAGGGATGGGGAGAGAGATCGAGAGGGATGACAGAGAAAGAGGGCTTGAGAGAGATCGAGAGGAGTGGGGGAGAGAGAGAGAGATGAGGGATGGGGAGAGAGATTGAGAGGAGTGGGGGAGAGAGAGAGTTGGATGGGGAGAGGGATGGGGAGAGAGAGAGAGAGAGAGAGAGAGAGAGTGAGATAGAGGGATTACGATACAAATAGAGAGGGACGGTGAAATTCGCATCTTTAAGGAAACCGAAAGCATTCTTTAGATATTTTTTTATATCCCATATCTATCTTATTTCATCATCTTGGAAACATGTCAAAATTAGAAAATCGACAAACACATCAACCGTCTCCTGCCATGGGATATTTTCATCCAGACTCACATGGCTTAATTCAGCTTTAGTCCGGCTAAACTATACGTAGATAGTGTAAAGTACTATAGGGTAGCATCCCTACCTCCCAGCTGCCCAGCCAAAAGACTAACAGCCAGGCTCGGTCATTAATCGGTGTCAGAGCTAAGGGCATGAGTCAGGCCCTGGGAAAGACAAAGCTCAATAGCAAACAATAACCAGACTTTATATGGAGTCGGATAAATACATCTATTATTCGGATAGGAAGCCCTGTGGTGCAGTCTCCAAACACACATGGTTGCATAAATGTCATTAGGCAGTTATTTTCTCTCAAGGGACATCGGACTTAAGCAGTATCGTGAGTGTGCGGAGTCTTTCTCTGTGAGTCATTGTCATTCGTGTGTGACATTTGCAGAATGTTTTAGGTGTCGATTAACATCTGTGCCTTGTTAAAAGTTTAATAGTGGAATTTCTTTCCTTAATGAGTTTGAGCCAATCAGTTGTGTTGTGACAAGGTAGGGGTGGTATGCAGAAGATGGGCCTATTTGGTAAAAGACCAAGTCCATATTATGGCAGGAACAGCTCAAATGAGCAAAGAGAAATGACAGTCCATCATTACTTTAAGAAATGAAGGTCAGTCAATCTGGAAAATTTCAAGAACGTTGAAAGTTTCTTCAAGTGCAGTCACAAAACCATCAAGCGCTATAATGACACTGGCTTTCATGAGAATTGCCACAGGAAAGGAAGACCAAGAGTTACCTCTGCTGTTGATAAGTTAATTAGAGTTACCAGCCTCAGAAATTGCAGCCCCAAAGAATGCTTCACAGAATTCAAGTAAAAGGCACATCTCATCATCAACTGTTCAGAGGAGACTGCGTGAATCAGGCCTTCGTGGTCGAATTGCTGCAAAGAAACCACTACTAAAGGACACCAATAATAAGAAGAGGCTTGCTTGGGCCAAGAAACACAAACAATGGACATTAAGATCACTGGAAATCTGTCCTTTGGTCTGATGAGTCCAAATTTGAGATGTTTGATTTCAACTACCATGCCATGTCTTTGTAGGTGAACAGATGACCACCGTGAAGCATGGAGGAGGAGGTGTGTGGTTGCTTTGCTGATGACACTGTCTGTGATTTATTTAGAATTCAAGGCACACTTAACCAGCATGGCTACCACAGCATTCTGCAGAAATATGCCATTCCATCTGGTTTGTGCTTTTGTTTTTCAACAGGACAATGACCGAACATACCTCCAGGCTGTGTAAGAGCTATTTGACCAAGAAGGAGAGTGATGGAGTGCTGCATCAGATGACCTGGCCTCCACAATCACCCGACCTCAACCCAATCGAGATGGTTTGGGATGAGTTGGACCGCAGAGAGAAGGAAAAGCAGCCAACAAGTGCTCAGCATATGTGGGAACTCCTTCAAGACTGTTGGAAAAGCATTCCAGGTGAACGGGTTGAGAGAATGCCAAGAGTGTGCACAGTTGTCATCAAAGCAAAGGGTGGCTACTTTGAAGAATCTAAAATATAAAAAAGATTTGGATTTGTTTAACACTTTTTTAGTTGTTACATGATTCCATATGTGTTATTTCATAGTGTTGATGTTTTCACTATTATTCTGCAATGTAGAAAATAGTTAAAATAAAGAAAAACCCTTGAATGAGTAGGTGTGTCCAAACTTTTGACTTGTACTATATATATATATATTATTGGGGCTGATTGGGGATTGGTGAGTAATCAAGGGCTAATTGCTCACCAAGTCCCATTATATATGTATATATATATATTGTGGCATACAGCAGGTCAGCCACCAGGGGGAGACTCGTTGAGGCCTGGTGACAGATGGCATATACATCATGAGGTGATGGCTCCATCTGCTGGACGTGCCAGGTCTTGACGGGCTCTCCTGCCAGGACTAATTGGGGCTGATTGGGGATTTGTGAGTAATCAATGGCTAATTGCTCACCAAGTCCCATAAAGCTGCCAGAAGGGCAGCACACAAGGAAGAGACTGGGGGGAGGAAATTAGTTCTGTATAGTTGGGGATAGTAACAGAAGGGAGTTCAGTTTTTGATCCCCACAGGATACAGCAAGACCCCATGCCTAGAAGACGGTATCCCGGAGAGGGTCTCTTGGGGGATACCTTTTCTTTTGGACTATTATTTTTATAAACACCTTTGAAACTGAGCTAATCCTACTCTGTCCGTGTCTGATCTGTGTGAACGTTTTGACCCAACCCCCTAGTCTGCCACTCATATATATATATATATATATATATATATTATATATATATAATCTAACAGTACAAAACAAAACATACAAAAGACAACATACAAAAGACAACATACAGATGCACACAAACATCAACAACATCCCTCCTGCCCACACCCACCTGTTCTCACCCATATCTCCAGTGCCTGCACTACTCTCTGCCACATGTCCTCAAATTGCACCATTTTGTTCCTTTGAGTCTCCCACACTCTTTCAATATTCAGATAATGAAGCATATGATTTTTCCATTGTCTTAATGATATAGGATTGGGAAACAATCACGAGAAGAGTATCGTCCAACCCATCGGGGATTTCACTGCTCCAACACATGACATGTCTTGAAATATGCAGACAGATGGATTAAAAGTAAATTTACATTGTACTTCTGACAGTCAACTTTCTAACCCCGCTCATAATTGTTGGACTTCATAGCACTCCCAGAAGGCATGGATTATTGAGTCATTGTTAGTTTTACACTTAAGACATGACTCTGTTGTTGTTCTGTAGAATTTGTGCATTTTGGCTCTTGTATAATAAATTCTATACATTAGTATATACTGGATTGAGCTTAAATTTTCGTTCCCTGTAATTTAGTTTATGTTCCAACAGTCCCTCCATCTTGTGCCAATATCAGTTATTTTTAAGTCTTGGTTCCAATAGTTTTTTTCCTAAGAGGTTGTCAGTTGGATAGACTGTCTGCAAGGTTCCTTCAAGATTGCTATAATGTCCGAAAGATTTTAAATCCACATTTCATGATATGAAACTTGTAAGTTGCATGTATTTGAAAATATCTACATTGGTCAGTCCAAAATAGTTTTTTAATTCTGTCATGGAAATAAATGTACTTCCTATTACTAACAGGCTGACTACATCGCTCGCGTCGCGTGTGCGAGCATTGCAAAAATAAATTTAGAAATCTATATTATTAAATTATTGCACCCACACTGCTTGCGTGCACCAACGAGCATCTACGTTGCCAAAGGCTAAAATAGAAGTCAGTTCTATGTGTGACGCAGATTGCGCTGCAAGTCCTGCCTCTCCCATCTCCTCATTGGTTTATAGAAGCAGGTACCCACGTGCCATCTCCTCATTGGTAATACCCACGTGGGTGTCTGAAAGACGAACGAGATCAGTGGCGGTAATGCATCTAATTTATGAAAGTTGCCAATCGCAATATAAAGTCTAGAGAATAAAAAGCCTAGAAGAAGGAGAGATGACTAGAAATGATTCGGTTGACCGTTTTATGTGTGGATCAATTGTCGGATTAGAGGACTTTGTGCATTTCAGGTAAAATAACAACTCAATATTGATATCACAGGACAAATTAGCTAGCAACAGCAAGCTAGCTAAATAGGACAAATTAGCTAGCAAGTGCAAGCTAGCTAAATTGCCATACATGTTTAATCCTTTTCAATCTGTCCCCAAATGAATGTAATTGGTTCAGAGTTTGTTTTGATATTTTAACCTGGGTGCTGTGATTGTGTTTGGTGTGGGGGGACAAAATACATTTATGCACGATGGAGCACGGGCACAGACGGTTTGGGTTCCGTGTAAGTCATTTACGGTTTCTATGCCTTAGTTTTCCATATGGACCAGTTAATCGGTGCCTTCTGAAAAGCTATCCAAGGATCGTTCCATAGGGTTGTGCTTTTTGAAAGTGATATTGATTCTTGAATAATCTGTATAATTTTCTTCCATATTGTTATGTTTGTAACTATGAAGTTGTTAATCTGCTTAGCTTTATCCTTTGAAAATAGACACATTAAATGATTCTGGGTGTGAGAATGCGTATCTTCAATGTGTACCCATTGTTCCTCTTTAGTGCATTTAACAATATTTCTCACGTAAAAGCCTTGGGTGGCAAGTTGATACAATTCCCAAGTCTGGAAGGTTAATAAAACCACCCTCAGACTTAGGGAGATATAAAACTTCCCTTTTTATTTTATGAGTTTTATTTTCCCATAAAGTCTTATGGCTGGGTATACTTTTATAAAGAATATCTTGGGTGGGGTAATTGGTATTACCAAGAATAAATGTAAACTTTGGGAGCTATGCCATTTTTAAGTTTATTCTACCTGTAAGATTTTATGTTGTTTGTTGTCACTTAACCATTAGAGTTGATGTCCGCACCCTCACAAACATCAATTAGCATAATAAAAAATCCCAATAAAAATCTGTTAGTTTAAGCTTGTAACGGCGTTCTTCGTTTGTCGAAAGAGAGTCGGACCGAAATGCAGCGTGGTGGTTATTCATGATCTTTAATGAAGAAATGACGATACATGAAACAACTATACAAAAATACAAAACAACAAATGGAACGTGAAACCTAATTACAGCCTATCTGGTGAAACTACACAGAGACAGGAACAATCACCCACGAAATACAAAGTGAAACTCAGGCTACCTAAATACGGTTCCCAATCCGAGACAACGAGAATCACCTGACTCTGATTGAGAACCGCCTCAGGCAGCCAAGCCTATACTAGACACACCCCTAATCAACCACAATCCCAATGCCTACAAAAACCCCAATAAGACAATACAATAACCCCATGTCACACCCTGGCCTGAACAAATAATTAAAGAAAACACAAACTACTAAGACCAAGGCGTGACAAAGCTAGAGATACTGGCGACCCGTCATTCAGGGCAGGTGGGGCAGGGCCTGTTACTATGGCATTAATACGTGTCACATTTCAGTTTGCAAACAATATTATAATAATATATATAAAGCTGCATACAAACATGGTCTCTTTTTTGCTTTCTTGAGTAAGGCAGCTCCAAAATGCAAGTGTTTCAGCCCAGCAGTACTTTTTGTGGTGGATTGGTAGCCAGTGGAAAATACAGAGCATAGGGGTTGGTAATCTTCTCTAGTAGCACCGTGATTGGCTCTCATGGCGACACCACCTTACCGCAAAATCTACAGGGAGAGCTTGAAAGTTCAAGCCTCATTGGGTGCTGCCATAAATTTACATAGAAATGCCTATCCAAGAAGGCTCAAGGTCATTGGCCACAGATAAAATGACCTCAAATCACATATCTACCGTAGCTTTGATTGGACTGATCATGACAACCTCGTACTTTCAAAATCTTAGCTAGCAAGCTAGACAAGCAGTCATCGTCATGAATCACGTCGACAATCTACTGGCAAATCCTTTTCAATCCTTGTAATATGAAGAGAAATTATAGATAAAACGTGTCGGTTCTCATCGGCCTTTGGACATGAACATTACACAACAAGTTGGAAATCGCAAATTCAACAATGAGTGGTTTGAAAGGAATCAGTGGCTAACTGCAAGCGTTGCTAAGCAATCCCGATTTTGCTTATCCTGCCTGCTATCTGGTGGAGAGGATGTGTGGTACAAGTCTGTGTCTAAGGGTCTCTTTTCCAAGCTTAAAAGGATAAACATTCACACTCAACACTATGGGCCAGAAAAGGTTGACTTCAGCATGACTTCTGCCACTTTCAAAACAACTGGAAACTCGGAACTGGGAAATCTCAAACTTCAGTGAGTTCAAACAACTGGGAACTCAAAAAAAATGAACTCCGACTAAGAAAATATGTTTTGAATGGTCATCCAACTCAGAATTCGAAGTCGGGAACTCTGGCCTACGTCTGTCTTAGCTCGCTCATTAATGTCTTAATCGGAATTACTCCTCTTATTATTATCTTATTATATATTGCCTCTTATCTGCGCATCGTTTCCTTATGCCATAGTTTGTACATCTCAATTGTCAGTAGAAACCACATTTGTTTAAGCAAGTCAGCCATATCAGCTATGTTTTTCAGGATTGGTGTCCCTTCCACGGGATGGTTGAGCTAACGTAGGCTAATGCGATTAGCATGAGGTTGTAAGTAACGAGGAACTTTTCCCAGGACATAGACATATCGGATATTGACAGTAAGCTTAATATTGTTGTTAATCTAACTGCACTGTTCTATTTACAGTAGCTATTACAGTGAAATAATACCATGCTATTGTTTGAGGATAGTGCACAATTTTAAACATGAAAAGTTATTAATAAACAAATTAGGCACATTTGTGCAGTCTTGGTACAAAATGTTGAACAGAAATCTAATGGTTCATTGGATCAGTCTAAAATGTTGCACATACACTGCTGCCATCTTGTGTCCAAAATCTAAATTGCACCTGGGCTGGAGTAATACATTATGGCGTTTTAAAAAAAATACAAAAGAACAGTTGGTTTTATCTTTTATCAGCTCTATTATGTTATATTCTACAACATTCCTTTCACATTTCAATAAACTTCAAAGTGTTTCCTTTCAAATGATACCAAGAATATGCATATCCTTGCATCAGGGCCTGATCTACAGGCAGTTAGATTTGGGTATGTCATTTTAGGTCGAAAATTTTAAAAAAGGGGCTAATCCTGCTGTTTGGACAGATTTATGTAGGCCCTAACTGTCATTTGTGCGCCCTCTCTGGCCTCTAGGTCACCAGGCTGCTCCTTAGGCCGCACACCTGTCACCATTGTCACGCGCACCTGCGAGTCGTCAGACTCACCTTGCTCCATCACTTCCTTGATTACCTGCCCTATATATGTCACTCCTTTTAGTTCCTTCCCCAGGCGTCATTGTTTCTGTTTCATGTCTGTGCATTGTTCGAGGGTCTTGTTTTGTATTATGTTCTGTTTATTTTATTAAAACACTCCCTCCCTGAACTTGCTTCCCGACTCTCAGTGCACATCGTTACACTAACAGTTTATGGGCACCGTTATAGTACAATTCATGTATTGTTTAATGTTGCGTTGTGTAGTGGCTTTGCTGGCATGTGTCCCAATTTTTTTTTTGAGTTTGCCCCACCAAGATTTACATGCTAAAATCACCACTGGTCTCAATCCACCGCATCCGCCGATGTTGCACTTCCACATCCATCTATGGGAAGATGAGACTCTCACGGGCACTATGGCGTTCTCCATTTTGCTCTATGACCCCCACAGGCAGCTTGGGACTCGTCTGAAGTTAAGGGGTTTTAAAATTCAAAATCAAATAGCTTGGTATGACCTTCTTAAAACAATTCCATACCACTTAGTAGAACCCCCTCCCCCGTCTTAGATGGGGCCTAGACTGTAATGGGTAAACCATCCTAAGTATCTTTTTTGTGGTCCACTTCAATATGTTTTGCAAGAGGAGTATTAAGTTTTCAATATAGGTCAGATAAATCATGAGATCATTGGCAAATAAGCTTAGTTTATATTCATGTTTACCAACACTTATACTTTATATCATGTTTAACAACACTAATGCCCCTTTCTAAAGGAATTTCATCAACAAATGCATTATTTTCTATTTTTGCGTTGGGATATTTATATACCGTAATATTTTTATGAAATGTATTATTTCAGCTGGTAAGTTGAAGGCTTCCAAAGTTTTGAATAGAAAAGGCCATTGAAGATGGTCGAAAGCTTTTTCGGCGTCTACTATTGATAAATCTAGATCTTGCTTTTTTTGCGTATTGTATTATACTGAAACATGTTAATGTATTTGTCTGTAAATGTCTACTTAAAAAAAAAAAAAGGTTTGATTAATATGTATCATGTCACGGATCCCTCAAACTTTCATTGCGCACACCTGGCCCCTATACCCACTGATTGTATTTGTATATATGTGCCCTTTGTTCACCATGGTCTTGTTGATTACTGTTCCCATGTCCGTTGGTCGTGTGAGTACTATGCGTTGGTGCAGCTGTTATGCTGCGTGTTTTATATATTGTGTATTATGGGTATCGTCCCTTGTCGTTTTTCGAGGTACTCCTCTCTCTTCTGTTTGGGTTTCAACCCTGTGGTTTTGTATAGTGTTTGGTTGGTCTTCGTCCCTGTGCCTTCACACAGCACGATGTAATTTGGGCTTAATAAATACCCCTATTACGCATTCCTGCATCTGTCTCCCGACTCATTTATACCAGCGTGACATACTGTATCAAGTCTAAGACTTTTTCCATTTTTCCACTTTTATTATTTTATTGTTGCAATTTGGGTCTGTAGTCTTCAGGGGAATCCCGCTGTTTCTGTTTTTAAAGAATGTGATTAAGCCAGTGGCTCAGAGGGAACTATGTAAGTAGTAGATACATTTCCTTTAAATGTTGTTGTTGCATTGTCAACCAAACACAATTCAATATTGCTTTTGTAATACAGTAAATAGCCTAATGTGAAGGTTCTTACAAACTAATTAAACATTCAACGTTAAAATGAGTAATGCAACACATCCATGGCCACATTTAAGGTTACTGTAACAATAAATGTCTTAAGTAATCATATAAAGTGTGCATGTTCAAGATGCTGTAATAATTTGCTCAAAATCTCAAATGGCATTGAGCACTTGCACCATGTTTTTTTTATGTAATCTAAACTGCAATCCAGGTCATCTAGTTCTGCTATTCAATGAAGCACAGTGACAACACAATCTGTTGTATAAAAGTGTTGGCATGTCTATAGTATTCTCTCGGGTATACAATCTGGTTTCCGCACAGGTTATGGATGTGTCACTGCAACCTTAAAGGTCCTCAATGGTGTCACCATTGCCCTTGATTCTAAGCAATGTTGTGCTGCTATTATTGACTTGGCCAAAGCTTTTGATACGGTAGGCCATTCCATTCTTGTGGGCCGGCTAAGGAGTATTGGTGTATCTGAGGGGTCTTTGGCCTGGTTTACTAACTACCTCAGAGTGCAGTGTATAAAGTCAGAACATCTGCTGTCTCAGCCACTGCCTGTCGCTAAGGGAGTACCCCAAGGTTCGATCCTAGGCCCCACGTTCTTCTCAATTTACATTAACAACATAGCTCACGCAGTAGGAAGCTCTCTCATCCATTTATATGCAGATGATAGTCACCTAGCCCATCCCTGGATTTTGTGTTAAACACTCTACAACAAAGCTTTCTTAGTGTCCAATAACCTTGTTCTGAATACCTCCAAAACAAAGGTCATGTGGTTTGCTAAAAAGAATGCCCCTCTCCCCACCGGTGAGATTAATACCTCTGAGGGTTTAGAGTTTGAGGTAGTCAACTCATAAAAGTACTTGGAAGTATGGCTAGACGGTACACTGTCCTTCTCAACACATATCAAAGCAGCAGGCTAAGGTTAAATCTAGACTTGGTTTCTTCTATCGTAATCATTCCTCTTTTACCACAGCTACCAAACTAACCCTGATTCAGATGACCATCCTACCCATGCTAGATTATAGATCGGCCGGGAAGGGTACTCTCGAGTGGCTTGATGTTCTTTACCATTCGGGCGTCAGATTTGCCACCAATGCTCCTTTTGGACACATCACTGCACTCTATACTCCTCTGTAAACTGATCATCTCTGTATACCTGTCGCAAGATCCACTGGTTGATGCTTATTTATAAAACCTTAGTCCTCATTCCCGCCTATCTGAGATACCTACTGCAGCCCTCCTCCACATACAAGACCCGTTCTGCCAGTCACATTCTGTTAAAGGTCCCCAAAGTGCAGACATCCCTGTGTAGCTCCACTTTTCAGTTATTGCAGCTAGCGACTGGAACGAACTGCAAAAAACAACCAAACACAATTCAATTTGACTAAAATATAATTATTGAAATCAACCAGTCCTATATGTATTAGCTATTTTTATTTTAATCCTGTTTTGAATTGAAACAATGTATCTTGATGATATTAACAGTGAATCTATTTCATTTTTAACTGGAGATCTCTCAAATCATTCTCATGATAGCATATTGGTAATAATCATTCACAAATATCAAAGCTAGGCAGGGCTGGACTTGGTTAGGTTAAAACCCTGGATGGGAGACCAAAGGGTAGCTGTAGATAGATCAATTCTCCAGTAGGAGGTGCTGCCCAGCCTATAGTTATTTTTCTGATCGTGGATATAACGTTGAAGACGTGACATTGTTTCAAAGGTACAAATTCAACATACTTCGTACAAGGTTTGTTTATGTTGAAATTTGGTTACCATGATAACATAATCCGGTGGTTTTCAAATCCAATGTATTTTCCACATAGAATCCACATCACAATACATCTAGCAAATTACATTGAAACAACGTTGATTCAACCAGTTTGTGCCCAGCAGCTATTGCTTAAGGTGGGGGAGGGACAATATTTAACCTGTGTACTTAATTATTCAGTAGACTCCATAGAGGACAGCTGTCACCTTACTTGAGCCATCAGCACCAAGTCTTTGTCTTCATACTGTACCTCTGACTGTATGTGTAGTAACAGCAGTCATAATGTTGATGTATACACTGTAGTGGCACATGAAACGCACACCTTACATACACACACACACAACAGATAACAGGTTGGGGAGTTGGTCACGTGTGGAGATGGTTATTTTTTCATTCGATTTTTTTTACCTTTATTTTACAGTTAAGTCAATTAAGAATACATTCTTATTTACAATGACAACCTAGCCAACATATCAACAAACAAATTACACTCTATATATATATATATATATATATATATACACAATTACAAAATACATGAAAAGCAAAACAATCATATGAAACAAACACATTCTTCAGTAAAAAAGAAAGCAGTTGCCATAGTACTGAAACCATTTGACACAGTTTTTTTTATAGCTAACATCTGCCTGAATTGCCATAGAGGCACCAAGTCCACCAACTTTAAGGACTTTTGTAGATCATTCTACATGAGGCACAAAAAAACTAAAAGAAGATTTTCCTAACTCGGTGGATATTGAAGCGATCTCCAGGGTTAGCCATCCTTGAGTCCGGGTCTGGTAACGTATACTGTAAGTCTGAAGGTCAACAATGAGGTAAGGTATGGCAGAAGTTTATGCAAGAGGGCTTTTGAGACAAAAAAAGTGCAATGTATCGATCTATGAGACTTCAAGGAGGGCTAGCCTACTTTCTGATACAAAACGCAATGATGTATACTGAACCTATCACCCGTAATAAAGCACAATGCGCTATGATAAACTGTGTCAAATTGGTTTCAGTACAGTGGCAACTGCATTCATATAGACGATATCGCCATATTCAATGAATGAATATTGACTGAATGAATTGTTTTCTGCCATTTAACAGAAAACAGGACATGTTCCTGTAGAAGAAGTCTATTTTAATTCTTAATTTCTTAATTAAGTCATAAATGCTTTTTGAAAGGTAGCTTTTTATAAATCTGATTCACAGATATTTATAAGCGGGGTCATGATCAATGAGGGCACCATTCAAAGTATGTATGCATAAATCAGATACATTTTTACATGATTTGTAAAATGATGCAAATGTTTTTCCTGCATTAAGTACCAATTCCAGTTCAACTAAGGTTTTCTGCATGGCAATAAATGCAGATTGAAGCCCCGACAGAGCCTGGTCAGCTGTGGGGGCAATAGCATACACCACAGTGTTATCTGCATACAGGTGAAAGTTCATGTTTATTACAGATAAACCAATATTGTTCATGTAAATAGTGAAAAGAACCGAACCAAGAATCGATCCTTGTGAGACACTCTTTGGTATGTCCAAAAAAACGGATTTAACACCATCAGTAAATACACACTGCGTTCTGTCCTTTAATAAATTGTTTTCAAACCAGCAACACTCAGCCTGGTCCAGGCCAATTGATGAAAGCCTCTGAATAAGTAATCAGTGATCCACAGTGTCAAAGGCTTTAGACCGGTCAATAAAAAGGGCTGCACTGTGTTTCTTATCGAAAACAATTAAGAACACAATTTAAAACAAAAAAAGTATGAACTGGTCTGAAACCTGACTGGTGTACATTTAGGGCGTTTTCACATATGAAATTCGGTACCCTGATGCGGTTCTCTGGAGCGTTTGCGAGAATTCTACAGAATAAGTTTGGCTTTCAAAATTATTTGTTTTTAAAGTGTATCAGAGTGCGTTTTTGGAATTCTGGGACTGTCTGTATTAAAACCCAGCTAACTTAAAAATGGAGACCAATTTACTTGTCAGGCATGTGCGTACTTGTGGTGAAGTCAGGTGCAGGAGAGCAGAGAATTGTGAACAGGCGCACACTCACTATTACAGCAGTAGAGATATACAGATGAACGCAGCTGCGTCAAAACCTCTATCAGCCAGCAAGCGAAAGAGTATACCGCGCACAAATGTCACACAACAATAATGAATAGCAATACAAATAAGCTTAGTTCAATAAATTGCATAATGGTGTTTTCACTATGTAAAAGCAGCAGGATAATGGAAAACTATCCACCTAAACCGACACAGGCGGCTCACACAACAACACCAAGGCCAACCGTTTTTAATGATGAATCAAGAGTTCATGAAATGTAATGTTTCTCAGCATACTGTTCTCATCCAAAAGCATGCAACACGGTGAGTAAAAAGATGCCTGGATTTTTCTGAGCAACTTGTTGTCTATAGTCTATAATAACAGTCACGAAAATTGTCATATCTAGATTGGATTCAGCTTTTGTCAACATTTTTTATATACATTTGAGCTAAACCTAACCCTTTTCCTAAACTTAACCTAATTCTCCTAACCTGCAGCGTAAATTCTCCAAAACCTGCTACGAAAAGTCAATTCTGGCAAAAGCTGGATTCCTTCTAGCCATGACCCACAAGTGCAGTTACAATGTTGTCCGTTAGATGGCACCAGCCATCTAATATCAGATCAGAACACTAGCCAAAAGGACATGATGGCATGCATATATCATTTAATTTAAAATGTTTTATATTCTGTTTTGAAATAAGTAATATTGACATGCATGCACTATCAGATCTATCATTGTTATCTGTTATACATATTATTTTGGCTATAATTGTTATATTGTAGCTTACCATTCATGTTTACAATTTGAAGTAATAAGCCTAAGCCATGTATTTCTCTTTTACCGTGAGTATATGGGCTGTTCCAAGGGAGGCACAGTGGTGGCTGACTGCATTTGAAGGCTGGACTGACAGAGAGAGAGAGAGCGGAAGGCGAACTTTAGGATGAGGAAGACAACATTCCTCAATCTGTGATATTCTTCGTCCTTCTCTTGTCCAGCAACAGTGTCATTGCAGGAAAGCACTGTCTGTGGAGCAGCAGGTTGCCATTTATCTGTGGAGACTTGCCACTAATATAGAGTATTGACTCTCTCTCTCTACCGCACCTGCTGTCTTTAACTCTGAATGATCGGCTATGAAAAGCCAACTGACATTTACTCCTAAGGTGCTGTTGCTCCCTCTACAACCACTGTGATTATTATTATTTGACCATGCTGGTCATCTATGAACGTTTTAACATCTTGGCCATGTACTGTTATAATCTCCACCCAGCACAGCCAGAAGAGGACTGGCCACCCCTCAGAGCCTGGTTCCTCTCTATGTTTCTTCCTAGGTTCCTGCCTTTCTAGGGACATTTTCCTAGTCACCGTGCTTCTACATCTGCATTGCTTAATGTTTGGGGTTTTAGGCTGGGTTTCTATATAGCACTTTGTGACATTGGCTGATGTAAAAAGGGCTTCTTAAATACATTTGATTGATTGGAACCATCTCGTTATTGTTTGGTGTAGGTTTGTCAACTGCATGTACAGTCACTAATCAAACTGCCGGTCTCATCCGGGAGAAAATGTTAAACGTTTACATCAAGAGAACCAACGGAGGCTGAGTTCAGAGACATAGTAAACGGATTCCATGACCGTCAACCAAGATTCCCTCAATGCTGTGGAGCAATCGATGGCACACATATACCCCACTTAGCACCACAAGACAAGCGGGACTATTATAATAGAAAGAAGTTATACTCTGTGATCCTACAAGGGGTTATAGATCACAAATTTAATTCCATGATGCCCATGTGCTGGTCAATTCAGTACTATTTACCAAGAGTCAGGAGGGCAGACTACTCCCAAGATGGACTGAGACCTTTCATGGAGTGAATGCGCCAAATGTATTATTAGGAGACTCTGCCTACCAACTTCTTTGGTGGATGATGAAGCCCTACTCAGAGAGAGGAGGAATCACACCTGTGCAGACCAACTTTAATGAGGCTCAGTCCTTCTCACATTACTGTAGAGAGGGCTTTTGGTCAACTGAAGGGAAGATGGAGGTGTTTGCTGCATAACACGGTGCCTGACCAGTCACACGCTCCCCACGGTAAGCACGGGGAGTTGGCTCAGGTCTAAACCCCTGACTCCGTCAATCTCCCTGTGTGCCGCCCCCCATTTTTTATTTATTTATTTATGGTTTGTTCGGTGTTCATTCATTAAAAGAGAATGTACGCATACCACGCTGCGCCTTGGTCCAATCCTTACGACAAACGTGACAGAACTACCCACCACCAAAGGACCAAGCAGCGTGGCCAGAAGAGGCAGCCCCCAAAAAACATTTTTGGGGGGCACATGGAACCAGAGTCAGTCGGGGAGAAGAAGGTGAACTTGGAGGGGAGTGAAGGGAATGAAGCAGACAGTTAAGGAGTTGATGGGGAGATTGGAGGAGAGAGTTAGGAGAGAGCTGTTGTGTTGGTGCATGAGGCACGACATTCGCCCTAAGGAGCATGTCCTCAGTTTGATGTCACCTGAGTCAGCTCTCCATACTCGTCCTGAGGTGCGTGCTAGCCGTCTGGTGAAGACTGGGCCAGCCCCACGCTCCAGACCCCCAGTGCTCCCCCACAGCCCGGTTCGACCTGTGCCTGCGCTCTGGAGGTGCCGGGTTAGAGTGGGCATTCAGCCCGGAAGAGTGGTGCCAAGGATATGCACCAGATCTCCAGTGCTCCCCCACAGCCCGGTTCATCCTGTGCCTCCTCCAAGGACCAGATCTCCAGTGCTCCCCCACAGCCCAGTTCATCCTGTGCCGGTCCCCAGTCCGGGGCCAGCAGCGAGGGTCCCCAGTCCAGGGCCGGCAGCGAGGGTCCCCAGTCCGGGGCCTCCAGCGAGGGTCCCCAGTCCGGGGCCTCCAGTGACGGTCCCCAGTCCGGGGCCGGCGACGAAGGTCCCCAGTCCGGGGCCGGCGACGAGGGTCCCCGCACCAGAGGCGCCACCAAAGTGGGGGGAGCCAGAGGCGGAGGGGGGTCTACGTCATGCACCAGAGCCGCTGCCGTAAGGGATGCCCACCCGGACCCTTCCCTTTAGAGTCAGGTGCCAAAGTCCGCACCTTTTGGGGGGGGGGGGGGGGGGGGGTAGGCCAAGGTGTGACTAGGGTGGGCATTCTAGTTTCCTTATTTCTATGTTTTCTGTTTCTATGTTTTGGCCGGGTATGGTTCTCAATCAGGGACAGCTGTATATCATTGTCTCTGATTGGGAATCATACTTAGGCAGCCTTTTTTCCTTTGTATTTTGTGGATAGTTGACTTTGTTAGTGGCACTATAGCCCTAGTAAGCTTCACGGTCGTTTCTTATTTTGTTGGTGACATTTATATAAATAAAGGAAAATGTACGCTCACTACGCTGCACCTTGGTCCTGTCAATTCCACCCCGACGACGGCCGTGACAATGATATGTATTTGATTAAATCAGACAACATTTCTGCACCGGATGGCTACAGATGACGATATGTGGTTGTGGTGGATGTTGATGGCTCGTTCTCAATTATGAATACGGTGCCTTGAGAAAGTATTTACACCCCTTACATTTTTCCACATTTTGTTATGTTACAACCTGAATTTAAAAACACAATACCGCATGTTCTTTTTTTGTGGCAAATAAATTAACTTTTTATCCTGAAAAAAAATATGTTTGGCGCAAATCTAATACAACACATTAGTGAGTAACACTCTCCATATTTTCAAGCATAGTGGTGGCTGCATCATGTTATGGGTATGCTTGAAATCATTAAATATACATTGGAGTTGCTTACCAAGAATACAGTGAAAGTTCCTGGGTGTCTGAGTTACACTTTTGATTTAAATCTACTTGAACTGAAAATGGATGTCTAGCAAATGATCAACAACCAATTTGACAAAAGCTTGAAGAATTTTATAAAGAATAACTGACAAATGTTACACAATCCAAGTGCGGAATGTTCTTCGAGACTTACCCAGAAAGACTCTCAGCTGTAATCACTGCCAAAGGTTCTTCTACAAAGTTTTGACTCAGGGGTGTGAATACTTATGTAAATGAGTTATTTCTGTATTTTATTTTCAATACATTTGCAAAATGTCTGAAAACAACATGTTTTCATGTCATTATGGGGTATTGTGGGGGAAAAAAATCTATATTTGATCAATTTTGAATTCAGGCTGTAACACAATGAAATGTGGAATAAGTCAAGGGTTATGAATACTTTTTGAAGGCATTGTAGGTGAGTCACATCTGAGGCTGTGTACACTGAAGTTCCAAATGGAGTTGTGGGGGGATACCACGTTGTGTTTTGGGCCTACTTTGTGTTGTTGGGGGACAGCTTTCATGAGGTGGACAAGGGCTCCTGCCACACATTCAAATGTGTTTTCCAATGTAGCACATGGGGATGTGTGATACTTACTCCTCAGCCTGAAGTGTCCCCACTTGCGCAAGCGAATCACTAGCTTTTCGCATCGTGCCGACTGGTAAGACACTTCAGGAGGGCGGTCACGTATGCTAGCAAGGCAGAGGTTCCGCATTTGTGCCAGGTATGGGTCGAATCGGGAGGAAGTTCTACTCGCTAAGCAAGCAATATGACATCCTTTACAGGAGTACTGAGTAAGTCGGATCTACAACGCTGGGGCCGCTGTTGAGTAATTTTCAGGGGTGAATGTACTGTATAGCACATGCGGATGTGTGAAACGTACTCCTCAGCCTGAAGTGTCTCCACTTGCACCAACGAATAGCTAGCTTTTCGCATGGTGCTGACTGTTAAGAAGCTTCCGGAGAGCAGTCAATTGTGCTAGCAAGGCAGAGGAAGTGGCACTCGGTAAGCAAGCAGCGTGACGTCCTTTACAAAAGCTGCTGAAACACAGTAACAAAGCTCTTATTCTCGTTGAGGAGTTCATCCATTTGCTGAACCTGCCTTTCGCTGTTCTTCTCCTCATTTGCTGTCCATGCCACCATTTGATCTACCTGCTCATTCTCTCTCAAGAGGCGATCAATCTCCAACTTCACACACTCCTCAAATTGTTTATTCTGTGTCCGCAATTGCTGCCGTGGTGCTGTGTGTGTCAGGTGTCTTCCTTTTCCTCTTTGTCACTGGTGGTACAGGTCCCCACTTGCTGGATAATGTCCCTTGAAGCACAAGCAGGTTCACCTGAAAAACAAATATTCAAGGCTTGAATACATTTGCAGTATTGATTACTGTAACCCAAATAAGTTGAAATGTGACTGAGCTGGCTAGATAAAAGGTTAAAAGGTCTATGTATTGTAAGCAACGTACTTGCATCATCAATGGGAGTACTCACAGGCAAGCCATACATTACATGGCCTCCTGTTATTATTTTACTAACTAGCTACCGGTAACTTACAGTAGTGTGCCATTGTTACAGTGTATAATTGCTACAATGTATCATTGCTTCACATAGTCTACTTATTGTAAGCAATGGACGTGTGCATCACCAGTGGACTAATCATAGGCTAATGTTACTTGGTCTAATGTTGTTAGAATTATTTTGCTAGCTAGCTCACGTTCACCTACAGTGTACTATTGCTATGCATAGCCTACTGTCAACTTACCACTAGGGAAGGAATCGTCAATTTCAGATGATGAAATGTTCAGTGTCTGGTTTGGTTTGCAGCAGTAGGCATAGGACTCATCTATGACAATGTATGCACAGTTCCGATTGGCTTTCTTGTTGGGCGTGAGCCAATGATGGCGTCAATCATGTCACAATATTGACACTTATCTTTTTCATCCGCCAAGCTTCCTGAGTGCATCCCTAACTGGAATGTACTGTGAGTTGCTTAATTTTTTTTAATGTCCAACTATGCTCTGCATTCCTTGAGTAGCCTTTTTCCCCCATATGTTCGCAAATGTACCCATGCACCACCATATCTTTGTGGGCGTTTGCCAGTTCCACCTTGATACTCTAATCTCCCCAGATCTCCAGAAGGTCTTAGTTTCACAGACAGTCCATGTCGCCCCTTTGCCCTTGTTTGAACACATTGTTTTGTATTTTAGTTATTTTAGCGAATTAAGCTACAGTGCCTTGCGAAAGTATTCGGCCCCCTTGAACTTTGCAACCTTTTGCCACATTTCAGGCTTCAAACATAAAGATATAAAACTGTATTTTTTTGTGAAGAATCAACAATAAGTGGGACACAATCATGAAGTGGAACGACATTTATTGGATATTTCAAACTTTTAAAAAAGTTATTCAGCCCCTTTACTTTCAGTGCAGCAAACTCTCTCCAGAAGTTCAGTGAGGATCTCTGAATGATCCAATGTTGACCTAAATGACTAATGATGATAAATACAATCCACCTGTGTGTAATCAAGTCTCCGTATAAATGCACCTGCACTGTGATAGTCTCAGAGGTCCGTTAAAAACGCAGAGAGCATCATGAAGAACAAGGAACACACCAGGCAGGTCCGAGATACTGTTGTGAAGAAGTTTAAAGCCGGATTTGGATACCAAAAGATTTCCCAAGCTTTAAACATCCCAAGGAGCACTGTGCAAGCAATAATATTGAAATGGAAGGAGTATCAGACCACTGCAAATCTACCAAGACCTGGCCGTCCCTCTAAACTTTCAGCTCATACAAGGAGAAGACTGATCAGAGATGCAGCCAAGAGGCCCATGATCACTCTGGATGAACTGCAGAGATCTACAGCTGAGGTGGGAGACTCTGTCCATAGGACAACAATCAGTCGTATATTGCACAAATCTGGCCTTTATGGAAGAGTGGCAAGAAGAAAGCCATTTCTTAAAGATATCCATAAAAAGTGTCGTTTAAAGTTTGCCACAAGCCACCTGGGAGACACACCAAACATGTGGAAGAAGGTGCTCTGGTCAGATGAAACCGAAATTGAACTTTTTGGCAACAATGCAAAACGTTATGTTTGGCGTAAAAGCAACACAGCTCATCACCCTGAACACACCATCCCCACTGTCAAACATGGTGGTGGCAGCATCATGGTTTGGGCCTGCTTTTCTTCAGCAGGGTCAGGGAAGATGGTTAAAATTGATGGGAAGATGGATGGAGCCAAATACAGGACCATTCTGGAAGAAAACCTGATGGAGTCTGCAAAAGACCTGAGACTGGGAGGGGAGATTTGTCTTCCAACAAGACCATGATCCAAAACATAAAGCAAAATCTACAATGGAATGGTTCAAAAATAAACATATCCAGGTGTTAGAATGGCCAAGTCAAAGTCCAGACCTGAAACCAATCGAGAATCTGTGGAAAGAACTGAAAACTGCTGTTCACAAATGCTCTCCATCCAACCTCACTGAGATCGAGCTGTTTTGCAAGGAGGAATGGGAAAAAATGTCAGTCTCTCGATGTGCAAAACTGATAGAGACATACCCCAAGCGACTTACAGCTGTAATCACAGCAAAAGGTGGCGCTACAAAGTATTAACTTAAGGGGGCTGAATAATTTTGTACGCCCAATTTTTCAGTTTTTGATTTGTTAAAAAAGTTTGAAATATCCAATAAATGTCGTTCCACTTCATGATTGTGTCCCACTTGTTGTTGATTCTTCACAAAAAAATACAATTTTATATCTTTATGTTTGAAGCCTGAAATGTGGCAAAAGGTCGCAAAGTTCAAGGGGGCCGAATACTTTCGCAAGGCACTGTAGTTAACACATAGTTGCAACACAATCAATATTCGTTATTTCCTTTTGGTCATTAAACTTTTGTTAGCCAGTTAAAATTAAGTAGATTATTTTTAACTATGAAATGTATTCTGGGCAGTTTCACATACACTACATGACCAAAGATATGTAGACACCTATTCGTTGAACATCTCATTCCAAAATCATACGCATTAATATGGTGTTGGTCCCCCCTTCGCTGCACTGACAGCCTCCACTCTTCTGGGAAGGTTTCCACTAGAAGCCTGCGGGGACTTGCTTCTATACAGCCACAAGAGCATTAGTGAGGTCGGGCACTGATGTTGGTTGATTAGGTCTGGCTCGCAGTCAGCATTCCAATTCATCCCAAAGGTGTTTGATGGGGTTGAGGTCAGGGCTCTGTGCAGGCCAGTCAAATTCTTCCACACCAAACTTGATAAACATTTCTGTATGGACCTCACTTTGTTCACGGGGGAATTGTCATGCTGAAACAGGTAAGGGCCTTCCCCAAACTGTTGCCACAAAGTTAGAAGCACAGAATCGTCTACAATTTCATTGTATGCTGTAGTGTTAAAATTGTCCTTCACTGGAACTAAGGGGCCTAGCCCAAACAAAGAACAGCCTCAGGCCATTATTCCTCCTCCACCAAACTTTACAGTTGGCACTAGGCATTTGGGCATGTTGTGATCTCCTGGCATCTCCCAACCCCAGATTCATCCGTCAACTGGCAGATGGTGAAGCGTGATTCATCACTCCAGAGAACACGTTTCCACTGCTTTAGAGTCCAATGGCAGTGATTTGTACACCACTCCAGCTGACGCTTGGCATTGCGCATGGTGATCTTAGGCTTGTGTGCCGCTGCTCGCCATGGAAACCCATTTCATGAAGCTCACGACGAACAGTTGTTGTGCTGATGTTGCTTCCAAAGGCAGTTTGCAACTCAGTAGTGAGTGTTGTAACCGAGGACAAACTATCTTTACATGCTACGCGCTTCAGCAATCGGTGGTCCCATTCTGTGAGTTTGTGTTGTCTACCACTTCATGGCTGTCCGTTGTTGCTCCTAGACATTTCCACTTCACAATAACAGCATTTAGAGTTGACTGGGGCAGCTCTAGGAGGGCAGAAATTTGACAAACTGACTTGTTGGAAAGGTGGCATCCTATGACGGTGCCACGTTGAAAGTCACTGAGCTCTTCAGTAAGGCCATTCTACTGCCAATGTTTGTCTAAGGAAATTGCATGGCTGTGTGCTCGATTTTATTCACTTGCCAGCAACTGGTGTGGCTGAAATACCGAATCCACTAATTTGAAGGGATGTCCACATACTTTTGTATATATAGTGTATCTCTGTATGATCCGGATCCTGGAGCGATTGGTACCCTGAGCTGCACTATAAAGCATATGTGAAACGTCAACGAATACTGGCCAAAACTAATCTTCGCCCCTGCCCGGGCTGTGATCATGCTGTTTAATCTGCTTCTTGGTATCCCACACCTGTTAGTTTGATGGATTATCTTGCCGACGGGAAATGCTCACTAACAATGATAGTAATAAAGTTGTACACAACATTTGAGAGAAATAGGGTTTTTGTGCATTTGGAACATTTCTGGGATCTTTTATTTCAGCACATGAAACATGGTACCAACACTTTACATGTTGCGTTTATATTTTTGTTCTGTATAAATTGAGGGATTATAGAATTCTAGAATTTTTGCTGGGCAAGAGAGTTTGGAAATCGGGCGAAAATGTTTTAGGTCACACGGGTCACCACCTTTGAAGGGGGAGTATATGGGCCAGATCCTGGGGATGGTACCTGAAATAATTGTTAGCTTAAAAATATGTCAAAGATTCAGCTAACATCAATATTTGTTTTGAAGCTGTTTTTCAGGCATTCTCTGTCTATTGACAAGTGCAGGATGAGTATATTGAAACTGAGTTGCACAGGTGCTCCACATGTTGACATGGTTTGACAAAGTAAATAAATTAGGTCTCGATTTACCTTTATGCTTTTAGAAACTAGAGAACGTTTGGCTTTGCGAAAGAGAATGACATTTATTACAATGTTTGCATGGAAAACGTATGAAGACCAATAAATACGTTTCAAGGCATTAAATGACAGCCTAGGAACAGTGGGTTAACGGCCTTGTTCAGAAGCAGAACGACAGATTTGTACCTTGTCAGCTCGGGGATTCGATCTAGTAACCACTCAGTTACTGGCCCAATGCTCTAACCACTAGGCTACCTGCTACCCCATATCCGTGAAGACATAAATCAATCATAATGTAGGTAATCCTCCCAGATAGGACAGGCTGTGCGCTTTATTATGCCATTTCACAGCTGAGGAGATGAGCTTTTATGGTACCCTTCCCCAGATCTGTGCCTCAACACAATCCTTTCTCGGCACCTTATGGCCAATTCCTTTTACCTCATGGCTGGATTTAGGCTCTGACATGCACTGTCAACTGTGGGACCTTTATATAGACAGATGTTTATCTTTCCAAATCATGTCCAATCAATTGAATCTACCACAGGTCGACTTCAAGTTGCAATGGAAACAGGATGCACGTGAGCTCAACTTCGAGTCTCATAGCAAAGGGACTGAATAGTTATGTACAGTTGAAGTCGGAAGTTTACATACACTTAGGTTGGAGTCATTAAAACTCGTTTTTCAACCACTCCACACATTTCTTGTTAACAAACTATAGTTTTGGCAAGTCGGTTAAGACCTCTACTTTGTGCATGACACAAGTAATTTTTCCAACAATTGTTTACAAAAATATTATGTCACTTATCATTCACTGTATCACAATTCCAGTGGGTCAGAAGTTTACATACACTAAATTGACTATGCCTTTAAACAGCTTGGAAAATTCCACAAAATGATGTCATGACTTTAGAAGCTTCTGATAGGCTAATTGACATCATTTGAGTCAATTGGAGGTTTACCTGTGGATGTATTTCAAGGCCAACCTTCAAACTCAGTGCCTCTTTTGCTTGACATCATGGGAAAAACAAAAGAAATCAGCCAATAACTTTGAAAAATAATTTGTAGACCTCCAGTAGTCTGGTTCATCCTTGGGAGCAATTTCCAAATGCCTGAAGGTACCACGTTCATCTGTACAAACAATGGTACGCAAGTATAAACACAGTGGGACCACAAAGCCGTCATACCGCTCAGGAAGGAGACGCGTTCTGTTTCCTAGAGATGAACGTACTTTGGTGCGAAAAGTGCAAATCAATCCCAGAACAACAGCAGATGACCTTGTGAAGATGCTGGAAGAAACAGGTTAAAAAGTACCTATATCCACAGTAAAATGAGTCCTATATCGACATAACCTGAAAAGCCGCTCAGCAAGGAAGAAGCCACTGCTCCATAACTGCCATAAAAAAAGCCAGACTACAGTTTGCAACTGCACATGGTGACAAAGATCATACTTTTTGGAGAAATGTCCTCTGGTCTGATGAAACAAAAATAGAACTGTTTGGCCATAATGACCATCGTTATGTTTGGAGGTTAAAGGAGGAGCTTGCAAGCTGAAGAACACCATCCCAAAAGTGAAGCACGGGGGTGCTTTGCTGCAGGAGGGACTGGTGTACTTCACAAAATAGATGGCGTCATGAGGGAGGAAAATTCTGTGGATATATTGAAGCAACATCTCAAGACATCAGTTAGGAAGTTAAAGCTTGGTCGCAAATGGGTCTTCCAAATGGACAATGACCTCAAGCATACTTCCAAAGTTGTGGCAAAATGGCTTAAGGACAACAAAGTCAAGGTATTGGAGTGGCCATCACAAACCCCTGACCTCAATCCTATAGAACATTTGTGGGCAGAACTGAAAAAGCGTGTGCGAGCAAGAAGGCCTACAAACCTGACTCAGTTACACCAGCTCTGTCAGGAGGAATGGGCCAAAATTCACCCAACTTATTGTGGGAAGCTTGTGGAAGGCTACACGAAACGTTTGACCCAAGTTAAACAATTTAAAGGCAATGTTACCAAATACTAATTGAGTGTACGTAAACTTCTGACCCACTGGGAATGTGATGAAAGAAAGAAAAGCTGAAATAGATCATTCTCTTTACTATAATTCTGACATTTCACATTCTTAAAATAAAGTGGTGATCCTAACTGACCTAAAGACAGGGAATTTTTGCAAGGGTTAAATGTCAGGAATTGTGAAAAACGGAGTTTAAATGTATTTGGCTAAGGTGTACTCTATGTAAACTTTCGACTTCAACTGTAAATAAGGTATTTCTAAAAACCTGTTTTCGCTTTGTCATTATGGGCTATTGTGTGTAGATTAATGATGTCATCCAAAATGTGGAAAAAGTGAATACTTTCCGAATGCACATCTCACCTACTCTTACCTATTTATGAATATCCTTTTCTGACTAAAATAGGATACCCTCAAGATTGCTCTGATGTCCAAAAGATTTCAAATATACATTTCATGATATGAAACTTTTAAGTTTCATATATTTGAAAATATCTATATTGGTCAGTCCAAAATTCCTTTTTAATTCTGTAATGGAAATAAATGTATTTCATATTACCAAGTCATTGATGGTTTCTATGCCTTACGCCAGTTTTCCATGTGGACCATCAGTTAATTTTGAAACTTTATCCAAGCATTGTTCTATAGGGTTGTGTTTTTAGGGAGTGATATTAGTTATTGTAGTATACTTTTCATTTTCTTCCATTTTATAGCGTTCTTAATTATGAAATTGTCAATGTTCTTTGCGTTATCTTTTCAAAATCGCCACGTGAAAAGATTTTAGGGATGAGCTTGCGCATCTTCAATATGTACACATTGTTCCTCTTTAGTGCATTTACCTATCAATTGCAAGTCAAAGCCCTGGGTGGCGAGTTGATACAATTCCAATTCTGAGAGGTTAATACCACCCTTAGACTTAGCAAGATGTAAAACATTCCTTTTATTATATTAGTTGTATTTCCCTTATTTAGTATTTCATGACAGAGTACAGTGGGGCAAAAAAGTATTTAGTCAGCCACCAATTGTGCAAGTTCTCCCACTTAAAAAGATGAGAGGCCGGTAATTTTCAACATAGGTACACTTCAACTATGACAGACAAAATGAGAAAAAAAATCCAGAAAATCACATTGTAGGATTTTTAATGAATTTATTTGCAAATTATGGTGGAAAATAAGTATTTGGTCACCTACAAACAAGCAAGATTTCTGGCTCTCACAGACCTGTAACTTCTTCTTTAAGAGTCTCCTCTGTCCTCCACTCGTTACCTGTATTAATGGCACCTGTTTGAACTTGTTATCAGTATAAAAGACACCTGTCCACAACCTCAAACAGTCACACTCCAAACTCCACTATGGCCAAGACCAAAGAGCTGTCAAAGGACACCAGAAACAAAATTGTAGACGACCTGCACCAGGCTGGGAAGACTGAATCTGCAATAGGTAAGCAGCTTGGTTTGAAGAAATCAACTGTGGGAGCAATTATTAGGAAATGGAAGAAATACAAGACCACTGATAATCTCCCTCGATCTGGGGCTCCACGCAAGATCTCACCCCGTGGGGTTAACATGATCACAAGAACGGTGAGCAAAAATCCCAGAACCACATGGGGGACCTCGTAAATGACCTGCAGAGAGCTGGGACCAAAGTAACAAAGCCTGCCATCAGTAACACACTACGCCGCCAGGGACTCAAATCCTGCAGTGCCAGACGTGTCCCCCTGCTTAAGCCAGTACATGTCCAGGCCCGTCTGAAGTTTGCTAGAGAGCATTTGGATGATCCAGAAGAAGATTGGGAGAATGTCATATGGTCAGATGAAACCAAAATATAACTTTTTGGTAAAAACTCAACTCGTCGTGTTTGGAGGACAAAGAATGCTGAGTTGCATCCAAAGTACACCATACCTACTGTGAAGCATGGGGTGGAAACATCATGCTTTGGGGCTGTTTTTCTGCAAAGGAACCAGGACGACTGATCCGTGTAAAGGAAAGAATGAATGTCGCCATGTATCGTGAGATTTTGAGTGAAAACCTCCTTCCATCAGCAAGGGCATTGAAGATGAAACGTGGCTGGGTCTTTCAGCATGACAATGATCCCAAACACACCGCCCGGGCAACGAAGGAGTGGCTTCGTAAGAAGCATTTCAAGGTCCTGGGGAGTGGCCTAGCCAGTCTCCAGATCTCAAACAATCTTTGAAGGGAGTTGAAAGTCCGTGTTGCCCAGCAACAGCCCCAAAACATCACTGCTCTAGAGGAGATCTGCATGGAGGAATGACAAAATACCAGCAACAGTGTGTGTAAACCTTGTGAAGACTTACAGAAAACGTTTGACCTCTGTCATTGCCAACAAAGGGTATATAACAAAGTATTGAGATCAACTTTTGTTATTGACCAAAAACTTATTTTCCACCATAATTTGCAAATAAATTCATTAAAAATGTGATTTTCTGGATTTTCTGTCATAGTTGAAGTGTACCTATGATGAAAATTACAGGCCTTTCTCATCTTTTTAAGTGGGAGAACTTGCACAATTGGTGGTTGACTAACTACTTTTTTTGCCCCACTGTATACTTTTTTAAAGGATGTCTTCGGTGGGGTAATTGGTATTACCATTCTGAAGCGGTTTATTCTACCTACCTGTAAGATTTATGGGAAGATTAAATGGAACAAATAAATCTGTTTTCATATTGTTGAGTAATGGGATAAAGTTATCTTTATATATTTGTTTATCACTTATTTAGCGCCCTAAGTACAGTGCCTTGCGAAAGTATTCGGCCCCCTTGAACTTTGCGACCTTTTGCCACATTTCAGGCTTCAAACATAAAGATATAAAACTGTATTTTTTTGTGAAGAATCAACAACAAGTGGGACACAATCATGAAGTGGAACGACATTTATTGGATATTTCAAAAACTGATTTGTTAATACTTAAGTTAATACTTTGTAGCGTCACCTTTTGCTGCGATTACAGCTGTAAGTCGCTTGGGGTATGTCTCTATCAGTTTTGCACATCGAGAGACTGAAATTTTTACCCATTCCTCCTTGCAAAACAGCTCGAGCTCAGTGAGGTTGGATGGAGAGCATTTGTGAACAGCAGTTTTCAGTTCTTTCCACAGATTCTCGATTGGATTCAGGTCTGGACTTTGACTTGGCCATTCTAACACCTGGATTTATTTTTGAACCATTCAATTGTAGATTTTGCTTTATGTTTTGGATCATTGTCTTGTTGGAAGACAAATCTCTGTCCCAGTCTCAGGTCTTTTGCAGACTCCATCAGGTTTTCTTCCAGAATGGTCCTGTATTTGGCTCCATCCATCTTCCCATCAATTTTAACCCTCTTCCCTGTCCCTGCTGAAGAAAAGCAGGCCCAAACCATGATGCTGCCACCACCATGTTTGACAGTGGGGATGGTGTGTTCAGGGTGATAGCTGTGTTGCTTTTACGCCAAACATAACGTTTTGCATTGTTGCCAAAAAGTTCAATTTTGGTTTCATCTGACCAGAGCACCTTCTTCCACATGTTTGGTGTGTCTCCCAGGTGGCTTGTGGCAAACTTTAAATGACACTTTTTATGGATATCTTTAAGAAATGGCTTTCTTCTTGCCACTCTTCCATAAAGGCCAGATTTGTGCAATATACGACTGATTGTTGTCCTATGGACAGAGTCTCCCACCTCAGCTGTAGATCTCTGCAGTTCATCCAGAGTGATCATGGGCCTCTTGGCTGCATCTCTGATCAGTCTTCTCCTTGTATGAGCTGAAAGTTTAGAGGGACGGCCAGGTCTTGGTAGATTTGCAGTGGTCTCATACTCCTTCCATTTCAATATTATAGCTTGCACAGTGCTCCTTGGGATGTTTAAAGCTTGGGAAATCTTTTTGTATCCAAATCCGGCTTTAAACTTATTCACAACAGTATCTCGGACCTGCCTGGTGTGTTCCTTGTTCTTCATGATGCTCTCTGCGCATTTAACGGACCTCTGAGACTATCACAGTGCAGGTGCATTTATACGGAGACTTGATTACACACAGGTGGATTGTATTTATCATCATTAGTCATTTAGGTCAACATTGGATCATTTAGAGATACTCACTGAACTTCTGGAGAGAGTTTGCTGCACTGAAAGTAAAGGGGCTGAATAATTTTGCACGCCCAATTTTTCAGTTTTTGATTTGTTAAAAAAGTTTGAAATATCCAATAAATGTCGTTCCACTTCATGATTGTGTCCCACTTGTTGTTGATTCTTCACAAAAAAATACAGTTTTATATCTTTATGTTTGAAGCCTGAAATGTGGCAAAAGGTCGCAAAGTTCAAGGGGGCCGAATACTTTCGCAAGGCTGTCACGCCTTGGTCTTAGTATTTTGTGTTTTCTTTAATTATTTGTTCAGGCCAGGGTGTGACATGGGTTATTGTGTTGTCGTATTGTTTTTTTTTGTAGGCATTGGGATTGTGGTTGATTAGGGGTGTGTCTAGCATAGGCTTGGCTGCCTGAGGCAGTTCTCAATCAGAGTCAGGTGATTCTCGTGGTTACAGAATCACCCACCACAATCGGACCGAGCAGCGTGTTAACAGGCAGCAGCGAAAGGAGGACGTTATGGACAGCAGAGGATTAGAGTATACGACGTGGGAAGAAATAGACAGGTGGGCGGCCGACCCAGAGAGAGTGCCTGAGCCAGCCTGGGATTCGCTAGAGCAGTGCGAAGAAGGCTATAGGCGTATGGAGTTAGAGAAACAGACACGGCGGCGCAGAGAGAAACCCGAAAAGCAGCCCCCAAAAAATTATTGGGGGGGGGCTTACAGGGAGTATGGCTATGCCAGGTAGGAGACCTGCGCAAACTCCCTGTGCTTACCGGTGGGCTAGAGAGATTGGGCAGGCACCATGTTATGCTATGGAGCGCACGGTGTTTCCAGTGCGGGTGCATAGCCCGGTGCGGTACATACCAGCCCTTCGTATTGGCCGGGCTAGAGTGGGCATCGAGCCAGGTAAGCTTGGGCAGGCTCGGTGCTCAAGAGCTCCAGTGCGCCTGCACGGTCCGGTCTATCCAGAGCCACCTCCACACACCAGTCCTCCGGTAGCAGCTCCCCGCACCAGGCTTCCTGTGCGTGTCCTCGCTCCAGTATCACCAGTGCCAGCACCACGCATCAGGCCTACAGTGCGCCTCGCCTCTCCTGCGCTGTCGGAGTCTCCCGCCTCTCCAGCGCTGTTGGAGCCTTTCTCCTCTCCTGCGCTGTCGGAGTCTCCCGCCTGTTCAGCGCTATCAGAGCCTTCCTTCCCTCCTGCGCTGTCGGAGTCTCCCGTCTGTTCAGCGCTATCAGAGCCTTTCTCCTCTACAGCGCTGCCGGAGCCTCCTGCCTGTTCGGAGCAGCCTGAGCTGTCAGTCCGCAAGGAGCTGCCAGTCAGCAGGGAGCTGTCAGTCTGCAAGGAGCTGCCAGTCTGCAAGGAGCTGCCAGTCTGCAGGGTGCTGTCAGTCTGCAAGGAGCTGTCAGTCTGCAAGGAGCTGTCAGTCTGCAAGGAGCTGCCAGTCTGCAGGGTGCTGTCAGCCTGCATGGAGCAGTCAGAGCTGTCAGTCTGCATGAAGCAGCCGGAGATGCCAGTCTGCAGGGAGCTGTCAGTCTGCAAGGAGCTGTCAGCCTGCATGGAGCAGTCAGAGCTGTCAGTCTGCAAGGAGCTGCCAGTCTGCAGGGAGCTGTCAGTCTGCAAGGAGCTGTCAGTCTGCAAGGAGCTGCCAGTCTGCAGGGTGCTGTCAGCCTGCATGGAGCAGTCAGAGCTGTCAGTCTGCATGAAGCAGCCAGAGCTGCCAGTCTGCAAAGAGCTGCCAGCCTGCATGGAGCAGTCAGAGCTGTCAGTCTGCATAGAGCAGCTAGATCCGCTAGTCAACCAGAATCTTCCAGATCTGCTAGTCAACCAGAATCTTCCAGATCTGCTAGTCAACCAGAATCTTCCAGATCTGCTAGTCAACCAGAATCGTCCAGATCTGCTAGTCAACCAGAATCGTCCAGATCTGCTAGTCAACCAGAATCGTCCAGATCTGCTAGTCAACCAGAATCTTCCAGATCTGCTAGTCAACCTGAATCTTCCAGATCCGCCAGCCAGCCAGGATCTACCGGAGCCTACTACCTACCTGAGCTTCATCTCAGTACTGGGCTTCCTCTCAGTACTGGGCTTCCTCTCAGTACTGGGCTTCCCCTCAGTTCCGGGCTGCCCCTCAGTTCCGGGCTGCCCCTCAGTCCCGAGCTGCCCCTCAGTCCCGAGCTGCCCCTCAGTCCCGAGCTGCCCCTCAGTCCCGAGCTGCCCCTCAGTCCCGAGCTGTCCCTCAGTCCCGAGATGCCCCTCAGTCACGAGCTGCTCCTCAGTTCTGTGGGGTTCTGGGTGAGGACTATTATGCCATGGTCGGCGGCGAGGGTGGATTATCCCCGGACGCGAAGGGGAGGAACTATGACATTTATGGAGTGGGGTCCACGTCCCGGAGCCGCCACCATGGACAGACGCCCACCCGGACCCTCCCTATGGTTTTGAGGTGCGTCCGGGAGTCCGCGCCTTGGGGGGGGGGGGGTTTCTGTCACGCCTTGGTCTTAGTATTTTGTGTTTGATATTTTTTGTGTTCCACTTGAAGGATTGCTGTAGATCATGAGCTATTCTTTTTATTTTTCCGATTGCCATTATTTCATGTTTTTTGTTCACGTTCATTGTATATCCTGAGATTTTAGAGTATTTTGAAAATATTTTTAACAAGTGGGGCACTGAGTTTTCAATATTGGTCAGGTATATCAGGAGATCATCTGCAAATAATATTAGTTTATATTCATGCTTACCAATACTGGCACCTGTTACATTTGGTCAAATTCTTTCTGCAAGCGGTTCAATTGCCAGTGAAAACTGGAGGGAGAGAGGACAACCCTGTCTTGTGCCACTTTCTAAAGCAATTTCATCAGATAATGTATTATTTGTGTATATTTTTGATTAAGGAACATTTATATAATATGTTTTATTACATTTGTTATTCCAGGTGGAAAGTTGAAAGCTTCCAAATTTGGAATAGAAAAGGCCATTCAAGATGGTCGAAGCCTTTTCGGCATTAATAGACATTATTGATAAAATATATATCTTGTTTTTTAAGCCTTACTTTTGTAATATAATACATATCCTAAAGTTAAGGCTATAAACTAATGTAACATTCAACCTGAAAATGGAGTAACACATCCATAGCCACATTTTGAGGTTACTGTAACAATACATTTCTTCTTACGCAATCATGTAAAGCATGCCTGTTCAAGATAGAACCCATAGGTCATCACAGGTCAGTGGTGATCTTCACAATTGCTGTAATAATCTGCACAAAGTCTTTAACAGTAGTACTACTGGTAATGCATCTCAACTGCAATCCAGCATCATTTGGTTGTGCTATTAGATGAAGCAGTGATATCACACCAATCTGCTGTATACATAAACACAATATAGATCATTGTATTCCCATTTGAACTTTGCTGTGCTTTTAAATGGTTGAAAGCACAGTGACAGACATTTGGGTGCCAATTTAACCAACAATCTGACATTGTTTTTCCCTTGGAATTTGGTTGTGGTTTTACTAGTAGATGGTTGAAAGCATCATGATAATACATTGGACATTTTACTAACTTTTGTATTTTTGAGTGGGTGACTATAGGTTGTAATATCATTGATCAACGTCTCAACCAAATAGTACCCAATTATCTACGTTGAAATGACAGCGTGACCAGTGGGATTGGAAAGTAAATCGTTTAGTATTTTGACTGATATCAGATGGGGGGTGGCGCTTCTGCGTCGGGTAGTGGTTCTATAAAAAAAAACAATTTGCTCTCTGGCTGTTTGCAGAGGTCAGAGAAAGTGAAAGGTGTATTTATTGAAATGCTCTCTTGGAGGGCAAGGAGGAAAATAACGATATTTTATGTGTCTGTGTGTGGTGGCTGGCTGTAGCCTACGTGTCATCTCCTCTTTTCTCTTAAGCCTCGATACTTAAGAATCAACCGAGCGCTATCCATCTGCTGGCATTCTGCTGCAAACCAGGATGAGCCACCAGCACAACAACCATCACTTCACGTTAATTTAACCTCTGTATCTCTGACCCACCGGTCTGTCGCGGTCCATGCTTTGCCTGCCTGAGATGCGATTTCATTCTCCCTTTTCCCGGAGAGTATCGACCGTTACACCCCACTGAAAGAGCATGTCTGAGACCGGGGCGACGGGAGCAGCAGCTGCAGCTGCCCGTATCAGCTCCTCGGACAGCAGAGACGGCACCGAGGGCTTTTGGCACAAACACCGATCGCAACGCGAGGGAGAAAAGACAGATCGAAGTGCTGCCTCCTCGCAGCAAACGTCCTCCGGTGTACTGGGTGAGCCCGTATTTCAAAGGGTCAGTTTGGCTTGTGGGCGGAAATGTAATGTAGTTAGAATTGCAGCGACGGGACGGGTAGATGCGACGGGAAACGAGACGAGCAATATAGGACCGGCGCCGCACCGTCCTTTCGTCTTTTCAGGCACATGGCCACCATAGAAACAGCCCACATCTTATATTGTTTGTAGAAGGGTGTATTTGTCCTTACATTTACAGTATCATCGTCGCTGTCTCTAGGCTAGCCTGCTAACACTCACTCCACATGTGTGTGTTGTAGGTTTGACATGTGGGAGGTTTAGCCTGTAATATCCTGCAACAACCTGGAATTACCATCCACTGCAAAAACTGGTTGAATCAACGTTATTAACACGTGAAATCAACCCCAAAAATATGAACGTGGGGACATTGAATCAATGTGGAAAACTGATTGGATTTGTAAAAAGTCATCAACATAATGGCATTTATTTTTTTCACCCAACTTTTAACCTAAATCCATCCAATGGCATGGTGAGATGTTTTGTTGATTTCACCTTGATTCCACTTAGGTGACAACTCAACCAAAAGTAAATTAAAAACTAGACGTTGAACTGATTTATGTGCCCAATGGGCAGCATTTTATGGATTAGGGCTGCTGTATTCTGAGTTTTCAAATGGTCTGGTTTTAACCGTTTACCAACCAAAACGCATTTCCCATAATGACAGTTGAATATTTTGTTATTTAAATGAAGTATTTTGTGAAGATTGGACATTGTGCCCCCTTCTATCAACCTACTGGGCACACCACATAATTTCAATGTGGATAATTGGGTAATATTTGGTTGATGTTGATCAATGAGATTACAATATTTATTTACCCATGCAAAAATAATTTGTTGAATTTCCAATGTGTTATCACTATGCTTTGCAACCATCTAAAAGCATCAACAAATTCCAATGGAAAAACAATATCTGATTTTTGGTTTAGTTAGTGTAACGATCCTCTTCCTGTAAATGACTGGACCAAAGCGCAGTGTGGCACGTGTTCATGATATTTTATTAACTCAGAACAAAGAGGAAAACAAACAGTTCTGTAAGGAAACTAAACCATACAGAAAACAACGACCCACAAAACCCATGTGGGCAAAAGCTACCTAAGTATGGTTCCCAATCAGAGACAACGATAGACAGCTGTCCCTGATTGAGAACCTTACCCGACCAAAACAAAGAAATACAAACACATTGAAAAAAGAACATTGAATGCCCACTCAAATCACACCCTGACCAAACCAAAATAGAGACATAAAAAGCTCTAAGGTCAGGGCGTGACAGTAAGTCACCCAAATGTCCATCACTGTGCTTTCAATTAAATAGGATTAAATAGGAATACAAACACACTGATAACACTTTAAATAGGAATACAATGTCAGATATTTTATTTATACAACCTTTGATTGTGTTCAGTGTGTTAATAGCAGAACCAAGTGGCCTGGATTGCAGTTGAAAATACATAAAAATACAAGTACAAGTCATCAATGCCGTTCAAGATTTTGCGCAGATCATGTAACCTCAATGTGGCCATTTTAATGTGGAATGTTAGCCTTAACTTTAGTATTAAAAAAGTAATATTGAATTGTGTTTGGTTGACAACGCAACCAAATAACATTTAAAGGTGATGTATCTACTGATTGTTGATTGTTCCATCTGAGCCACTGTCTTAATCCCATTCTTACATTTTTATTTGTGGTTGAGTTGGAGACATGAATCCAACATATAGTTTATTAACTTGTCTAAATTAATAGGCTATTTATTGTATTTCAAAATTATATTGAATTGTGTTTGGTTGTCAACGCAATCATGGAACTATCCAACTATCCTATGACATCCGAACACAATTCAATATCAGTATACATCATTACATTTGAAATCAACCAGAGCTTGAAACCCTAGGCCTATTTTATTGTCTATTTTTAGTTAAATTCTGGGTTGAATTGAAACAGATGTTGATAATTTTGCAAACGCTATATAGGCCCATTGTCTTACATCAGATGGCATCACTCCAACGCGATGTACTTCCCTCATCCAATCTGTCTTGTAGGATGTGGGACTCATCCTAAAATGTTAGGATTCCCGATCATCCGCTATTCAATAAAAAAAACAACTTAGTTCCACATTTTTGATATCACTGCACTCTATGACTCTATGAAATATGCAGAATAGTTAGCTAAATTATTATTATTATTATTATTACACAGCAGGGTTTCAAACTGTAGAACCCAGTTACTACATTTGAATATACAATTTGATTTTATCTAACAAAATGATGCTACATTTTATCTTTGGACCCTCATGATGACAAATCAGCTAGATTACTGAATGTAAGGACATTATTTACCTTCAGAGGTGAATACCGATCGCATAGAGGTTAAGAGTGACTGTTGTCAGAAATCCGTCCGTAGATCAGCGTGTTTCTCTGCGATCGTTGGGATCAGCTGAGTGCAGCACAAGCTGAGCTGACGGGAGGCTATCACTGCAGAACAGGCAGCGCTAGCAGCTTCTTCAAAATGAGAAAAAAAGTCCAGAAAACCACATTGTAGGATTTATATTGAATTTATTTGCAAATTATGGTGGAAAATAGGAATACAAAAAAATAAAGAAAATCGTGCCATCTGGTTTGCTTAATACAAGGAATTTGATGTATAGCACTTTTACTTTTTTTTTTTTTACTTTTTTACTTTTGCATTCGGAAAATGTTCAGACCCCTTCCCTTTTTCCAGATTTTTGAATTCTAGAATTGATGAAATTATTTATTTTCCTCATCAATCTACACACAATACCCCATAATGACCAAGCGAAAACAGGTTTTTAGAAATACAATATAAAAACAGAAATAACTTATTTACTTAAGTATTCACACCCTTTGCTATGAGACTCGAAATTGAGCTCACTTGCATCCTGTTTCCATTGATCATACTTGATGTTTTTACAACTTGATCGGAGTCCACCTGTGGTAAATTCAATTGATTGAACACGATTTGGAAAGGCACACACCTGCCTATATAAGGTCCCACAGTTGACAGTGCATGTCAGAGCAAAAATCAAGCTCGAAGGAATTGTCCGTAGAGCTCCGAGACAGGACTATGGGGAAGGGTAACAAAATATTTCTGCATTGGCCTCCATCATTCTTAAATGGAAGAAGTTTGGAAGCACCAACTCTTCCTAGAGCTGGCCGCCCGGCCATTTAAATCCACTTCAATCAGTGTAGATGAAGAGTGGGAGACAAGTTAAACAAAGATTGTTAAGCCTTGAGACATTTGAGACAGAGACATGGGTTGTGTATGTGTGCCATTCATAGGGTAAATGGGCAAGACAACATGTAAGTTCTTTGAACAGGTCATGGCAGTACGCACAACAGTTTCCCGTGTGTATCAAGAATGGTCCACCACTCAAAGGACATCCAGCCAACTTGACACAACTCTGGGAATCATTGGAGTCAACATGGAACAGCATCCCTATGGAATGCCTGACACCTTGTAGAGTCCATTCCCCGACGAATTGAGTGTTCTGAGGGCAAAAGATGGTGCCAGTCAATATTAGGAAGGTGTTCCTAATGTTTTGTACACTTCGTGTAGTATATATTATGGGCTGTATTTCCCAGTTGGTTCATGGGGGAGAAGAGCTGGGGAGTCAGTGCAGACTTTCATCATGATTAACATATCACATAACTGCTTTCACACGTGTCAGTGTCTGTCAGCGCCACGCCGCCACACAGCATGTTGAGTCCTGATGCCTTATTCCCCCTCAGCCCTGCTCTCTGTTTTAGCCGGGCGGGGAGGATTGGATGTTTCTTCTCCATGTTTTAAGCAAGTCTTCCTAATCCTTTTTCAGTTAGCCTAAAGTAGCTATGATCCATTAAGACACCGTCCTTTGTGACCTCACCCTCTCAGTCCCCTCCCTCGTCCTCCACATTAATTACATGTCCATCATATAACATAGTCATCTTAGGATGAGTCCCAAATGGTACCCTGTTCCCTATGTGGTCCACTACTTTTGACCAGGGGAATAGGCTGCCATTTTGGGCGTCTCCGTAGTTTCAGAAAGTATTGACCACTCCAGTGCAGAGTGGTGCTGCTGATAAGATACAGATGGTTACAGTAGTGAAATCAGGGCATGGGTTTTATGGTGGATATTCATTCAACCAGAACATCAGTGTTTTTGTTGTTTGGAAGGGACATCCATTATTGAAAAGTCAAAGGCAAGCAAAAGTGTATGTGGAGTTTCCCTAACCTGATGTAATGGTTGTGAAGAGGGTTACTCCTCTAAACATGTACTTGAACTGTGCTTATAACAAGTATATTTTGTAATTCCCATTGGTTTTACTGTATTTCTCTCTATAAGTGAAGCACTGATCTAAGCGATACAAGTCCCCAAATTAAGACTAAACTTGAACACTCTTGGAGAACAAACTCTGAGCATGAGAGTGTGGAGCACGGGAGTTTGTATATTGAGAAACTCCCCTCCTGTCTAAAACGATCAGATCATGAGAAGGGTTTCCACTCTGCCGACTCAAACAACCTCAGAAAGTGGCACTCGGTCTATTCTGTGATCTTGATGAGATAGGATGGGGGGGGTCAAATTTAATCTGTGTAAACTTATTTAACAGAGTCTCTTTCTTTAGAACTCAGCATTAATAAAGGCGATTCTCCTTGTGCAATAAGGCACAAGTAAAATGTTGTAAAAGGAATAGGTCGGTATTTTGTCAATCGTGGATACCCTTTTTATGTCTCTGTGTCCAGTATAAAGGAAGCTAGAGGTAGTTTCACAAGTCAGTGCTAACTCGTGTTATCTCAATGAATGGAAGTGTACTAGTCTCATTGTACTAACTGTAGTTTGCAACTTCCTTCAAACTGCATGCAGATACAAAACAATGGTATCCACAAGTTTATCTGACTCTGGTGAAGCCAAAATCCCGAATTATCCCTCTAAGCAGGGATATGCACACTGTCTCAGCACACATCATCCACACACCCTTGGCACTGACAGGGATTCCACTTTCTCTGTTTCTCTCTTTTTACCCCTCAGCAAGGAGTCCTCCGCTCTGCTTTAAGCAGATTTAGACAGGTCCAATGTCACACAAGTTGGTTTAAATACACTCCTAGAAAGAAAGGTGCTATCTAGAACCCAAAAGGGTTCTTTGGCTGTCCCCTTAGAGAGAAATAGCAATAGCTTCTTTTTGTAGGCACCAACTCCGCCATGGTTCGTTGGACAAAGCCTATGAGGAAAATGTTTTTGTAGGTTTAATCTTCATCTGCTTACGTCCCTTTTTGTGAATATTATATAATAATAAAAAACAAATGACATACAGGCTTCATAAGTCATAGTCATGTTAACTGACTGCTATTATCTCATAGAACCCTCTGTGAAAAGGGTTTGGTTCCATTTGGAACTAAAAACGGTTTCTGCCTGGAATCAAAAATGTCTCCTATTGGGGACAGCCGAAGAACACTTTTTTTCTAATAGTGCACACCAACCTTCTGTGACAGCACTGAAAGGCAAGACAATTTATGCAAAAGCATCAAACTCACCACCACATTTGTAGAAGCAAGAACCTACACTTTTTACTGTAGACATTGCAGTAGACATTCTATTAAATTCTATCTGATCCTATTTTATTCTAACGTCACAATATGGTGTAGAGTATTCGATTTGGCTACTGGGGAGCAAGAAGACCCCCAGCTTCTCAGAAAACCATTGACAACTATATGCTGTTTTCAAGGGATTGTTAAATAAATGTTATAGCTAACTATTTGGTTTTAATATCACCGCTTGAAGAGCATGGTCAGAACTACACCATCATCAGAGTTATATATCAAGTAACTGCATGCTTTTCATGATCAGTAAACACCAATTGATCATGTCATTTAAGATACGTGAGGGTGACCTATCCATTTACACCGGTAAATCCTCGTCCTGGTAAAGTTGCCAGTCGGACTTCTGTCATCACCACTGTAGATGGCAAGCAAATCAAACTATATTTGGAAATAGCTGGCCATCTAGTTTATACCCTGAAAGTTAGCTTCTTAACCAGCCATATTGACGTGATCTGTTATTAGCTAGCTAGCTAATTTGACATCGTCCATCGATCAATGTAGCATATCATGTCTTGTCAGCAGCAATCATAATTAAACACTCTTAAAAACAATGTTGAAAAGGGGATAATGTTAGCTAACTTCGCTAGGTAGCCCTACGTTGGTTGGAGAAAAAAGTACATTAGGTATAATTACCACTGTTTTAAGCCAACTGTGCAAAGTTTCTACCAGTAGCTTGCAAAGAAAACATCAGCTAACAGTACATCGGCAAATGCGCCTTTCTACTGCCAATATTGAGAGATATCGTGAGGCTACCCCACTGAGCTGTAATAAGAATGTTCTACCCTCTCATATCTGAATGGTGGCCAATATTGAGAGATATCTTAAGGCTACTCACACATATCTGAAATGACATGATCAATTGATGGTTTACTGATCACGAAAAGCATGCAGTTACAGTGGGGCAAAAAAGTATTTAGTCAGCCACCAATTGTGCAAGTTCTCCCACTTAAAAAGATGAGAGGCCTGTAATTTTCATCAAATACCATAATTTGCTAATAAATTCATTAAATCCTACAAAATTTTGTCTGTCATAGTTGAAGTGTACCTATTATGAAAATTACAGGCCTCTCTCATCTTTTAAGTGGGAGAACTTGCACAATTGGTGGCTGACTAAATACTTTTTTCCCCCACTGTACTTGCTGTATAACTCTGATAGAGCTACATTTGGAATAATCTGACATTTTGTAGTTCTGACTATGCTCTTCAAGAGGTGATATTACAACCCCATAGTTCATATTTATTTAACAATCCCTTGAAACCGATGTGCAGTTGCCAGTTGAGGGTCTCCTAGCCCCCCAGCAGGCAAATCCCACACTCTGCGCCTTATTGTGACGTTTTATTGATAACTACCTATTAACAGACTTCTCCTCTCATAGCACCATAGACTACTGCTTTATAGGAGAAGCACAGGGATGTTTTTGATATTTTAACAGCCAGTCCATTGCACAACCTGGTTACAATGTCTTATGAGAAGTGATCCAATGTTGTCAGGGTAAAAAGAGCCTACAAACTAGCCTGCATATAGTGTGTATAGCTTATACTTGGGCTAAATCCATGATGAAGTAGCTATAGATATTATGAGGTATACTTAGGTTAACATTTAGGTCTACATTAAAGGGCACTTCATTGAATATAACAGGCTTATATTGGTTCACATTTTCTACTTACAAGTATCAAAGGGAAGCAAAGGGCATTCATTTCATGTAACGACCCAAAGATCGGGTAGATTAAAGATAGCAGTTGCTGTGCAGTCTACGGGACATATTTAGGGATGATGAGAGTATTTGTGAGCAACCTGGTGGGGCCCTCCAGTCCGTTCTCTGTCTCAAGTTGCTGTCTTGTGTTTCTATCGTTCTTCCAGAGATGAAAAATGCAAGAGTGGAACTGGTCATACATTTATCTTGTCTGTCTGAGGGTGAAATCTAGTCAGCCTGCCTCTTACTCAAGAGCCTGTGGTTATGGTTTTGACTGGCTTGTGGATGCATGTGGACTCTGTTCCTAAAAGTTAGGTCTATTCTAGACATGAGAAATGTTTGCATTTCATCTATAAACATCCACCTTGCCAATACAGAGAGGCTTTTGAATGTCTTTCTTGAGCATGTCACCCTGTGATCGCTGCCTGCAGAGTCAATACTGCTGTTCTTTGGTGTGTGTAAATAGATATTGCAATTCTCATGGAAACTGAGAATCCCTCTCCTTTATCCTCCCTGAGCAGGGGGGGACTGAGCAGGGGGGGATTTTTGTTGTTGTTGCTAAGCAAGGCCAGTAGAAGTACAATGGCGATGGAGCCATGCAGAGGAAGGCTGTTTTTAGCCTCAGTCATGACATGGGGAATATCACCAGATCAGCTCCTCTCTACCCTCTACCGAAGGGCTTTTTAGTTAGCCTACAGGGGAGAGGAACACTTTCTGGTCCATTTTCAGGCATTAGTATTTCAGCACCAGTTCATCACTGTCTCTCCTCTTTTCCTAATTGGTTATTCCAAAAATAGATGACAGATTCAGTTCTGAATACGTTTTATATTTGTGGTAAATGAGCAGTGGAGATGAAAAACCCCCCACATCATATTAGTTATCTTTCGGTGCATAGGCAACGTGATTAAAACACAGTTGCTAACCAAACTCCTCGCTGTGGTTCTTGTGCCACTTTTGACCCCTCAGCAAAACTAAAACAAGAGGGTCGCCTGCCTTTGTGCAGTGTTGCATAAGAACCTCTCACAAATAGGCTGTCAGGAAAATGCAGTGCAAAACCTTCTCTATACCCTGATTCTGCACCCGACATTTCCACTTTAGAAATCTAAGTGTTTTTGTCTTATGTTGATGTCCTCAGAATTGTGTCAATACAGGACTAAAATCGAATCATACTACTAAGATTGAATCCTGTCACTCGTCCGCGTGCTGCGGATAACCAAAGCCTACCAGATGTGCAAAATGCCTTCTATGCTGGCTTCAAGGCAAGCAACACTGAACCATGCATGAGAGCACGACTGTGTGATTGCGCTCTCCGTATCCGATGTGAGTAAAACCTTTTAACAGGTAACATTCACAAAGCTGCAGGGCCAGATGGATTATCAGGACCCGTACTCAGAGCATGCGCTAATCAGCTAGTAAGTGTCTTCACTGACATTTTCAACCTCTCCCTGACCCAGTCTGTAATACCCACATATCTCAAGCAGACCACCCTAGTCCCCGTGCCCAAGAACGCCAAGGTAACCTGACTAAATAACTATAGCCCATAGCACTCACATCTGTAGCCAGGAAATGCTTTGAAAGACTAGTCATGGTACACATCTGTGCTTCCAACTTGTGGAAACAGTTTGGGGAAGGCCCTTTCCTGTTTCAGCATGACAATGCCCTGTGCACAAAGCAAGGTCTGTACAAAAATTGTTTGTTGAGATCGGTGTGGAAGAACTTGACTGGCCTGCACAGGGCCCTGACCTCAAGCCCATCAAACAACTTTGTGGTGAATTGGAACGCCGACTGCGAGTGGATCTAAGGGCTGTAATTTCTACATCCTCAGGGTATCGATCTGCCTGGGAACAGTCCATGAACATGTACTGTATCTACCACTACAATAGGACCTTTCTACAGATAAAACCTAGGCCTATAATAGCAGTGATAAGAGCTCGAGATCAGCAGCCCAATTACTGACTGTAGTGTCCCACTGCCATTATTATTGACATCCACATCCTCAAAGACGTCACATAGATATCATTACTACGGTATAGGGCATCAGTCTCAGCACGGATATGAGGGTTAGGGTTGCTGGATATACAGTATGATACTATGCGTCACTATAGTATGTGTGATAGTGTGTGCGAGTTAAAAGCGGAAATTAGATCTAGAATGACTTTCTATAAATAGATATTCTGTTATCATCAGTGTGGTTGTACAGTATGGAGATGAGCGTTGCTCAGAGGCAGAGCACAGCAGCAGTTTGGCAATTTGAACTAATTCATCAGGAAAGTGAAATTTTCTCTCTTTTTAGACAGAAATAAAATGATTACGAATCTGGATTAAGTCACTGCTAGACAGTCTGTCGTCTCATTGCTGGTCTACCATAGTATTACATTACATCATATTAAGTAAAATGTACCATGTTATTTGACTGTTAGAGCCATGGGCTATACACATGAAAATGCAGTAAAGGGTGTAAATATGTAATATTGTAGTAATAAGTGTTATGTGATTCCTTATTGACCTTATGAGAAGTAAACTGATGAGATGTGAAATGAGAGGTGAAATAAGGGACACAAATAATGCCCAGCTAGCACATATTGTTCTGAGAACCATATCTTTCTTAGGTGTGAATTTCAGTACTTCAGCTTAACTTTTCCTACAGGTTTCCTCATGGTTCTATTTAAAGTAAAGTTCTCACATTTTTCAGAGAATGTTAAGAAACAATGTTCTTCTGTGAGAATTTCAATACATTAGCATCACGTTTCCTCATGGTTGTATTTAAAGTCATGTTTTCAGAACAAAAAGAAAACGTTCCATAGACTCGGTCGGTATTACACAGAACGTCGCATTTTTCAAATGCAATTTTCTTGTCTGCTTGTTTTAGTAATTACAAAACTACATTTAAAAAAAAAGTACATGTCTAAAGATAACTTTTCAACATTGCCTACTCCCGAGCATTCTCACTACTTAGAAAAATATATTGTAGGACATTTGTCACCAACCGGTCGATCAGCTGCCCTGCACGCCGGGCGAAGTGTTCCCATTTTGAACCATTTCATGTGTCTGAAGCAGTGTTGTGTTCGAGACCACTTAAAGCAAGACCGATTTCAAGATGGGAACAAATAGATTTGGAGTCAAGACCAAGTCCAGAGGGGGGCGAGGCCGAGTCAAGACCGAGACCGGGAGGGGGGACGAGGGGTCCATGATTGTAATTTTTGTCAAATTGTCCAGTATTTCAGAACCACATATGAATTCTTAAGACATTCATAACAGTGTGGGAGAATGGGCCTTCTATGCCTTCAGAGAAGGGATAAGTATTTTATAAAATAATAACAATATTTTCAATGTTCTGATTTAATCTCTTCAGTTTTGTTGGAAAGGAAAGGGTTAACACTGAAGAGGAAAAAAATATCCAATCAGGATTTTTCTTTGCTAGTCTCTGGGGAGCTAAATCTAGTCAGCCTTTGGCTAGATGGATCAGAAGCAAGATAGAAGTCATTTGCCATTCAACTGTAATAAGGCAACAATTTGTAGTGACTGTGACATCAACCAATCACAGTTTGACTTACAAAAACGTATGGATACTTCTGCCTTCTCAAAGGCCAACCGGTCTCTGCGCAATAAGCTAGCAGTAGTTTTCCCATGGTCTAGTTAACTAGTTTTTGTTGTCGGCTAGTTTTCAGCAGCTCCAGCAGGTGTTATCAAAGAGGATGTTGTTGCTAATTTGTTAGCTTCTCCCTTTTCAAGAATAACTTTCAACAAAAAGTTAAGTTTCAAATGATCATCATCTGGTGAGTGGAACAGTGTTTTTATTTTATTTTAAATTGCAGCTCGCTAGCTGTTAGCCATCTCTTTGAAAATAACTTATGTGTGTGAAACATGGTTGCATTCAAACTTTAGGTCACCAATTACATGTTTTTGCAATGAAGTATTTATTTAACTCCTTATTGGGAAATGCTTAATGGTTGTGTTTTTGTATTCTTATGATTGGGACCTACTGGCTTATTACTGTATGTATATCCTTAACATCATGCGCTGTGTGATTGCTGTCTTTCCATCGGCCCTATGGTGTACTGGTGCCTGGAGAGGTGGGAATACTCTAATTTCCCAAACGGCCCACCCAGCGAAGGAACGGCACCCTGTGTGAAAGTCATGTTTTCCTATCTTTTTAACGAGTTTTCACGTAGATTTTGGGATTTTCACTTTCAAAATCAATTTGATTGGGCTTAATTCGATTTTGACTCAGAGAGTGATCTTGACTCAGAAAAGGTTGGTGACCACTGGGCTTCCCTCATACCCCTTTTCATGACGATTCTAGCAGCCACTTGAGTGAGTGAGTGCTAGATAGCTACTGACCTGAACATTAAGCTAGCCAAGATCAACAACACAAACGGACTATAGAGCTACAAGTAGTGAGTTGAGTTACAAACAGACTGTACTAAACAAGTTAAATGTCTTACCCGGGATTATTAAAAACACAACAAAACATTGACGTCCAAAGAACATTATAATAATGAATTTAAAACATATACATTCCGTCTGCAGCATCAACCGAACTCTCTCTGTCTTCTATCTTTGTAAGTGTGTTCAGGTGTGGTGGCCGCACTTACTAATTGGCCTCAGCTGATCTTAATCAATACTTGTTTCCTTTGAAAGGGGGGCTGATTGAATAGACAAATGATCAGCTTTGTGAATTAAAAAAACATGGCTCAGTGGACTAATTTTGTTGATAGAGAACAGAAGCCGATAGGATTTAAATCTCCCTGATGCCACAATAATAAAAACAATGTTTGCATCATTAATGCTCATGCAAATTAATTTCCATGTGTCCCATCTGTGCATAGCGTTCAAAGCAGTTCATCCAAACTAAGCTAGAAGTGTTATTAAAAATCTTATTTTCAGAATGTTATTTTAATTACTTTTAAAAAACCTATCAATTCCATTCACAGAATGTTAATCAAATCTCCCAGGAAAACTTTCAGGGAACCATAGTAAAACATTCTCAGAACCTCCCTGCAACCTAAAAACGAATGTTCTCAGAACATTTAAATAACGTTCTGTTTTTACCAGTCAGGAAACGTATGGCTTCGTTCCCAGAACCAATGGGAAACCAAAAACGTACGTTCAAACAACTTCCAAGGAACTAAATGTGCTAGCTGGGTGCATTGTAATTGTTTTTTTTACTCACTGTAACCTAATAATAGAGAGGGAGAGAGAGAAATATAAATGGACTTGAGTTTTTCAATTCTTTATACAGATAATACACTAGTAGGTCTTTGCCTCAAAATGGAAATAGATTTAAATCCCTTATTTCCTGAAATAGTTGGTCATTGCTAACAGTCCCACTGGACACAGACCTCAGTTCAACATCTAGTTTTGATTTACATTTGAAATCAACAACAAATGTCATTGGATTTAGATTCAAAGTTGGGTGAAATAAAATGAAATGCCCTTGCGTTGACGACTTTTTGCAAATCCATTCAGTTTTCTACGTTGATTCAACGTCATAGATTTTTCGGGGTTGAAATTGTGGAAACCAATGTTGATTCAACCAGTTTTTGCCCAGTGGGGTGTCAGTCAGAATTGGGTCAGTGCCTCCAACGCTAATGCCCTCTCTCTTTAAGCATCTTACTGAAAGAACGCTTGTGCTTGGTTTTGTTCTGCTCACCTCCTTTGGTTTCCTTACGGTTTTTTGTTTGAGAAACACATCAAAAACCTATACCTCCTTTTTATGGAACTGTTTTCAACCGTAGGTTATATCTCACAACTTTTTCCTTCTGTAAATTCCCTCTCTTGATTTAGGGTTATCACATCAGACTTAATAGTTCAGACCCCACCCAATCAATTATCCCCCCCAGTGATTTGTAACGTGCACAACTTCACGTTACAAAACATTGTGCTACATCTTGCAATGCCCGAATGGCCTTGCATCGTCATGGTTGTACTGTTGATCTGGTAAATCCTGTATCCCTTTGTTGCTGTGGTCATTAGAGGATCTTCCTCTTGTGTTTGGGGGCTTTTGCTGTGACAACTATGGAACACGGCTGTCCGTTGGAGTTGGACACACAAAAGCTGCTATTCATTAACTATATTCAGAGCCACTCTCTTATTAATCCCCCTTCATCACAATGGCCAATTCAGCCAGTTAGATAACCAGCAAGCTGTGGATCTGGGAAGAAGTCTGTATGGAGTTGTGCGAAAGGGGCTCCGCTCCACACTGGCACTCTTTGATGATTGTTACCTGGATGAATAGCAGGCATTGTGGCTCTGGCACTTTACTGTTCAGACTCCGCCTTATACTGCTGCTCTTCACTGTCTGATCTAGCCCACTCTTCTTTATACAGTGCAATATACTGTGTTGAAGGTCACACTCAGTTATGTTCTTGAACCCCCATTTTCTATTGACAAAATATACGTTTGTTGAACTAGCACAAATTAGTGAAAGGCTTTAAAACCTTAAGAGCCCCACATTTTGAGAGAGAGGGGGAGAGAGCAAGAGAGAGGGAGAGAGAGGGGCGGGAGAGAGAGGAGGCGGGCAAGAGGGGTAGCAAGAGGAGGGGTAGCGAGAGGGGGCAAGAGAGGGGGCGAGAGAAAGAGGGGGCGGGTGAGCGAGAAGGAGAGCGAGAGGGGGAGAGAGAGGGCGAGAGACGAATTATAGGAACAGTAGACCTTCTAATTGAAGAAATTAGCATGATTAGATAATTTGGCCCAGAAACAGAGCAGATGTTCTTAATGGGATCATTGCTATTACACTGTACTGGTATTGTGGCTGTGGACATGGTTGTTAGTCATACAGAATCATGTTAGTACATAGGGTAGTGCTGAATCCCAAATCAATGGGCAGCTGTCCAGTTCTTTCAGATCTTCAGCGTAGTCCCTAAAGGGCTAGGGCTGGTTGTGGGTTTTAGAATGGGGTTCGGTATATGTCATCCCTCTAAAACCAGCCCTTGAGAAACAGGTGCCGCTCAAAGCAGTTCCACACATTCCCTTCCCCCTGGTCTGCCTGTGAGGTACTAGTCACTGTTGCTAGGGGGAATATGGGATAAGAAAGAACACTAACATGCGGACTACACTGGGCACGCGCGTCATCAAAGGCTTGTTGATTTTATCCATCCACACCAGACACGATCAGGACACGCAGGTTGAAATATCAAAATGAACTCTGAACCAACTATTTAATTTGGGAACAGTTCGAAAAACATGAAACATTCATGGACATTTAGCTAGCTAGTTTGCTGTTGCTAGCTAATTTGTTGTTACTAGCTAATTTGTCCTGGGATATAAACATGGGGTTGTTATTTTACCTGAAATGCATAAGGTCCTTTTTTCCCTTGATCTTTGGAGAATTTTGACCCACTGAGTCACACAAAAAAAGGTGTGTTCTCTACTCCAACAATTTAATTCACAAATAAAAGGGGAAACTTAGTTTGTTTCTAATGATCTCTTCTTCTGTGGACTTTTTAAGGTGCATTACCACCACCAACTGGACTGGAGTGTGGACCTCAGTTCAGCTTTCAATCTCCCACGTGGATATATGCTCCTAAAAACCAATGAGGAGATGGGAGAGGCGGGACTTGAAGCGCTTAAAACGTTAAAAAAATAGCACAAAGTCCTATTTTAGCGCCTAACGACGCAAACACGTGCGAGCAGTTTGGATTAAATAATTGAATAACATGCATGTGTAAATGTATTTTGCAACGCTCACACACATAACGTGAGTGGTGTGCTCAGCATGTAACTCACCCTAGAGGTGTTTCTGTGTGAGTTCTGAATCCTATATTTAGACTCTATTGTTAATATGTAGTCTAAAATTCCATGGATTGACAGAGAAGACATTTTTTGGGGTCACTACATAACATATACTTGGAAAAAGGCCCAGCAGAACCTATTTGTAGTTTATGAATGCTGTTATGAATGTGTAATAAACATGTTATGAACTGTTCCTGGGTCATGAACGCACATTTATGTAGTCAGAATTTTGTTATAAATGTGTATTAAGTAGTTAGTTTCAGGTCTGTTTTGCAGTATGAATATGAGATAAGTTCCAGGTCTGTTTAGTCAAAGTTGACATCCCATCTGTGTTGTCCTGTGTATGCAGTAATTTAGTATGTGACATGTTGGCGTTGCACAGCGCATCACGCTCTGGATGTAGACCCCATGAAAGCACCCCTAAAGCTTGTTCACATGTGCTGACCCACCCCCTGAGTCGACCCCCAGGATTCAATATGATGCTCTCAACCACTTAATATACTCTGAAGTGTCTGTGAATACAGCTAAACTACAGAAACCTGAGCTGTAGTGCTCAGAGAGTGATAGTATTTAAAGTCTCAGTGAAATTGAATTACTTTGGCTGATGTCACTGCAAGATGCTTAGCTAACATGTAAACTATCCTACTTGTTTACATGTAGGCCGAGGCCTCAACATTTGACTTTTTAAACTACTGTAGTCTATGTAACCATTATTTGAAGTGAACTTACTGTAGCAGTGGGGGGAGGTTGAGGTTAGTGAATTTACATGTTGGTTTGCATTTCCTTCAGCATTACTACCCCTCGAGAGGACTTACAATAATACATTATATTCCATTCAGTCCTATGCCTTGCTTTTCTATAATTATATTGTTTCTAACTGTTAGAGGAATTCTAAATTCCTATATGTTTTGTAGCCAAAACCAAATTCACACTCTATTTCATAATAAGTTGTAAGATTATCATTTGCATGAAATGGCAAGAGACCAGTCTTAAAAACAAGTTCAGTACTTATTCTTGATGAGTACTGACCCAAAATACAAAGAACATTACATTTTAAAGAGAAGATCAAAATGACGTCATCAGTTCTCACACTTTCTCCGATCCACACAATAGCGCAGTGTCTTCAGGTCTGGAGATTGTTTCCTACTCCCCTCACAAAGCAAACATTCCAATCTGTCTAAAAGATATACTCTTCTCCACTAATGGAACATCAAATAACATTCTTATCTGTCTAAAGAGATATACCCTCCTTCTCCCTTAAACCCACAATGTACAGACAATTCATACATTTTAACTACATTTTCAGTCATAGTTTAACTAAAAACCCATACATTTCATACCACAACATAATAGTATTAAAATAAATGGTTCTAATTTAAATGTATACATAATTAATCATTTCAACTATAATTTCCTCCAACACTAACTATATATTATTATTATTATTATTATTATATATACAGCACCAGTCAAAAGTTTGGACACCCCTACTCATTCCAGGGTTTTTCATTGTTACTATTTTCTACATTGTAGAATAACAGTGAGGACATCAAAACTAAGAAATAACATATATGGAATGATATAGAAAACAAAAAAGTATTAAACATGTCAAGATGTATTTTATTTGTGTGATTTATTCAAAGTAGCCACCCTTTGCCTTGATGCCAGCTTTGCACACTCTTGGCATTCTCTCAACAAGCTTCACGAGCCTTGTTAAAAGTGAATTGGTTGAATTTCTTTCCCTTAATGCTTTTGAGTCAAACAGTTGTGTTGTGACAAGGTAGGGGTGGTATACAGAAGATAGCCCTATTTGGTAAAAGACCAAGTCCATATTATGGCAAGAACAGCTCAAATAAGCAAAGAGAAATGACAGTCCATCATTGCTTTAAGACCTGAAGGTCAGTCAATCTGGAAAATTTCAATAACTTTTAAAGTTTCTTCAAGTGCAGTCGCAAAAATCATCAATCGCTATGATGAAACTGGCTCTCATGCGGACCGCCACAGGAAAGGAAGACCCAGAGTTACCTGCACCTCAGATTGCAGCCCAAATAAATGCTTCAAGTAACAGACACATTTCAACATCAACTGTTCAGAGGAGACTGCGTGAATCAGGCCTTCATGGTCGAATTGCTGCAAAGAAACAACTAGTAAAGGACACCAATAAGAAGAAGAGAATTGCTTGGGTCAAGAAACACGAGCAATGGACATTAGAATGGCGGAAATCTGTCCTTTGGTCTGATGAGTCAAATTTTATATGTGTCTTTGAGATGCAGAGTAAGTGAACGGATGGTCTCCGCATGTGTGGTTCGCACTGCAGAGGATGGAGTTGTGATGATGTGGGTGTACATTTCAGGTGACACTGTCGGTGATTTATTTAGAATTCAAGGCACACTTAACCAGCATGGCTACCACAGCATTCTGCAGCGATATGCCATCCCATCTGGTTTGCGCTTAGTGGGACTATCATTTTGTTTTTCAAAAGGACAATGACTCAAAACACACCTCCAGTTTGTGATGGAGTGCTGCGTCATATGACCTGGCCTCCACAATCCCTCAACCCAATTGAGATAGGTTGGGATGAGTTGTACTGCAGAGTGAAGGAAAAACAACCAGCAAGTGCTCAGCATATGTGGGAACTCCTGCAAGACTGTTGGAAAAGCATTCCAGGTGAAGCTGGTTGAGAGAATGCCAAGCGTGTGCAATGCTGTCAAGGCAAAGGGTGGCTACTTTGAAGAATCAAAAATTATATTTTGATTTGTTTAACACTTTTTTGGTTACTACATGATTCCATATGTGTTATTTCATAGTTTTGATGTCTTCACTATTATTATTATACAATGTAGAAAATAGTAAAACTAAAGAAATAACCCTTGAATGAGTAGGTGTGTCCAAACTTTTGACTGGTACTGTATGGAATATTATTCAACAATACCGGAATGGTGATAGATCAGTGGAGCCCATACTTGAGTACACATAACAGAGCAGGTGCCTTGGCCTCGCTGTCGCTAGATAAGCCCTGTTCTTAAAACAGTGATTTCCCAGTCAAATGCTTGAGTTTGTCTGTGACTGCTGACCCTGGGTCTGTTGATAGGGGCAGTATTTTCCTCCGTCTCTTCAGCAGCATGGTGTCAGGTGCGCTTGTCTCTCCATGGTATTTTGGTGGAAATTACGACCTCGTCTTGCAGGGGAGCCAAGTGAGCAGAGCACACACACACACACATTTATTTTGCTATCCTTGTCGGGGACAAGCAATTGATTCCAATTCAAAATCCTATTTTACCTAAAGCCAACCTTAACCCTTACTCCTAACCCTCTACTTGTAACCCTAAACCTATCCCCTAAGCCTAACCATTTTCCTTGTAGGGACCGGCAAAATGTCCCCACTTAAGCCCTGATGGGCAATGTCTGGGAAAATGGGGGCTCTCGATTGGCGCAGCGGTCTAAGGCACTGCATCTCAGTGCTAGAGGTGTCACTACAGACCCTGGTTTGATTCTAGGCTGTATCACAACCAACTGTGATTGGGGGTCCCATAGGGCGGCGCACAATTGGCCCAGCGTCATCCGGGGTAGGCCGTCATTGTAAATAAGAATTTGTTCTTAACTGATTTGTCTAGTTAAATAAAAATGGAGACACCACCAGTGTGAATGGGTTTTTCTATGAGCATTACTCAAACACAGAGACGAACACCCACACTAAAACCCACACACACGCAAGCTGCACAGCAGTCTGCCTGTCAATTTGGTTCATAAATCGAGGTATTGTGGAGGTGTTGGCTTTCAGACTGTGTGTGTGTGTGTGTGTGTGTGTGTGTGTGTGTGTGTGTGTGTGTGTGTCTAGAGCAGTGAATACAGGCCTCATTAGAATGCTTGTCAGGCTGTTCTTTTTCTGCCAAACTGCAGCTGCATGGGGAACAGGATGGATTTAGAGACTGTGAATAATAACTCTTAAGATGAAACTGAAATAAAAATGTTTTTTACATTTGTTTCTATTGTTTTCATTTGTTAAATCACTATTTGGAATAGAATAACATCCTGAAACAAAATCCCACTGGGCACAGTGTTGATTCAACGTCTGTTCCATGTTGAAACGATGTGGAAACAGTGTTGATTCAACCAGTGTGCCCAGTGGGATGAAATTCCTTAACTCTCTCTGTAAGAACTCCAAATTCAACTCTACATGTTCAGACTGCCTATGTAACAAAGTGATGCAGGCATGAAGGTTATCTAGTGTTAAAGAATAACAATCCGAACCGTATTTGACCTTGCAATGTACATCTTGACAGTATGGGGGCTATTTTTATTTATCTGGAACAACCCCTGGGCATTCTTTCCAGGAAGTAGTCCTCTGCACTCTGTACTCTGCCCTTCTTTCATCCTCAGTCTGTTCCAGGAAGCAGAACCACACAGAGCTGAACAGTGTATTTCTCAAACCAGTCCTTGGGGACCCCTAGCTATTCAACATATATATATATACACTCTAGACCACCTAATTCAACTGGTCAAGGGCTTGGTGATTAGCTTAGTTGACTGTTTGACTAGTGCTGGTATAAATTAGATATGTGGCTAGAGGTCACCGTGGACTGGTCAGAGAACAGAGTTTTAATGTGGCAGGTGATTATAGGGCTGTGGTATCTAGTTCAACTCATAATATATGATTTTAAGAAGATAAGTGTCAAAGGCTTTTATTGGCAATTAAATGAAGTTGATGCAAAGAGACAATATTTGAAGTGTTGACCCTTCTTTTTCAAGACCTCTGTAAACCGCCCTGGCATGCTGTCAATTACCTTCTGGACTGATGGCTGCCCATTCTTGCATAATCAATGCTTGGAGTTTGTCAGAATTAGTTGGTTTTTGTTTGTACACCTGCCTCTTGAGGATTGACCACAGATTCACAATGGGATTAAGGTCTGGGGAGTTTCCTGGCCATGGACCAAAATATCGATGTTTTGTTCCCCGAGCCACTTATTTATCACTTTTGCCTTATGGCAAGGTGCTCTATCATGCTGGAAAAGGCATTGTTCATCACCAAACTGTTCTTGGATGGTTGGGAGAAGTTGCTCTCAGAGGATGTGTTGGTACCATTCTTTATTCATGGCTGTGTTTTTAGGCAAAATTGTGAGTGAGCCCACTCCCTTGGCTGAGAAGCAACCCCACACATGAATGGTCTCAGGATGCTTTACTGTTGCCATGACACAGGACTGATGGTAGCACTCACCTTGTCTTCTCCGGACAAGCTTATTTCCGGATGCCCCAAACAATCGGAAAGGGGATTCATCAGAGAAAATGACTTTAGCCCAGTCCTTAGCAGTCCAATCCCTGTACCTTTAGCAGAATATCAGTCTGTCCCTGATGTTTTTCCTGGAGAGAAGTGGCTTCTTTGTTGCCCTTCTTGACACCAGGCCATTCTCCAGAAGTCTTCGCCTCACTGTGTGTGCAGATGCACTCACACCTGCCTGCTGCCATTCCTGAGCAAGCTCTGTACTGGTGGTGCCCCAATCCCGCAGCTGAATCAACTTTAGGAGACAGGCATGGCGCTTACTGGACTTTCTTGGGCTCCCTGAAGCCTTCTTCACAACAATTGAACCACTCTCCTTGAAGTTCTTGATGATCCGATAAATGGTTGATTTAGGTGCAATCTTACTGGCAGCAATATTCTTGCCTGTGAAGCCCTTTTTGTGCAAAGCAATGATGACTGCACGTATTTCCTTGCAGGTATCCATGGTTGACAGAGGAAGAACAATGATTCCAAGCACCACCCTCCTTTTGAAGCTTCCAGTCTGTTATTTGAACTCAATCAGCATGACAGAGTGATCTCCAGCCTTGTCCTCGTCAACACTCACACCTGTGTTAATGAGAGAATCACTGATATCATGTCAGCTGGTCCTTTTGTGGCAGGGCTGAAATGTTGTTTTGGGATTCAGTTAATTTGCATGGCAAAGAGGGACTTTGCAATTCATCTGATCACTCTTCATAACATTCTGGAGTATATGCAAATTGTCATCATACAAACTGAGGGAGCAGACTTTGTGAAAATTAATATTTGTGTCATTTTCAAATTTTGGCCACGCCTGTACTGTTCAGTCACCGTCATTGTAAATAATAATTTGTTTTTAACTGACTTGCCTAGTTAAATAAAGGTTGAATAAAATCAATTCTATGAACCAGCTTCACCTGCAATGCTTTTCCAACAGTTTTGAAGGAGTTCCCACATATGCTGAGCACTTTTTGGCTGCTTTTCCTTTCACTCTGCCTTCCAACTCATCCCAAACCATCTCAATTGGGTTGAGGTCGGGTGATTGTGGAGGCCATCTGATGCAGCACTCCATCACTCTCCTTATTGACCAAATAGCTCTTACACAGCCTGGAGATGTGTTGGGTCATTGTGTGTGTATGGTCTCACGCACACATGCAGACACACTTGTAGGAATAAATGCATGCACGCATGAACACGCACACACATACACAGTAATAGAGAGAGATAGTCTGTGTTGACAATGTAGAAGGAGAAAGAGTGTTGACAATGTCTCCAAGAAAGGTAGGAGTTAAGTCCGACTCCCTCGCTCTTATGTTGCAGAGGGAAGGAGGGTGACATTTAATTCTGGCAGATAGAGAGGGGACGGGTGTACAATGCGTTCGGAAAGTATTCAGACCCCTTGACTTTCAGTTGTACAACTGAAATGTGTCTTCCGCATTTAACCCAACTCCTCTGAATCAGAGAGGTGCGGGGTCTGCCTTAATTTTCATCCATGTCATCGGCGCCCTGGGAACAGTGGGTTAACTGCCTAGCTCAGGGGCAGAATGAGTTTTACCTTGTCAGCTCGGAATATCACATTTGCATACGTATTCAGACCCTTTACTCAGTACTTTGTTGAAGCACCTTTGGCAGCGATTACAGCCTTGAGTCTTCTTTGGTATGACGCTACAAGCTTGGCACACCTGTATTTGGGGAGTTTCTCCCCTTCTCTGCAGATCCTCTCAAGCTCTGTCAGGTTGGATGGGGAATGTCGCTGCACAACTATTTTCAGGTCTCTCCAGAGATGTTAGATCGGGCTCTGGCTGGGCCACTCAAGGACATTCAGAGACTTGTCCCGAAGCCACTCCTGTGTTGTCTTGGCTGTGTGCTTAGGGTAGTTGTCCTGTTGGAAACTTCCCCACAGCATGATGCTGCCACCGCCATGCTTCACCATAGGGATGGTGCCAGGTTTTCTCCGTACGTGACGCTTGGTATTCAGGCCAAAGAGTCCGATCTTGGTTTCATCAGACCAGAGATTTTTTTTTTTTTGTCCTTCAGGTGCCTTTTGGCGAACTCCAAGTGGGCTGTCATGTGCCTTTTACTGAGGAGTGGCTTCCGATAGCTCACTCTACCATAAAGGCCTGATTGGTGGAGTGCTGCAGAGATGATTGTCCTTCTGCAAGGTTCTTCCATCTCCACAGAGAAACTATTTTGCTCTGTCAGAGTGAAGATCTGGTTCTTGTTCACTTCCCTGACCAAGGCCCTTCTCCCCCAATTACTCAGTATGGCTGTGTGGCCAGCTCTAGGAAGAGTCTTGGTGGTTCCAAACTTCTTTCATTTAAGAATGATGGAGACAACTGTGTTCTTGGTCATTCAATGCTGCAGAGTTCTACAGACAATTCCTTTGACCTCATGGCTTGGTTTTTGCTCTGACATGCACTGTCAACTGTGGGACCTTATATAGACAGGTGTGTGCCTTTTCCAAATCATGTCCAAACAATTGAATTTACCACAGGTGGACTAAAAATCAAGTTGTAGAAACATCTCAAGGATGATCAATGGAAACAGAATGCACCTGAGCTCAATTTCAAGTCTCATGGGAAATGGTCTGAATACTTACGTCAATAATGTGTTTCTGAAAACATAAAACATAAACTGTATTCGCTTTGTCAATATGGGGTATTGTGTGTAGAGTGATGAGGGGAAAAAGTTAAGGGGTCTGAATCCTTTCCAAATGCACTGTGTGTGTGTGTTTGGCAGATTGTGTGTGTGTGTGGTAGAGCAAAAGGATGTGTGTGGAAAGGGGGGTGGGGGGGGGAGGAGAGGAGAGGGGCACTGACTGACAGTTTGAAAAGAAGTGTCCTAATCTGTCATTCTGCTTCACTATTGGAAGGTGACTGTCGTTGTGATTCTCTTTCTCTCTATGTCTCTTTCTCTCTCCTCTCTAGATAAGTTATTTGGGAAGCGGCTGCTGCAGGCTGGGCGGTACATAATGTCTCATAAGTCCTGGATGAAGACCGTGCCCACTGAGAACTGTGACATCCTCATGACTTTCTCAGGTGTCTCTTTGTTTTTGTTTACCTACATGTTTGCATGGCCATCCAGGACTTTGAAAAGCAGAAGTACGCAGAAGTAATTTTTCATGTTGGTCTCTGTGGCCTGACTTTATGAATGGTGATAATGTAATAGAAACATTAGCCATCCCAGTACATAGATATGCTGTGCTACTCTTCTCAGTCATTACTGGAACATAATGCTCATTAGACAACACGCATTAGACAACATGGGTTATTTACTCTTTTGAGATAATGATGCTACCTCTGAGTTGAATTAAAAACAGTGTTTCTGTGTTGGTTTATGTGGAACAATTTCACAGTAAAACTGTTGTTAATATCTTGAAGGTTGGAATTTTCATTTAAACCGTTATTATGATGTAACCAAATAATTGTATTTTTTAAAACATGCATGTACTGTATGTGTTTAATCTCCATTCTATTTCTTCCCTGTGACAGACCAGACAGATGACCACACGTTGCTATGGCTACTGAACCACCTGCGTTTGGGCATTCCAGAACTCAACATCCAGATCCGACATCACAAACGCACGCGCGTCCATGCCTTCTTTGTCACGGCAACCTATGAGAAGTAAGAACCCGGGGGGGGGGGGGGGCGGCATGGCCAGCTAATGTACAGTATAGACAATGACATTGCGTGCTGCAGTATGAATTAATTGTCATTATTATTGTTAGCATCTAAATGGATCCGGGGATAGAGGGTAGTTACCAAGGCTTTAGTAAACCTGTTTGAATTAGTGTCTTGACTGATCACAAATAGAACATTTCCTACATCAGCAGAAGGTTAGTTCATGTATTAGCAATACTAGTGTGGCTTCCCGTTGCTGTATGTGAGTGTATTAAAACCACTGCTAAGAGATCTGGAACTAGGATTGCACAATTTTGGTAACTATCCCCAAATTCCCTGAGTTTCCAGAAATCCTGGTTGGAGGATTCCCAGATTACCTCCTTCATTTCTCAATATTCCAGGAATGTTCCAACCAGGATTTCTGGAAAACCAGGGAATTTGGGGAAAGTTACCAGAATTTCATTGTAGAATGTTAGGACTTACATTCTACAATAGCTTCAACTCTTTCTAAACACTGTACTGTACATGATGCTATTATGCTGTATCTTACCTCTCTGGGTAAATACCAGGGGATTTAGAGATGACTCTGGGTCATCAACCAAAGTAAGAGCGCAGCGGGCATTAGCCACACTACCCCACAATGCAGTACACTCTGTGTTAGATGATGTCTGCTGTGCTGACTGACTGCTGTGCTTACTGATCTGTTTTCAAGAGCTCTTGACTATCCTATCCCGAGAGTTTTAAGGGTGGCTTTCACCTCTTAACAAGTGAACGGAGTAGAGAGAAAGAGGGAGAGCTTTCTGTAAGTGTGTCAGTGTGCGTTACTGAAGAAATGCTCAAGGCAGATGGCTGTACCAGCATGTGTGCGCACACAATCTCACATACACATAGTCACACATACTTGCACGCTCCTTCTCAGGTGTATTGGATGACCTAAATTAACGCGATAGAAAAGCTAATGTATGTAATCTCATTTACTGCTGCTGAAACGATTCAAACTTGTGTTGAACCATGAAAGTGATATGGAAATGCTAATAATCGTGAGATAGAAGGTTAAATGAAAATGATACACGTTCACTTATTTATTTATTTCACCTTTATTAACCAGGTTGGCCAGTTGAGAACAAGTTCTCATTTACAACTGCGACTTGGCCAAGATAAAGCAAAGCAGTGCAACATAACCAACAACACAGAGTTACATATGGGATAAACAAATGTACAGTCAAAAACACAATAGAAAAATCTATGTACAGTGTGTGCAAATGTCGTAAGGTTAGGGAGGTAAGGCCATAAATAGGCCATAGTGGTGAAATAATTACAATTTAGCATTAACACTGGAGTGCAGATGATGATGATGTGCAATTAGAGATACTGGGGTGAAAAAAGCAACAAAAAAATAACGATATGGGGATGAGGTAGTTGGTTGTGCTATTTACCTATGGGCTGTGTACAGGTACAGTGATCGGTAAGCTGCTCTGACAGCTGGCTTAAAGTTAGTAAGGGAGATATAAGTCTCCAGCTTCAGTGATTTTTGCAATTCGTTCCAGTCATTGGCAGCAGAGAACTAGAAGGAAAGGCGGACAAAGGAGGTGTTGGCTTTGTGGATGATCAGTGAAATATACCTGCTGGAGCACGTGCTATGGGTGGGTGTTGTTGTTATGGAGACCAGTGAGCTGAGATAAGGCAGGGCTTTACCTAGCAAAGACTTATAGATGACCTGGAGCCAGTGGGTTTGGCGACGAATATGTAGCGAGGGCCAGCCAACGAGAGCATACAGGTCGCAGTGGTGGGTAGTATATAGGGCTTCGGTGACAAAACGGATGGCACTGTGATAGACTACATCCAATTTGCTGAGTAGAGTGTTGGATGCTATTTTGTATGACATCGCCGAAGTCAAGGATCGGTAGGATAGTCAGTTTTACGAGGGTATGTTTGGCAACATGAGTGAAGGAGGCTTTGTTTACGAAATAGGAAGCCAATTCTAGATTTAATTTTGGATTGGAGATGCTTAATGTGAGTCTGGAAGGAGAGTTTACAGTCTAACCAGACACCAAGGGGTATTTGTAGTTGTCCACATATTCTAAGTCAGAACCGTCCAGAGTAGTGATGCTAGGTGGGCAGGCAGGTGTGGGCAGCAATCGGTTAAAGAGCATGCATTTAGTTTTACTAGCATTTAAGGGCAGTTGGAGGCCACGGAAGGAGAGTTGTATGTCATTGAAGCGTGTTTGGAGGTTTGTTAACACAGTGTCCAAGGAAGGGCCAGATGTATACAGAATGGCGTCTTCTGAGTAGAGGTGGATCAGAGAATCACCAGCAGCAAGAGTGATATCATTGATAAATACAGAGAAAAGAGTCGGCCCGAGAACCCTGTGGCACCCCATAGAGACTGTCAGAGGTCCAGACAACAGGCCCTCCGATTTGACACACTGAACTCTATCTGAGAAGTAGTTGGTGAACCAGGCGAGGCAGTCATTTGAGAAGCCAAGGCTTTTTAGTCTGCCGATAAGAATGCGGCGATTGACAGAGTCGAAAGACTTGGCCAGGTCGATGAAGACGGCTGCACAAAACTGTCTTTTATCTATGGCGATTATAATATAGTTTAGGACCTTGAGCGTGGCTGAGGAGCACCCATGACCAACTCTGAAACCAGATTGCATAGTGGAGAAGGTACGGTGGGATTCGAAATGGTCAGTGATCTGTTAACTTGGCTTTCGAAGATTTTAGAAAGGCAGGGCAGGATGGATATAGGCCTGTAGCCGTTTCGGTCTAGAGTGTCTGACCGCGGCAACTTTCCAATCTTTAGGGATCTCAGACGATACAAAAGAGAGATTGAACAAGCTGGTAATAGGGGTTGCAACAATTTCGGTGGATAATTTTAGGAGAGAGGGTCCAAATGATCTAGCCCAGCTGATTTGTAGGGATGCAGATTTTGCAGCTCTTTCAGAACATCAGCTATCTGGATTTGGGTGAAGAAGAAGCGGGGAGGGGGCTTGGGCAAGTTGCTGCAGGGGTGCAGAGCTGTTGGCCAGGGTAGGGGTAGCCAGGTGGAAAGCATGGCCAGCCATGCTTATCTTCTAGCAGATGGCAACATTCATCAATTCATTCACTCTTCTCTAGGTCTGAGTTCGCTGTTTTTTCCCGCAAGCAGGGCAGAATTTTTCATTACTGGTGATATATTATTTTCTAAATTAGCACAGAGCAAGCTGCATAGAGTACAACTGGCTAGTCTAGCCCTCTCAGCAGTATTAGACTGGGTTATTTATCCCAGGTTAGCAGTGGCCAATGACAACGGGACACTAAATGCAGGTAATGACTTCTTGAATTGAAAGGAAAATAAGTCTAGAAACTTTTAATCCAATAGAAGCTTGGGTGCTTGGACGTGTTCAGTCACGACCCCTCGTAAAGAGTGTTGGCAGTAGCAGGATACCTCTGTAAAACATACTGGCTTCATCTGGATAAGAAATTGTGGATTTGAGTAAATGCAGTCTGTGTTACCCTATAAATAGATATAATCCTTCTTAGATCGTTGATCGGTTTCAGTCATTGTTGAGTTCAGTACTATAGAGTATATTGTAAAGCAGTTTCATTCACGACCTGAGAGGGCCATAACAGTGTGATAGATGTGTGCTGGTAAATGGCAGCTAATAGGAGTGTGGCCTCACTCAGGTGTGTGTGTGTGTGTGTGTGTGTGTAGCTGTGTGAGTTGGGCTTATCATTCTGCAGAGAGAACAGAGCACAACTGCATAGAGTCAGCCTCTAGAGAGAGGAGGATAGGAATGGAGGAGGAGAGGCGAAGTAGAACCTAGAATAGATACTGTTGTCATTCGAGAATGCTGTCATTCAGAGTTTACTCAGGCTTTCGTTTGCTGCTCTGTTCAGTGTTATTTGGTCCCTTCATGTGCATCTATCATGGGGTGTGTCATATGGAATTCTTATCAGATGTGTGGCATGTCAGGACAGGTCTTATTCACATTAGACCATGTAGTCCAATCTTTGTGTATGTTCTTGTTTTTATTGCATGTGTGTGTGTGCGTGTCCTAACACCTGTCTGTTTGCTTGTCTGTCACTCTGTGCCACTCTGTTGGTTTGTGAGTGTGCGTTTCTCCATCCCAACTCTGCTCCAGCCTTGTGGGCCTGTGGAAGCCTGTGTGTGTTTCCCTAACTCTCTCCCTCTTACTCTCTCTCTCTCCCTGTCTCTCAGTCTGTTGCGTGGGGCAGAGGAGATGGGTCTGAGGAAATCAGTGAAGCCAGAGTTTGGGGGAGGAACACGCAGCTTCTCCTGTGAAGAAGACTACATCTATGAGAACATTGAGAGTGAACTATGCTTCTTCACATCACAGGTCAACACACACACACACACTTGTGTGATAAATAACCTTGTCTGAGAACCTGAAGATTTGATTCTGTCTGACCAGTCGGTCCCTATCTCTCCTCAGGAGAGGCAAAGCATCATCAAGTACTGGCTCGACAATCTACGTGCCAAGAATGGAGAGGTGCTTCACAACATACAGTTCCTGGAGGGACAGCCAATCAGTGAGCAGCATCTGTTGTTTGTTTTGCCTTTGTTAGTCACTGTGAAGTAAATCATGTTGTGTAACTTGTTTATACCCAGCACTGTGTTAATCCCAATACCATACTGTATACTGTAAACGGGTGTGTGTGTGGGTGTGCATGTGTGTGCGTGCTCCTGAATGCTTCTATGTGTACCACTTTGTACTCTGTGTGTTGAAAAATAAGAATTCATGTTTGTATGCGTGTTCCACCAGTCCCAGAGCTAAGTGTGCGGGGCGTGATCCAGAAGGTGTTTCCGCTCCATGAGCAGAGGGTCCTCAGTCAGCTGATGAAGTCCTGGGTGCAGGCCGTGTGTGAAAAACAGCCACTAGGTCAGTACCAGTGGAGGCTGCTGAGGGGAGGACGGCTCATAAAAAAGGATGGAATGGAGTGAATGGAATGGCATTAAACACATGGAAACCATGTGTTTGATGCATTTGATACCATTCCACTTTTTCTGCTTCAGCCTTTACCACAAGCTCGTTCTCCCCAGTTAACACTCTCACACACACAGAACTGTTTGTGTACTTTTCCTCTGTCTTGGTAGGCGAGTGTTTGCTGGAAGTGAATTGTTAGTGCAGTCAGGCTGTGCTGGGTGAATCTTTCATGATGTACAGTTGAAGTCGGAAGTTTACATACACTTAGGTTGGAGTCATTAACTTGTTTTTCAACCACTCCACAATTTTTTTGTTAATAAACTATAGTCTCGGCAAGTCGGTTAGGACACCTACTTTGTGCATGACACAAGTAATTTTTCCAACAATTGTTTACAGACAGATTATTTCACTTATAATTCACTGTATCACAATTCCAGTGGGTCAGAAGTTGACATACACTAAGTTGACTGTGTCTTTATTAAATTCCAGAAAATGATGTCATGGCTTTAGTCAATTGGAGGTGTACCTGTGGATGTATTTCAAGGACTACCTTCAACCTCTGTACCTCGTTGCTTGACATCATGGGAAAATCTAAAGAAATCAGCCAAGACCTCAGAAAAATAATTGTAGACCTCCACAAGTCTGGTTCATCCTTGGGAGCAATTTCCAAACAACTTAAGGTACCACGTTCATTTGTACAAACAATAGTAAGCAACTATTAACACCATGGGACCACGCAGCTGTCACACTGCTCAGGAAGAAGACAAGTTCTGTCTCCTAGAGATGAACGTACTTTGATGCAAAAAGTGAAAATCAATCCCAGAGCAACAGCAAAGGACCTTGTGAAGATGCTGGAGGAAACAGGTACAAAATTATCTATATCCACAGTAAAACGAGTCCTATATCGACATAACCTGAAAGGCCACTCAGCAAGGAAGAAGCCACTGCTCCAAAACCGCCATAAAAAAAGCCAGACTACATTTTGCAACTGCACATGGGGACAAAGATCGTACTTTTTGGAGAAATGTCCTCTGGTCTGATGAAACAAAAATAGAACTGTTTGGCCATAATGACCATCATTATGTTTGGAGGTTAAAGGGGGAGGCTTGCAAGCTGAAGAACATGATCCCAACCGTGAAGCACGGGGGTGGCAGCATCATGCTGTGGGGGTGCTTTGCTGCAGCAGGGACTGGTGCCCTTCACAAAATAGTGGAAGGATAAGTATGTGGATATATTGAAGCAACATCTCAAGACATCAGTCAGGAAGTTAAAGCTTGGTCACAAATGGGTCTTCCAAATGGGCAATGACCCCAAGCATACTTCCAAAGTTGTGGCAAAATGGCTTAAGGACAACAAAGTCAAGGTATTGGGGTGGCCATCACAAAGCCCTGACCTCAATCCTATAGAACATTTGAAGCATGTTCTTTCAGAACTGAAAAAGCATGTGCGAGCAAGGAGGTCTATAAACCTTACTCAGTTACACCAGCTCTGTCAGGAATGAGCCAAAAATCACCCAACTGATTGTAGGAAGCTTGTGGAAGGCTACCCGAAATGTTTGACCCAAGTTAAACATTTTAAAGGCAGTGTTACCAAATACTAATTGAGTGTATGTAAACTTCTGACCCTCTGGGAATGTGATGAAAGAAATAAAAGCTGATAAATCATTCGCTCAACTATTATTCTGACATTTCACATTCTTAAAATAAAGTGGTGATCCTAACTGACCTAAGACAGGGAATTTTTACTTTGATTAAATGTCAGGAATTGTGAAAATGTTTTTAAATGTATTTGGCTAAGGTGTATGTAAACTGCCGACTTCAACTGTATATGTGGTTCATGTGACCTTAAGTTTAAGGTCAACCGAGGCCAAAACTGACCAGAAAAAGTATCTTCACTTCAATTGTATGATGAATTGAATTATAAATGTTTCATTGCTAACTGTCTCTCTCCCTCGGTCCCTCTGTGGTGTATCTAGATGATATTCATGATTACTTTGGGGTGAAGATAGCCATGTACTTTGCCTGGCTGGGGTTCTACACCACATCTATGCTGTATCCAGCTGTCATAGGCTTTGTGCTCTGGATTCTGACGGAGTCTGATCAGGTGACGTTCACACTGGGCCTTATCAAGTGCCTTTTCTAGCATCCTGTCCACGGGGTGTACTTGTATATCAAGCTGCCTCACTACAGAATCAGGACATACATTTCCTTCAGAAAGTATCCACACCCCTTGACTTTTTTCCACATTTTGTTGTGTTACAGCCTGATTTAAAAAATACGATTTTCCAATGCCTTGTAAAGAAGGGGACTTATTAATAGATAGGTATAAAATAAACAGCAGACATTGAAAATCCCTTTCAGCATGGTAAAGTTATTAATTAAAATTAGGAAGGTGTATCAATACAGAGACAACAAGGATACAGGCATCCTTCCTAACTCCGTTGCCGGAGAGGAGGCCAGTGGCGTTCACCACGAGGCCAATGGTGACTTTAAAATAGTTAGAGTTTAATGGCTGTGACGGGAGAAAACTGAGGATGAATCAACAACATTGTAGTTACTCCACAATACCAACCTAATTGACAGAAATAAAAGAAGGAATCCTGTACAGAATAAAAAATCATCCAAAACATGCATCCTGTTTGCAACAAGGCACTAACGTAATAATGCATTTTTGTCCTTAATACAAAGTGTTATGTTTGGGGCAGATACAACACATTACTGAATACCATTCTCCCATATTTTCAAGCATAGTGGTGGTTGTATCATGTTATGGATATTGTTGTAATCATTAAGGACTGGGGAGTTTTTAGTATAAAAAATAAATGGAATGAAGCTAAGGCAAAATCCTAGAGGAAAACCTGGTTCATTCTGCTTTCCACCAGGCTCTGGGAGATTAATTCACATTTCAGCAGGAAAATAACCTAAAACAGATGGCCAAATCGACACTGAAATTGCTTACCAACAAGACAGTAAATGTTCTGGATTGGCCAAGTTACAGTTTTGACTTAAACCTACTTGAAAATCTACGACAAAACCTGAAAATGGTGGTCTAGCAATGATCAACAAACAATTTGACAGAGCTTGAATAATTTTGAAACTAACAATTGGCAAATGTTGCACAATCCAGGTGTGGAAAACTCTTCAAGACTCACCCAGAAAGACTCACAGCTGTAATCACTGCCAAAGGTGCTTCTACAAAGTATTGAGGTGTGACTACATACCGTATGTAAATGAGATATTGCTGTATTTATTTTTCAATAAATGTGCACACAAAAAATCTAACGTTTTCAGCAGGGGTTGGAACAAAAATAATTTTTCAAATGTTTCGATCTGAACAGAACCATTATTTTGGGGGGTTTTGTTCCACTGTTCCGACAGCCAAAATAAAGTCCTGAACCGGTTCGACCCCAAAAAAGTACCATTTTATATTGTTCCTTTCTGTTCGTTTTTCAACCTGTGAAATCAACAGGTTTTTACATTTAGCTCATTAAATTACTTCAATCCGTGCGGATAGCGCAGGCAAGCTAGTTGTTTACATTCGTGGTGGACAGACAAGTGTAGCCTATGCTGCAATATGCAACTTAAATTTTGTGGGTGGGGAGAGAGTGAAAGAGGATTGAGGAGGAGGCTTGAATCACTGGGCATGTTGTTATGACATGCATTATATGAATTATACCTAGAAGGAGTGGCTTCTATGGAGGAACCTTGAAATGTCCTTTGAGCTAGCTAGCTTACAAGCTTGAGCTAGCTAGCTTGTGTGTGCAGAGCAGCACAATAATTAAAAACACGTCTTACCTTTTTAGTTAGACAGGCCTTAATTAATCCAATGTGATAAATAGACCTATAGTATCCTAGCATTGAACAAGTTTATTCATTCTTCTCTACTAATTAAAAATCTCTCTCCTTATCTTCTGAATCAAGCTTGTAACATCAGTACAGTAGCCTATGCTTCGGGAGAGGGAGGAGCAGGTAGCCTAAACACGCACAGGCAAAGATTTTCAGCTTGCAGGCAGACACTTATCAAGGCACAAGGCAAGACCCAGATGCAGACACAGGAGGCAGATGGTTGGAGTCTTACAATGTTTATTAATCCAAAGAGGTCGGCAAAAGAATGGTCGTGGACAGGCAAAAGGTCAAAACCAGATCAGAGTCCAGGAGGTACAGAGTAGCAGGCAGGTTCGTGGTCAAGGCAGGCAGAATGGTCAGGCAGGCAGGTACAAAGTCCAGAAACAGTCAAGGGTCAAAACCGGGAGGACTAGAAAAAGGAGAATGCGAAAAGCAGGAGAACGGGAAAACCGCTGGTTGACTTGGAAACATACAAGACAAACTGGCACAGAGAGACAGGAAACACAGGGATATATACACTGGGGAACATCAGTGACACCTGGAGGGGGTGGAGACAATCACAAGGACAGGTGAAACAGATCAGGGCGTGACACACTGGTATATGTTTCTGAGTGACAGAGTGAGGGCTTTGCATAGGTGCTTTGTTGTATTTTGTTGTGGGACTAGAAAAAAAATTCTGAAACGTAAAACAATGTTATTAACCAGTCCCCTTAAAAGTAACGGTTCTGTTCCCGGAACAGTATGGATTACTTTCGTTTCAGGTTACGTTTCTGTTACTGAAAAATTGCGTTCTTTTATGGTTTTCTGTTCTGTTTCCTGAACCGGTTCCAACCCCTGGTTTTCACTTTGTCATTATGGGGTATTGCGTGTATAATCCATTTTCAATTCAGGCTGTAACACAACAAAATATGGTAGTCTAGGGGCATAAATAACTTCTGAAGGCACTATAAGATTCTGCCTCTATGGGCAGTTCTGGCTCAGACAAGCCTTACTTGTCCAAGGCTTTACTTACCACTTACTTCTCAAGTGCACTGTCTGGACACAGATGTTAATTGTGATACACTCATCTGCTCTCTAACAGACTTATGCCGTTCTCTAACAATGCCTTTTCAACAGAATCACAGAGTGAGATATCGAACTATTGACACTTAAAAATGTAGAAAGTATTTCAAAGTAACCTCAGATATGATGATCCCATTTCTTTCTAAGACGTTTTCCTTTTCCTCCAGTCCTCCTTTAGTTTTTCCTATTTAAAGATTCACCTGTGTATTCTCTGTGTGTTCTCTCAGACAAGTCGTGATATCTGCTGTGTAGTGTTTGCTCTGTTCAACGTGGTGTGGGCCACGCTGTTCCTGGAGAGGTGGAAGAGGAGGGGGGCGGAGCTAGCCTATAAGTGGGGTACGCTGGATACCCCTAACGAGTCCCTAGAGGAACCACGGACACAGTTTATGGTGAGGAGGACATGAGAACATTTCAAATCAAATAACATTTTATTTTTCACATGCGCCGAATACAACAGGTGTAGTCCTTACAGTGAAATGCTTACTTATAAGCCCTTAACCAACAATGCTTTAAGAAGATTTAAGAAAAATAAGTGTTAAGTAAGAAATTGAAAATAAAAGTAACAAATAATTCAATGGCAGCAGTCAAATAACAATAGCGAGGCTATATCAAACATCTCCAATCGAAAATCAAATCAAGAGTCGGCTTTCTATTCCGCAACAAAGCCTCCTTCACTCAAGCCGCCAAGCTTACCCTAGTAAAACTGACTATCCTACCGATCCTCGACTTCGGCGATGTCATCTACAAAATGGCTTCCAACACTCTACTCAGCAAACTGGATGCAGTCTATCACAGTGCCATCCGTTTTGTCACTAAAGCACCTTATACTACCCACCACTGCGACTTGTATGCTCTAGTCGGCTGGCCCTCGCTACATATTCGTCGCCAGACCCACTGGCTCCAGGTCATCTACAAGTCTATGCTAGGTAAAGCTCCGCCTTATCTCAGCTCACTGGTCACGATGGCAACACCCATCCGTAGCACGCGCTCCAGCAGGTGTATCTCACTGATCATCCCTAAAGCCAACACCTCATTTGGCCGCCTTTCGTTCCAGTACTCTGCTGCCTGTGACTGGAACGAATTGCAAAAATCGCTGAAGTTGGAGACTTTCATCTCCCTCACCAACTTCAAACATCAGCTATCTGAGCAGCTAACCGATCGCTGCAGCTGTACATAGTCTATTGGTAAATAGCCCACCCTTTTCACCTACCTCATCCCCGTACTGTTTTTATTTATTTACTTTTCTGCTCTTCTGCACACCAATATCTCTACCTGTACATGACCATCTGATCTTTTATCACTCCAGTGTTAATCTGCAAAATTGTAATTATTTGCCTACCTCCTCATGCCTTTTGCACACATTGTATATAGACCCCCCCTTCGTTTTCTACTGTGTTATTGACTTGTTAATTGTTTACTCCATGTGTAACTCTTTGTTGTATGCTCACACTGCTATGCTTTATCTTGGCCAGGTCGCAGTTGCAAATGAGAACTTGTTCTCAACTAGCCTACCTGGTTAAATAAAGGTGAAATAAATAAATAAAAAATACCGGTACAGAGTCAATGTGGAGGCTATATACAGGGGGTACCGGTACAGAGTCAATGTGGAGGTTATATACAGGGGGTACCGGTACAGAGTCAATGTGGAGGTTATATACAGGGGGTACCGGTACAGAGTCAATGTGGAGGTTATATACAGGGGGTACCGGTACAGAGTCAATGTGGAGGTTATATACAGGGGGTACCGGTACAATGTGGAGGCTATATACAGGGGGTACCGGTACAGAGTCAATGTGGAGGCTATATACAGGGGGTACCGGTACAGAGTCAATGTGGAGGCTATATACAGGGGGTACCGGTACAGAGTCAATGTGGAGGCTATATACAGGGGGTACTGGTATAGAGTCAATGTGGAGGCTATATACAGGGGGTACCGGTACAGAGTCAATGTGGAGGCTATATACAGGGGGTACCGGTACAGAGTCAATGTGGAGGCTATATACAGGGGGTACCGGTACAGAGTCAATGTGGAGGCTATATACAGGGGGTACCGGTACAGAGTCAATGTGGAGGCTATATACAGGGGGTACCGGTACAGAGACAATGTGGAGGCTATATACAGGGGGTACCGGTACAGAGTCAATGTGGAGGCTATATACAGGGGGTACCGGTACAGAGTCAATGTGGAGGCTATATACAGGGGGTACTGGTATAGAGTCAATGTGGAGGCTATAAACAGGGGGTACCGGTACAGAGTCAATGTGGAGGCTATATACAGGGGGTACCGGTACAGAGTCAATGTGGAGGCTATATACAGGGGGTACCGGTACAGAGTCAATGTGGAGGCTATATACAGGGGGTACCGGTACAGAGTCAATGTGGAGGCTATATACAGGGGGTACCGGTACAGAGACAATGTGGAGGCTATATACAGGGGGTACCGGTACAGAGTCAATGTGGAGGCTATATACAGGGGGTACCGGTACAGAGTCAATGTGCGGGGGCACCGGTTAGTCGAGGTAATTGAGGTAATATGTACATGTAGGTAAAGCACTTCATGGCTACAGACGTGAGTGCTACGTGTTGGTAGTCATTTAGGCAGGTTACCTTAGTGTTCTTGGGCACAGCGACGATGGTGGTCTGTTTGAAACATATTGGTATTTTACATACTCAGACGGGGAGAGGTTGAAAATGTCAGTGAAGACACTTGCCAGTTGGTTAGCGCATGCTTGGAGTACACGTCCTGGTTATCCTTGTAAATGTTGACCTGTTTAAAGGTCTTACTCACAGTCGTCCGGAACAGCTGATGCTCTCATGCATGTTTCAGTGCTACTTGACTCGAAGCGAGCATAGAAGTAATTTAGATCGCCTGGTAGGCTCGTGTCACTGGGCAGCTCTCTGCTGTGCTTCTCTTTGTAGTTTGTAATAGTTTGCAAGCCCTGCCACATCCGACGAGCGTTGGAGCCGGTGTAGTACGATTCGATCTTAGTCCTGTATTGACGCTTTGCCTGTTTGATGGTTCGTCGTAGGACATAGCGGGATTTCGTATAAGCGTCCGGGTTATAAGCTTTTAGGGGCTTCCGAGTGGCGCAGCAGTCGGGTTCAAATCCAGGCTGCATCACATCTGGCCGTGATTTGAAATCCCATAGAGCGTCATTATAAATGAGAATTTGTTCTTAACTGACTTGCCTAGTTAAATAAAGGTTACATTAAAAAAATGTTTTAAATAGTCCCGCTACTTGAAAGCAGCAGCTCTACCCTTTCTTGCTTTTCTCTTCCCTCTCAATTTCCCTCCACCGTTCTCCTCCTACCCTTTATCCTCTCTCTCACCCTTTCCCTCTTGCCCCATCCCCTCCATCTCCCCTCTCTCCCTCTATCTCCTCTCTCGCCCCCTCCCCCCTGCAGGGCGTGAAGCGGTGCAGTCCCATAACAGGCTGTGAGGAGTTGTACTACTCTCCGTGGAGGAGGAGGATGTTCAGGTGGCTGGTCAGCCTGCCCATCTGTATCCTTTGTCTCTGCTTTGTCTTCCTGGCCATGCTCATCTGCTTTGAGCTGCAGGTATGTCAGTACTGCTCCTTCTGGCTGCTGCTGCTCTACCTACATAACTGCCTTCCTAGTGTCTAGGGAGCTTCCCCAAAATTGTGTATTTTGTGTATTTTGTGTATTTTGTGCTTATTCCTTCGTCATTCCTGGAAAGTTTCCAACTGGGATTTCTGGAAAACCTGGGAATTTTGAGAAAGTTAACGGAATTTAACAACCCTACAAAAGAACATTTCCTTCAACCGTAGAAAGGATTTGAAGGGAAACATACCTGTGGAATTGATTGTAAACGGGTCGCTGCCGTGAAATGTCAACACCCATGCGTTGTGCAAATAGAGTTAGCCCACTTGGTGGGAATTGTAACGTGGCTCATATTAGCAAGGATTGCAACAATATTAGGCAGCTGTTGTTGTCTCACAGGAGTTTGTGATGGGGATTAAGGAGGTACCTCGCTTGGCCAGGTTCATCCCTAAGATCATGCTGGCCATCACTGTGACCGCCTGTGACGAGGTGTACCGGAAGATAGCCTGCTGGCTCAACGACATGGGTGAGAACACGTAGGCAAATACATACACACACACACACACACACACACACACACAAACACATATGGCTGTGTTAGGGCTATTTTACCAAGAAGGAGAGTGATGGAGTCCTGCATCAGATGACCTGGCCTCCACAATCCCCCGACCTCAACCAAATTGTGATGGTTTGGGGTGAGTCGGACCGCAGAATGAAGGAAAGGCAGCCAACAAGTGCTCAGCATATGTGGGAATTCCTTCAAGACTGTTGGAAAAGCATTACAGGGGAAGCTGGTTGAGAGAATGCCAAGAGTGTGCAAAGCTGTCACCAAGGCAAAGGGTGGCTACCTTGAATAATCTGAAATATATAAAATAATGTTTTATTTTGACACTTTTTTTGGTTACTACATTATTCTATATGTGTTATTTCATAGTTTTGATGTCTTCACTATTATTCTACAATGTAGAAAATTGTGAAAATAAAGACAAACCTGTGAATGAGTAGGTGTTCTAAAACTTTTGACCGGTAGTGCGTTTATAAACGTCCCTTTTTCAGGACCCTGTCTTTAAAAGATAATTCGTAAAAATAGAAATCACTTCATTGTAAAGGGTTTAAACACTGTTTCCCATGCTTATTTAATGAAACATAAACAATTAATGAACGTGCACCTGTGGAATGGTCATTAAGACACTAACAACTTACAGACGGTAGGCAATTAAGGTCACAGTTATGAAAACTTCGGACACTAGAGGCCTTTCTACTGACTCACCAAAAGAAAGATGCCCAGGGTCCCTACGTCAAAGTGCCTTAGGTATGCTGCAAGGAGGCATGAGGACTGCAGATGTGGCCAGGGCAATAAATTGCAATGTCCGTACTGTGAGACGCCTAAGACAGCGCTACAGGGAGACAGGACGGACAGCTGATTGTCCTCGCAGTGGCAGACCATGTGTAACAACACCTGCACAGGATTGGTACATCCGAACATCACACCTGCGGGACATGTACAGGATGGCAACAACAACTGCCCGAGTTACACCAGGAATGCACAATCCCTCCATCAGTGCTCAGGCTGTCCGCAATAGGCTGAGAGAGGCTGGACTGAGGGCTTGTATGCCTGTTGTAAGGCAGGTACTCACCAGACATCACCGGCAACAACGTCGCCTATGGGCACAAACTTTCGCTGGACCAGACAGGACTGGCAAAAAGTGCTCTTTAATGACGATTTGCGGTTTTGTCTCATCGGGGGCAATCGTCAGATTCACGTTTGTCGTCGAAGGGAATGAGCGTTACACCGAGGTCTGTACTCTGGAGCGGGATCAATTTGGAGGTGGGGCGGTGTGTCACAGCATCAGAGGACTGAGCTTGTTGTCATTGCAGGCAATCTCAACGCTGTGCGTTACAGGGAAGACAACCTCCTCCCTCATGTGGTACCCTTCCTGCATCATGGTCTGGGGCGGTGTGTCACAGCATCAGAGGACTGAGCTTGTTGTCATTGCAGGCAATCTCAACGCTGTGCGTTACAGGGAAGACAACCTCCTCCCTCATGTGGTACCCTTCCTGCAAGCTCATCCTGACATAACCCTCCAGCATGACAATGCCACCAGCCATACGGCTCGTTCTGTGCGGGATTTCCTGCAAGACAGGGATGTCAGTGTTCTGCCAGTACTTAATGCAGCTGGTGGCCACACCTCCCCCCCTTTGTTCATGGACACATTATTCCACTTCTGTTAGTAACACGTCTGTGGAACTTGTTCAGTGTGTCTCAGTTGTTGAATCTTATGTTCATACAAATATTTACACATTTTAAGTTTGATGAAAATAAATGCAGTTGACAGTGAGAGGATGTTTATTTTTTTGCTGAGTTGATATATAGTTTATTTTTATTCAGGTGATGATGATGATGATTATTTCTGTGAATGCTGACATTTATATTTCTTCCCCCACAGAAAACTACAGACTCCAGAGTGCCTATGAGAAAAATCTCATCATCAAAATGGTTCTTGTGAGTCGTGTCATCTTCTTCCTTATTACATGGAAATTGGACTCACTTTTCACATGACAAATGATTGAAATACAGAATCCACACTTATACTTTCTCTCTAAAGTTTTTCAACTCGCATGTTTTGTTTCTTTATTTGCAGTTTCAGTTTGTAAATTCTTATCTCAGTCTTTTCTACATTGGATTCTACCTCAGAGACATGGAGCGTCTGAAAGAGGTAAAAGCCACTGAAATCTAACCTTGTTTCCTCTCCTTCCAAAAGTTACCCAAACCATTTTCACCTCCCTGGTCTTCCTTCCTTAATCCTTCTACCTTCTTCACATGTTGCTCTCTCTCCATTCTGCCCATTTCTCCATCTGTCTCTGTGTTGTGTGGGTCTTTGGTACTGGTCTTGTGGTGTGGTCCTTGATGTTACTGGTGTTCTCACTGGGCCAGAGTCTTCTCAGGCAGCTGAAGGACAGTGTGCTGCCATATCTCTTTCCCAAGATCCAGATGATGGTCTTCACCATCTGGGTCATCAGGGCCTCTTTTATGTCCAAAGTACGACTTCGCCCACCACAGGGGGTTAGTCATCTCGACATTACCTGCCCAGCACCCCACATTTTTTATTGGCCTAATCATAGAATTACGTATAGAATCCCTATTTAATTCAATATGATCTCTGTGGGCCTAGTTGTGAAGATGTGTCTAACTTTTAAAATGTATTTATTGTGGCATAAATGCAACCCATTATGATGTTTTCATATGATTGTCAATCACTCACTTCAAAGGGCTCCTTTAACTAGGCTACCCGCGCATGTTCATCCACTCGCAACATATTTCCAGCCTCCAAACAGTGTTGAATGGAAAGAGACACCTGTTACACAAAACACCAAAAAGTGTAATGCCGATTGACATTAGGCCAGATTATATGTGGCCACTACTGTGATCGGCTCGTGTTTTGCCAGGACGCCGTACCGAAGCACTTTACTTTCACCCGCGGTTATTAGTTGTAGTCTGTACGTTTGTTGTGCTTGTCGTTTGTAGCCTCTTTATGCATCGTTGGCATTGCATAGAAAGCGTTTATATGTTTAGGTGAATCTCTCGTGGAAAGATTATGCGTGTAAATCGAGAGAATCTGTCGGGACTGAATGCGTAATATAAGAGTAGCAGTAGTCCCAGTGTTTTGGGTTTTTCGATAAATCACGATTTCGCAGTTGTTAGTATGTTTCGAAATTCGGAAGAGGAGGGACATTTGGCCCGTAACTTGCCAAGAGAGAGGGTGGAGCTCATCGTTCTAGCGTTTCTTGATCTCTTAACATGCATGTACCCAGAACTTAATGCTATGTTGATTTACAAAACATAACACACAAAACCAATGCTTCCCACAGTTGTTTTTTGTTCTACCTGTTAATTGTGTATATGATGTCAATTTTGAAGCATTTGACATGTCTGCAGTGTTATGTTATGGGTTTTATAGCGTCTGACTACCTGTGGATTTGGACATTTGACCTATAAGGTTTGTGTCGTGAAAGTCATGTGCCTGGCACATCACTCTGTACTCTTTTCCGTATGTCTTTCTTTCAGCCACTCTGTTATTACTGTCTTTGGGTGTTTCCTGTATATTCCCAGTGTTTTATTTCTGTAAGCTAAAAATGTCTGGGATATCTTTTCATACTGCACTTTCTGTTCGTGTTAAGGAACATTATAAGCACTGAATAGGCCTTTGTGTAAACTGATGGACTGACTATGGGCTGGCTGTCTGTAAATGTGCTATCTGTGGTTTGTGCTTTGACTTGGTCATGGTTTGCAGTGAAAGGACACTGTGTCTGTGTCCTGGGTATTACCTCTGGGCCTGAGCACAATGCCCTGTAGTTATTCCTGCAGTAGTAGTTTTACATGTCATGGTTTTGATGTCGCACATTTGACTAGGCTGCATACAGAGTAGTGTGTGCATCTACTGTATTTGAATGGGCGTGAACTGCTTGCGGTTTATATAGAGGTTTGTTTTCAGTCCATCCATATATAGTACCGAGTGAATATTATACACTGAGTATACCAAACATTAGGAACACCTTCCTAATATTGAGTTTTGCCCTCAGGACAGTCTCAATTCGTCAGGGCATGGACTCCACAAGGTGTTGAAAGCGTTCCACAGGGATGCTGGCCCTTGTTAACTCCCATGCTTCCCACAGTTGTTTCAAGTTGGTTGGATGTCATTTGGGTGGTGGACCATTCTTGATACACACAGGAAACTGTTGAGCATGAAAAACCCAGCAGCGGTGCAGTTCTTGACACAAACCGGTGCGCTTCGCACCTACTACCATATCCCATTGAAAGGCACTTAAATATTTTGCCCATTACCCCCCTCTGAATGGCACACACACAATCCATGTCTAAATTGTTTCCTCCCCTTCATCTACACTAAATCCACTATTGAAGTGGATTTACAAGTGACATCAATAAGAGATCATAGCTTTCACCTGGATTCACCTGGTCAGTCTGTCATGGACTGGTGTTCTTAATGTTTTGTATACGCAGTGTATTTTTGCAAAGGAATTCTATTTTTTTCCATTTTATTTGTTTAGTGTGGTGCCTACTTATGGGAAACTCCACCCATGGTATTCAAACCCAGTGACCGATCATAACAACTCTGACCTTTAAGCCTTGATCCTGTCAGATGCTGGCCACCCTTCTGATCACCCGGCAGTTTGTCCAGAACGTGAAAGAGGTGCTGCAGCCTTACCTGTACGAGCGCCACAAGCTGGGCGAGCTCACCCTGCACGGCGTCTGGGACCTGCTCCTCTCAGCCCTGCTCAAGTACTGCCGGCTGGCCGCAGGAAAGGCCCAGGCTTCACCCACCGACCAGGCCGTACCGAGCCACGGCCTGAGGGGAACCAGATCCGGGGTGGGACAGCCTGGCCGCAGGTAATGCTGACACAACGGCTTATTCATTCATGAATAAGTTAAATTAGAGCTTTTTTTAGGGCATGTTTCTTTGACTATAGACAAGCCTATGTTTTGAATTGTTTGAGGATGTGTGACCTATTGACATTTACATACTTTAGTCTAATCAACACTATTGTAAGTGGAAGCCTAACCTTTCTGCTGTTCTATAGGGAGAAGAAGTGTCTGAACGGGGGATGTGGGGTGCCTGACGAGGAGGAAAGGGAGAGGGAGGAGGGAGACAGCGGGAGGTTCAGTGAGGGAGAGAACGAGGAGTTGACAGACTGTGGCCTGAAGCTGAGGAAGGTTAGCTTCATAGAGAAGGTGGACAGGAAGTCGTCTGGAGGGGGCTGCGTCCCTACAATAGAGGATAGTTTCCTGGAGGATGGCAGCCCCACCATGGTGGAGAAGGGGATGGACCCGGCCTCGGTGTTCGAGACGTATGATGATGCCGATGACAATGAGATGAAGGACACAGGTGGTTTGGCCAATGAAAGTGTGGCAGCTGCCCCACTGCCTTCTGGGCCGGAGAGCACGGTGAGGGTGCGTCATCACAGAAGGCAGAGGAGTTTGGAGAGACTAGACTCTGAGACCAAGAGGGAGTCGTGGATCGACCCCCCAGAGGAGCAAGAGAGTACGATTCTGGCACAGGCTGAGATTGAGAGCTGCATGCAGACTTATGAGGTAGGACAACACACACACAAACACACATACATAGATACAGTTGAAGTTGGAAGTTTACATACACCTTAGCCAAATACATTTAAACTAAGTTCTTCACAATTCCTGACATTTAATCCTAGTAAAAATTCCCTGCTGGTGAATTTTGGCCCATGCCTTCTGACAGAGCTGGTGTAACTGAGTCAGGTTTGTAGGCCTCCTTGCTCGCACACGCTTTTTCAGTTCTGCCCACAAATGTTCTATAAAATTTAGGTCAGGGGTTTGTGATGGCCACTCCAATACCTTGACTTTGTTGTCCTTAAGCCACAACTTTGGAAGTATGCTTGAGGTCATTGTGCATTTGGAAGACCCATTTGCGACCAAGCTTTAACTTCCTGACTGATGTCTTGAGATGTTGCTTCAATATATCCACATAATTTCTCCTCCCTCAAGATGCCATCTATTTTGTGAAGTGCACCAGTCCCTCCTGCAGCAAAGCACCCCCACAACATGATGCTCTCCATAATAATCTCATCATGTAGGCTATCCTACCCGCACTGTATCTAAGAGCTGTTGGCTAGAGCACAAGTGCCAATACCAGAGTGGGCACATACTATATAATGCAAGATTTTTATGAGAAAAACATCAGTAGAGTTGAAAATGCAATGGAAACCCATTTGACTTCAAAGGGTATTTTAAGTGCACTACATCATCACGCAAAGCCTTTTTTTGATAGAAACACATATTTGATTGAAACATATCTGGTGGGAAAATGGATATTATTTAATGCAGATTTTAGAATATGCACATTAAAATCTATCACCAATTGGATGGAAACCTAGCTACTAATGGTGAAAACTTGGAGAAATGTTGGTTAAGTGGGTTAAAATCTTCCTATAAGTCAGAGGGTGCACAGGGGGGCGTGTCAAAATGCTGTATGTCAGCACTTGAGCAAGTCTTTATTCATATAAAAATAAGATTTATTGAATTCTCCATGTGGTCTATATTAAAAGGCACTTAAAAAATATCAGCCAGTTATATAAAATTTTCATATTTTACCCCTTTTTTTCTCCCCAATTTCATGGTTTCCAATTGGTAGTTAGTCTTGTCTCATCGCTGCAACTCCCGTACGGACTCGGGAGAGGCGAAAGTCGGGAGCAGTGATTTAAGTCCCCCGAAAACAAAACACAACCCAACCAAGCCGCACTGCTTCTTGACACAATGCCCGCTTAACCTGGAAGCCAGCCACACCAATGTGTCGGAGGAATCACCGTACACTTGGCGACCGTGTCAGCGTGCCATCCTTGGCCCACCACAGGACTCGCTAGAGCACGATGGGACAAGGACATCCCTGTCGGCCAAACCCTCCCCTAACCTGGATGACGCTGGGCCAATCGTGCACCGCCCCATGGGTCTCACGGTTGTGGCCGGCTGCGACAGAGCCTGGACTCGAACCAAGATCTCTAGTGGCACAGCTAGCACTGCGATGCAGTGTCTTAAATCACTGCGCTGCTTGGGAGGCCCCTAATATAACTGGCTTTTAAAATGCAATATATTGGTGCACAATTTCGTATTAAAATATCAAAGAGACACAAAAGGCACTCTTCGTGGAAGATATTAAACACTGTGATAATCATCTATCCATGTCACAGTGCTAACAGTGTGCTAACAGTGTATTTTGTCCCTTCCAGGACACCTTCCAGGACTACCAGGAGATGTTTGTCCAGTTTGGCTATGTGGTTCTCTTCTCCTCAGCCTTCCCCTTGGCGGCCATGTGTGCTCTCATTAACAACATCATAGAGATCCGCAGCGACGCCTTAAAGCTCTGTACCGGCCTGCAGAGGCCCTTTGGTCAGAGGGTGGAGAGCATCGGACAGTGGCAGGTAGAGCAGTCTGTTCAAGCTCAGTACTTAATATAATGTCAAATTGAAAGAACTTACAAAAAAAAGTAGAAATGATACTTAGGGACAATGGCAGGTAGGACTGAAGTACAGGTAGGACTGAGGGACACTGGCAGGTAGGACTGAGGGACACTGGCAGGTAGGACTGAGGGACACTGGCAGGTAGGACTGAGGGACACTGGCAGGTAGGACTGAGGGACACTGGCAGGTAGGACACTGAGGGACACTGGCAGGTAGGACTGAGGGACACTGGCAGGTAGGACTGAGGGACACTGGCAGGTAGGACTGAGGGACACTGGCAGGTAGGACTGAGGGACACTGGCAGGTAGGACTGAGGGACACTGGCAGGTAGGACTGAGGGACACTGGCAGGTAGGACTGAGGGACACTGGCAGGTAGGACTGAGGGACACTGGCAGGTAGGACTGAGGGACACTGGCAGGTAGGACTGAGGGACACTGGCAGGTAGGACTGAGGGACAATGACGATAGGACTGAGGGACAGTGGCAGGTAGGACTGAGTGACAGATAGGACTGCGGGACGGACAATGGAACGTAGGACTGAGGGACAGGTAGTACTGAGCGACGGCACAGGTAGGACAGAGGGACAGGACGGTAGGGCTGAGGGACAATGACAAGTAGGAATAAAGGACAGTCCTAAGACTGGCAGTGGGAACGGGGGACTGGTTATGGAAGGCCACAGTGTTCACGGGCTTTTGTTGCAGCCCAGCACTAATATTTCATAAACAGAGCCCTGTCCTTTAGTATAAACCTAATCATGAATTTACCCTGTGTAAGCTTTGAAAGCATGTGTTATACTGCATGTAAATACAGTAAGCCTGTCTGTTGTGTGTGTGTGTCTCTCTCTGCAGACAGCAATGGAAGCCATGGGTCTAATCGCCATCATAGTCAACTGTTACCTGATTGGTCAGTGTGGTCAGCTGCAGCGACTCTTCCCCTGGCTCAGCCCTGAGATGGCCATCATCTCCATTGTCATCCTCGAAGTACAGACTCTACTACAGTCACACACCTGACATCAGCTAATGCCTAGGCTTTAGCTCAGTTGGCTGATGGGGTTTTTGAGTCTCACTCTGTTTCAGTGTTGGCAGGGTTTAAATAGGGATTTTGTAGGAGGTAGACTAACTCTCAGCACTGATCCAGAGTCGGATTTGATTGACGTCTTCTAATAGTTGAGGGGAGGATATATGGCTGGTCAACTGATCTCAGAGCAGCTCAACCTCTCAAACTGACAGCAGCCCAGCAGGCCTTATAGACTTGTCTCTTTAAAAGTCACCTCGGGGGGCTGTGGTCATAGTAGCGTCTTCCAAGACACATTTCAAACGTTTATTATGACCTGCAGCTCCACCAATGCGTTTTGGCATCAAGCCGTCCTCAGTGTGCAGTATACTAGCAGGCTTTCAGATGAGATTAAAATTAAGTCAATATAATAAATATGACAAATATTTTGGAGACTGCTGGGCATGTCATTTGCAATTTCATATGAGCTTCCTCCTTTATTTAAATCTTTCATAAGTAAAGATGTCAAAGTTGTTTTACATCCCAGAGAAGGGATTTTCGTTAGAACGGTATCTACCATGTTGAAGCTAGTCTTGCTCACTAGTCAGCAGCAGGTGTGTCTTAAGCCCCTATGAAAGCTTAGAAACAGGCAATACTATTTTGAAGCTAGCCACAGCTACCTCAATGAAATGTATCCTTCTCTGAGGCAGCTTTCAGCTATTCAACTAAGTGCCCATAGCAGTAAAAATGAGTAAGTGTGAAATGAGGCGGATCATTCCTGGCTACTTCTGTGGTTGTTGACAGGGCAGGTGGGTGGTGAGTGATGTGAACCCTACTCCTAGCCAGAGACTGTACGTACCTGTAAGAAAGCTCAAGTGTTACATGATCTCTGGACATCTCCACCACTCTGTCACACTCCCGGTGGTGAGGTATAAAGGGGAGGGAGTGGGGTGGACAGGATAGGACAGTCTCAACATGCTAAATAAACACAACACAGCACTGCAGCCAGTAAACAGCTCACAGGTAAACAGCTCTCTGGCTTGGGCCTGCTAACTCAAAAGGCCTGACCAGCCTGGTTTTGTAAATGTTCTAACGTTCTCTCTTGCTCGCTCTCTCTCAGCACTTTGCCATCCTGCTGAAGTACATCATTCACGTAGCGATCCCAGATATCCCCAGCTGGGTAGGAGAGAAGATAGCAAAACTGGAGTACCAACGCAGGGAGGCCTTTAAGGTAAATTGTCCATGCCTGAATCATATTGGTGTTGTGAGGAGTTTATTGTATCAATCAATCAATAATCAATCAAATTGATTTAGAAAGCCATTTTTTATATCACCAGTCGTCACAAAGTGACCCAGTAACTCAAAGTGATACAGTAACCCGGCCTAGAGCTCAAAGAGCAAGCAGAGGCACATTGGGTAGGAAAACTCCCCAGAAAATAAACCATCCTCTTCTGGCTGTACCTGGTAGAGGTGAAGAGTGAATAGATAGTTTCTCGGTTCAGAGTGTGCACAGTTTTGTCAGACTGTGATTGTATGAGTTGTTGTAACGGTTGATTCTCTCCCTACAGAGGCACGAGCGGCAAGCACAGCAACACTATCAACAGCTACAGAGGAGGAAGAGAGAGGAGGAGGAGAGGCAGAGGCAGGCGGAGTATCAGGCTCGCAGGGAAAGGGAGAGAGATGAGGGGAAGGACTCCTCTGGGGGAGACCACCACCAAGACAAGAGCCATAGGGGGAAGTCCCACACTGGGGGGGGTGGAGGGGGGGACAAGCCCAAGAGGCCCAGCTCCCTCTTGGCCAACAACAACGTGATGAAGCTCAAACAAATCATCCCCTTACAGAACAAGTTCTCCTCAAGCAGTGCGCGCTCCCCTCAGTCTCCCACCGGAAACGAACCCAAGCTCCCCGGGTTCCTTAGCTTCAAGTTCCTCAAGTCGCCCGAGACTAAGAAGGAAGCGGCAGCGACTGCTGCTGCAGTAGCGGCAGCCACGGCAACGAATAACACGATGTCTGCGACCGTCCCAATTGGTAACCAGGAGTGGTCTCAGTCGCCAAGCAAGTCATTCAACCCGGGGAAACTGTTTAACTTTGGGAAGTCGGAGGGGGGCTCCTGTGTGAATGGGACCCAGTTACCCCGACCAGGAGAGGGGTCCCAAGTTTCTGACAAACAGCTCACCAAGTCTGACCTGAATGGGGTGACGGAAGAGAGACGTTCACCTGGAGGGGACGCAGGGGAGAACGAACACCACACAGACTCCCCGGACCGTAAAGTCTAGTCTCTCTTTGGAAAGAGATAATAAACTGCTGTGAGAACTTAACTTTATATATCTACTACAAGGAAAAAATAAGTGGGGTGAAAAGGCCAAGCCTCTCCATGCTGTCTGAGGTTGTGTATGTAGACACTGCCTTAAGGCTGTGAGGGGAATGGGCTGATGGTGATGATGATGAAAACATAACCCGTGCGCGCTTAGAGACACACACATACCTCACTTTTGTCTGCAATACATATAGACATGCATGAGCTGTGTTTCTAAAACTTTTTGGGAAAAAAGGGAAAGCAGTTTATCTTGATTTATTCTCATCTGAAAATTTAAATCATCTTGGTGGCCATCTTGCCACTGAAACATAATAGCCTGGTTTTGGGGAGAGAAGGAAAAACATTTATCAAAGGCATAATGAGACCTTTCGTAGCATCCACAAAATGGTCGCCTGATCTCATACAAATTTTGAACTATGAAGGCCTATCAGCTTTTCTACTTAAACGAAGCGGCTTTGCTAGCCATGCAATATCAATCAGTGTTTAAAATTTGGGCAATACTGCAAAACACGAAGTTCATTCTCATCAGCCTCATCTCCCATTTAAAGACATACATGAAGTGCTATGAGCTTTATTTACAAAGCAAAAAGAACCACCCAAGCTTAGTATATACCTCCCAAGAAAACAACAGGAATATCTGAAGTGTATGTCTGACAGTGAGAGTGGATGTTGTGAAAGACCGAGATGAAAGTTGTTTGATAAAAGACAACCAACACATACTGTCTCGTATCAGTATGTGTTCTAGGGAGAGAGGAAAAGAAAGAGAGGGAGAGAATGACAGTTGTTTTGACTGATGCCTGCCCAGGAAACTGAGAGTCCGATGAAGGAAGATGCCACAGGATGTTGACATGGATGTGTGTGTAGACTAGACAGTATGTGCTATGGAGAGTTTAGGTTACTGTAGTCTACTGTGTGCCATTCTAATCTCTCCCCATTCAAGCCGGCAGAGAGACACATTATAGACAGTATACTAATCATGGCACTCCATTTCAACACAAAGATCTGACTAGATTAGTGAGATAGAAAAGAGAGAACATTTGCACTAAACCCCGAAGTACTGCACTGAGACAGCAGAGTTTGTTCTGCAGGTGTAAGGAAGGACCATACCAGCCTGGCTCATAACACAACCTAACATATGCAAACACTTGCTTTTTTTATCGCTAGTATTTTATACTGATGCTGTTGTTATTTCATCTGGATGACTGATGATCCCAATCATTTCAGAGCTGACATATATTTTACTTCACCTTGTGTCTTTGGGGACATATGTCATTTGGGATGTTGCCAAAGCGGTACCTTTCTGGCATGTGAGAACATAGTTACATTTCTGGAGATCCCAGATTTCTATATTCCTTTTATAAGAAAATCCAAAGGGATTATTCAACCATCTTTATTTTCTATAATGTGGCCAGAGGATGGTGCCAAGAGAACAAGAAAGTGGTTTGTACGTCTCTAATTTAGAGTACGGTGGCATTGTCCTTGGATACTGATCAGCAGTCAGTTGTGTGTCCCCTACCCCTACTGTTAAATTTTGGATTTGGGGAAGGTAATCTAACATTAGATCTGTGCCTATAAACTCATAGTACATCCAGTCTTCTTCATTAAAGAGAAGAACCACTGCAATTCACAGCAGAGATTCAGCACAGAGACATGCAGTAAACTAACTTTGCACCTCCATGTCATCCTCTTTGGCTAGGATCTTTGCAATAATATAGTATTGGAGGGACATAGTGGCTCAGCCATATACACTAGTCTTCTACTGGTCCATGCCTTAGCCAACTGCATCTCTTGTTCCACCACCCAAATTTTTCGATCTCCTCCACCTTACCTGGCTTCTCAGTGTGGGTATTAACATCTCATCTCTCCTCTCCATCTGGGCTGAACCAGACACATACCTGTCTCCCTTCTGAAATAGGAAACCTAATCTAAGGAAGCTTCCCTGGTACACTGTCCTTTTCATCTCTCTCTGTGCTTTAAATATGAGATGAGGTTACCTAAAATGCCTATCAAATATGAATTTTGGCAAAAACATGCATAAACTTTCATTTTGCATGGATTGCCTTGTTGTAATTATACAAGCTACAAAATAATGTCATGCTTCTGCAATGAAACTCAATATGGTATTTCAGCCTGGTCTCATAGACTAGACATAGTACATGTACATCCGGGACACTCAAGTTAGTATGATGTATTATGTTTAGTATGGTGACTTATCTCATCATGGACAATTTATAGTTAATTAGCAACTTGAACTACTTACTACTTTTTAGCTACTTTGCAACTACTTAGCATGTTAGCTAACCTTTCCCCTAACCCTTTAGGCTAACCCTTCCCCTAATCTTAATTATTTTAGCAAACCCTAACCCTTTAACCTTAACCCCTAGCCTAGCTAATGTTAGACACCTAGCTAGAATTCGTAACATATACATTTAGCAAATTTGTAACATATTGGACGTTTTGCAAATTTGTAACATATAATACGAATTGTAATTTGTAACATATCATACAATGTTGGTGATGGACATCACAAATTAATACATATCATACGACATCATACTAAGTGGAGTTTCTTGGATTTACGTACAGAATGATAAGAAATGCTCTGAGACCAGGTTGAGTATTTTCATGCATATGATTGAAACAATGAGTATTGAGCTCTGACTGACTGAACTAGTAGTTACATGAGAATGTATTTGAGCTGAAAAGGCACTTCAAGGAAACAGAAAGAGCAGTTGTTTGACCTTATCATTACATTTCCCCCTCACTCTACAGCCATTAAGTAATTCTGTACAAATAACAAGGAAACCATTTGGTTACTATCATCGTCACCATACATTTGTGAATAATGCCAAATAACTAGGCCACGGATGACACGATTGAGACATGATTTCAATTTTGTTCTCTTTTACTGCAGCTGCTTAGTCGGACACATTTGGAAGTGTTTGATTAGGTTTTCTGTCATAGACTATTGTTAGTAACAGTCATCCATGGTACACCTGCCTGCCGCAGCTCTGGAACCAGACTAGGTTGGTTTCTTTGTTTGTTTCACCTTTGATACAGGTTGTATCTTCGTAGTTCTGAATGGCTTCCTCTATTTCCCTGATCTGAAAGAAATGGACAAGCTAAAGCAAATTCCCAGCAGGCAACTAACATGTTGCTTTTACCTGTCCGGTATTTTCAGATAAGTGCCGATGATGGAAAGGAGACGAGGAGCTCACCATCGAGATGCAGCCTGCCTTGGGTCAGCGGCCGTCCATGTCCTTTGGCCTCACTAAACACGTTGACCCTTTTATCAGACAGAGCTTCTTAGAAGTAGTGAAATTGTTCATGTCCGTATCAATGCAACTATACGTATTTTAAAACTGTAAGGAAGTACTCTGAAAGAGTTTACCTTTTGATGTTCTATCATTGCACTGCTTAGTTACAAATATTACAAGGGTTACGAGAAGAGAACTGAGGCCGTGTTTAGAGTTGACTTGACAGTTCAGTTTAATATCCGATCAGAGTTCTGGATCATGGTATTACGAATGCGTCGTGTCTACACCTATATTTAAATGTGTCTACCGTGTCCGGATTCCCTTATCCCACGCTACATTCAAATGCCAGTATGCATTCTACAAATGGTGGAATAGGCCAAATATGGTACCAACACAACAACTGATGGCAGTAGCTAACTAGCCAGCTAACCTTCTGTAGCTATCCAGCAAGTAACGCTAAAGGAATTGCAAACAGGTTAGCTAGCTGGCGAGCATTTACGAGGCCAGCAAACACATTCCTTGCATGCTAGGAATGTATTTCCTCCAACTTTATAATGAAAAGGTCCCTCTCAGTCCCAAAACATACGTTTTCTGGAGACTTGTGGGAGGAGTGCTGTTGATGCTGTGAAGTGGAGGTGTACAGGTGTACTGTACAGCTACCAGTATGTAGAACCCTTCCCTTAAACCTCTTAACAATTTTTTGTTTAAAAACATATTCACAACAGCCTCACTGACAAGACATCATGTTCTCTTCCAATGTACCACTGTACAAAAAAAATCTTTATTTTCAAGAAAAATATAATACTGGGAAATGGGATTATTTTATTTTGTCATATTTTTTGTACGATTTGAAAATAGATAATAAAACAAATGTAAACTGAAATGTTCGTTTCTTTCTTCCCTGAAACATGAAAGTATGAAACAAATGTACATTTACATTGTTTCAATTACATAACGGAAACAACTTTTAAAAAATGTGTATTATTTTTGGGTACTTTTTACTCATTTTTCTCCACAATTTTTGAGATATCCAATTGGTAGTTACAGTCTTGTCCCATCGCCGAGAGAGAGGCGAAGGTCGAAAGCCATGCATTCTCGAAGCATGACCCTGTCAAGCCGCACTGCTACTTTTGCTCGCTTTTAACCCGGAAGCCAGCCGTACCAATGTGTCAGAGGAAACACCTACAGCTTGCTACCGAAGTCAGCGTGCATGCACCCGGCCTGCCACAAGAAGTTGCTAGAGCGCGTGCTATAGAGCGCGATGGGACAAGGACATCCCGGCTGGCCAAACCCTCCCCTAACACGGACAACTGTGTGCCAATTGTGCGCCACCTCATAGGTCTCCCCGTCATGGCCAGCTGCGACACAGCCTGGGATTGAACCCTGGTCCGTAGAGATGCCTCAAGCACTGCAATGTCTTAGTTTCCAGCAGCGGTCTACTTTTCAATCTTTTTTTGAGGGAAGCTGAAGAGAACATTTGACCTACATAGGTTAGTTGTTTCGACACATACGCATCTATGGGGCAAAACAGACGGGGTTGGCTTAGACTGTTGACAAGTAAACTATATTTTAATCTCCAAATGTTTATTGAAAACAAATACATTTGCACAATGAGCACTTGTCTCTCAAATACATATTTACAGTTGTTGGTTCGCTAGCTAGCAAATCTTTGCCATATAGGCATAGACATGACATCAGTCAAAACAAGACATGGCTTCAATAACAAGATATGAACTGAAACAAGCCACCTACGATCCCCCACAAGGCAGCTTCTTTTCATTGTTGCAATTTTTCTGACTTTTCAGAATCATAACGTGCATCTTCCGGCCACATCGATGTGCGCCCATAATTTTCATGATGTTGTCAGCCAACCCATCTATACACAATAAAACAGGGCAAGGCGTAGCATGTGTATTGAGAACAGTCTAGTAGAAGCATAACATGTCTTTATGCTTCAAAGTCAGAGGATGGCAATAGACCTACAGAAGGAACATCACTGACAACAGTCAACTCACTTTGATTGCAGCATCTGGAAAATATATTTGCAGTGATTTTGTTGAGCAGTGTAAATATTAACATAGGTCTGGGGCCTGTTCTGAAGGGTGCAACGTTACAGAAAATGTATAGAAATGTATTATATAGAGCAGATTAGAGGTTGACCGATTATGATTTTTCAACACCGATACTGATTATTGGAGGACCAAAAAAAGCAGATGGCGATTAATCAACCCATTTTATTAGGTTGTAGTTATAGGAATTATGATGCGTCGACTATTTCTCTCTATACCATTTGTATTTCATATATCTTTGACTATTGGATGTTCTTATAGGCACTTTAGTATTGCCAGCCTAATCTCGGGAGTTGATAGGCTTGAAGTCATAAACAGAGCAGTGCATCAAGCATTGCTAAGAGCAGCTGGCAAACGCAGTAAAGTGCTGTTTGAATGAATGCTTACGAGTCTGCTGCTGCCTTCCACCACTCAGTCAGACTGCTCTATCAAATATAAAATCATAGACTTATAATATAATAAGCACAGAAATACGAGCCTTTGCTCATTAATATGGTCAAATCCGGAAACTATAAAGTTTATTCTTTCAGTGAAATACGGAACCTTCTGTATTTTATTGAATGGGTGGCAACCCTGAGTCTAAATATTTCTGTTACATTGCACAACCTTCAATGTCTATGTAAGGTTCTGGCAAATTAGCTCACAGTTCGCATGGACCTGCGGCCCAAACTGTTGCATATACAGTGCCTTGCGAAAGTATTCGGCCCCCTTGAACTTTGCGACCTTTTGCCACATTTCAGGCTTCAAACATAAAGATATAAAACTGTATTTTTTTGTGAAGAATCAACAAGTGGGACACAGAATCTGTGGAAAGAACTGAAAACTGCTGTTCACAAATGCTCTCCATCCAACCTCACTGAGCTCGAGCTGTTTTGCAAGGAGGAATGGGAAAAAATGTCAGTCTCTCGATGTGCAAAACTGATAGAGACATACCCCAAGCGACTTACAGCTGTAATCGCAGCAAAAGGTGGCGCTACAAAGTATTAACTTAAGGGGGCTGAATCATTTTGCACGCCCAATTTTTCAGTTTTTGATTTGTTAAAAAAGTTTGAAATATCCAATAAATGTCGTTTCACTTCATGATTGTGTCCTCACAAAAAAATAGTTTTATCTTTATATTTGAAGCCTGAAATGTGGCAAAAGGTCGCAAAGTTCAAGGGGGCCGAATACTTTCGCAAGGCACTGTACCTGGACTCAGCTTGCACTGAACGCAAGAGAAGTGACACAATTTCCCTAGTTAATATTGCCTGCTAACATGAATTTCTTAACTAAATATGCAGGTTTAAAAATATATACTTCTGTGTATTGATTTTAAGAAAGGCATTGCTGTTCATGGTTAGGTACATTTGTGCAACGATAGTGCTTTTTTCATGAATGTGCTTTTGTTAAATCACCCGTTTGACAAGTTGAAGTAGGCTGTGATTCGATGATAAATTAACAGGCAACACATTGATTATATGCAACGCAGGACAAGCTAGTTAAACTAGTAATATCATCAACCATGTGTAGTTAACTAGTGATTATGTGAAGATTGTTTTTTATTAGATAAGTTTTTAATGCTAACTAGCAACTAGGTCCTTTTGACGAGCTGCACTCGCGTAACAGGTGGTCAGCCTGCCACGCAGTTTCCTCATGGATTGCAATGTAATTGGCCATAATCGGCATCCAAAAAGGCCAATTACCAAATGTTATGAAAACTTGAAATCGGCCCTAATTAATCGGCCATGCCGATAAATCGGTCGATCTCCAGAGCAGATATTAATCATGTCATCTCTTTTCATGACTATTTTATCTTCAATGTTGTGAATGTACACCAGTACTAGTACCAACTAAATCTCTGGAACAAGGCAGGATGGCGACTGCACCTATTTTAGCGTTCCATGGCAAGTGGTCTGTTACGTATCATACCATCTTTATTCCCTTATCCTCTTCTCCACACAACTTCCCCCCCAGCTCGGGAAGTTTGACATTTTTTCTTCTTCAAGATCACAAACATTGGGTAGCAGTGCTTCTCTTAACATTTAATAACACCATCTAGTATAATATCCATGTAGCTATGTGTATTCATTTTTACAAAAAGGCAGATTCAAAGTAATTTATTTTGATAAATATCAAGCCAAAACCTTAATATCTAACAGCTGGCACTGGTTATTATATTTACATACAAGATGCAGTCTTCACATTTTGCTATATAAAAATAAAATAAAAAGACAACACAGGACTACATTCGTTTATTTTTCAACTGATCTACAAGGTGGAGAATAAAAACCCCATTTCATTCCTTTTTAGATTTAATTCTAAGGCAGCAAAAATGTGAAGTATGTGCAAGGGGTGTGTACTTTCAGGAGGCACTGTAGGTCTTCATACTGAATACAACTTTCTCTCTTCCCCTCATTGATGTAGGCTACTATTCTTTGTTCTACCGGTGCTATAACTTTTGAGTTTAAAATACCTAATGGGTCCATCGATTGCAGTATAAACAAATTGAAAAGCAATTCTAGCAAACTGAGTAGTCAACACATGTGACTAAAACAATTTGGCATGACATATTATCCTTTTTGTTTAACAGGGATACTTTGCCAGAAAGCAGCAAAAATTCAAACTAAGCGAGTATACTATTGAGTCACTTGTCATCCAGGCTGAATCACATCCAGTCGTGATTGGGAGTCCCATAGGGCGGTGCACAATTGTCCCAGCATCGTCCGGGTTTGGCCATCATTGTAAATAAGAATTTGTTCTTAACTGACTTGTCCTAGTTAACATCTCAGAACTAAAATTGACAGTAAAACAAAGCAGCAAACTTCAAACACAAACTAATCCAGAGCAGAATGGCAGATAATGCACCTTGAACATTAAGTCCAGGGGGAGGGTTCTTCCCAATGATGTGTATAAACCCTGGATGTCTGACAGGGGGCACTGTATTGAAGCCTCAGCACAGCCATCTTGGTAATCCTCCATTGTAAAAAAATAAATAAAAAAAAGATTGTGGAAGCCACATTCGTTTTTGACACTTAGTCTATTAGACACTAATACATACTTTTAAATTATATGTGAGCTGAACATTAAATGTTTATATTTTTTGTGAGTACTAGGGTTACTGTGAAATGAAATGCATGTAATTTTGTTCTTCAAACATTTAATTGAAATACTGTTGAATTCCATGAATTCCTATGGCAGACTGCTCCTACTGGAGAGTGCCAATATGGCCGACCAATGGCTTCAAAGCCTCTCAATGGCCAATACATTGCATCATCAAACCAGAGTTTATATACATCCTCGGGTCCTCCCCTGCTGTGGCAGGCAGAAGTTCAGTGTATTGGGTCTGCAAACTGTGTGGAAAGATGTTGCAGCGCCCCATGTGGTCAGGGCTAGGGAGTGAAGCTGAAAACAGGGCACTAGACAAGGCAGGAAACTCTTTGAAGGTAACAAAAAAAAGCCACTTTTTTTCATTTTCCCAAAACAGGGTGACCATTTTCTCAGGTTGTTTGTCAAAGTGTGAGTGTCTCGTATGTCTTTATAGTCATGTCTGTTGTGTGCCTGTACTTCCTCCAGATGCACCCACACACTCCTAAGAGTCCTCGTTCATCTCTTGGCTATCTGTCCTTGCAATTTTGTGTGGAGGTGCTGGACTCCCTCCCTCTCCTTGATCCTGTTCCCTCTTCTTCGCTGCATTCTGTTCAACAGAGGAGGACAATCAGTGCTTTCACTCACCTGATTGACAACCTCCTCTACAAAGTTGATGTTCCAGTTTTAGAGTGAGCATTGCTGACCATGCTTTAAGCAGTTCCTGGTCTGTTACAGGTCACATCTGTTACTCTTGCATGACACCTTGCTATTCATAAATGTATCTATTCATTCAGGAATGGGAAGCCCCCGCCAACTCACCTTTTTGTCCCACTGTTGGTGAAGGTAGCGAAGGAGGATATTTGTTTTCTCCGTGACAATGACTAGGAAGTAAAATAAATCCATTTATGAGGAATAATTTAGTTGTTTTGGGAGGGGAAATGGCTTGAGTTTAAAATACTTTTTTACATTTCTAGCAGTACATGTTTCCCAAGACAAAGAAAATAAACACCATCGATGAAGTATGTGCTCTCCAGTAAGGATGAAAGAACTTACTCTGTTCTGAGGGGTACTCGCATGTCGGGAGGTACACGGACGGTCTTCGGTTCTGTAAAAAGTGATTTAAAATCGTTTCAGGTGGAGCAAGACTGATGATGTTCATCTGTCATATTACAAATGTTCTGATAGATGAGTAAGTGCTCACCGATGCTTTGCACACAGGGTCTGCATGGAACAGGCTGAAATTGTTCTTGTTGTAAACAGGGAGACCCTTTAAGAAATCTGCCTGTAGAAAAATATTATTCAGTATGTGTTGTGTAGCTAAGCAAAGGTGTAGACTACATCTAATAGTTGCCAATTTTGCAGAGCGTCATCCTAGTCCTGCAGTTCATGGGTGACCAAGCCTCTTGCCCTGCAAGATTCTGTACCATCCCTTGCCTTATCTATCATGTCTGGTTTTAGGTTAGCTAAGCACCTCCTCCACATTGAAATTAAATTGGCACATGAGCATTAGCGCCGAGGTGGTTGTATTTTTAATTAAAAGTTTTATTAAAAAGAAACAGCGAAAGGCACGCAACAGAGGACAAACATGGGTACATTTAAGTATCGACACAGAGTGACTCGAAGGAATCAGAGGTTACATTTTTTTTTAAAACTCTAGTCTGCGCTCAACTCAGTGGAGTTGGGGTACATGGCTAGTTTAGGTTGACATCTAGTTAGTTCAATATGAAGGATGCTTTACTGCCCCTTTGACAGCAGTTGGTTCAAACTACAGAGAAGCAAAGGACTGTATGTTCTGGAATAAGTGAGCTCCAAGACACCATTCGGTGGGTGGGGTACACCTCTGCTCAAAACCTGGGCTGATGCCATGTGGCTGACACCCTGGGCGTTCCCTCTCATATGGTCGAAACAAGTGGAGGATTCTATCTGGCTTGCTGGCTGGCAGGTGAGATACAAGCAAAGATTTGTATAACTAAAGCAAGATAGGCTGTGGTCTGTCGTTTCAAATGGGAACAAATGAGCCATAGTGGGCAGAACAAGCAAGGGGGGAAGACCCAAAAGCACGAGATGGCGAGATCCAATTGGCGTGTTCTAGCAACATTTGCATATTTCCGTTGGGGAACGCCTACTCAAATGCGCGTGTACAATAACTCGAGACGCCTTTGCACCCCGTCTAAACGCAAATTTAAAATAAATATACAAAACTTTGTAAAAGGGTAAAGTCTACAAAAAAAGCCCACTGTTTGCAACAGACCTTTGTTTTGGTTACAGAAAACTATTGAGATCAAATGTTTCATCGATTAGTATATTAACAGAATGTCGGCCAAAATCCATCTCGTTCCATCTTCTCCCACTGCCGGACACTGGGCTTCCTCTCACTACCATATTTGATAGTGAGTGGAAACGCCAACCGGATGCTTCACATTTATCCATCTGGTGAAATATCTGTCTCATTGTTATGTGATACAAGCTAGCTAACTAAGTATTTAATGGCAACACATGAACGTTACCAATAAGACAGAAAGCGAGCAGGCTACTTCAAATCATACAATTAAATAACTGAAAAATTAACAGCCATATGATGAGATCACTGAACTGACATTAGCTAACGTTATCTTGCTAAGCTGCCAGCTAGGTAGTTGCTTTCTCTTCGCAAAACGTTTTGCCGGTAAGTTACCTTGTCCATGATGTTCCCTTTTTGTGTCGCAAGACGAAACGCAGACTGAGCTTTGCACAATATCTTGCAGCTGGATAGATAATGTGGCAGGTAGCTAGGTAAAGTTAATGGACTGTTTTATCAAGACAGCGAACGTTAGACTGCTGTTTTAGCTAGTTAGATTGCTACCTTCTCTCCAGCCTACTAGCCAATGTTTATGAAATCCTCCACAGTCACTTGTTATTTGAAGCAAGCTGTTGTATACATTCTTGCGTCCAACTTTATCTTCTGTAATCATGAAAAACCGCAAGTACAGTGAGGCACTTCTTCGACTAGGTTTAACTGCGGTTGGCATCCAATAAATGTTTGCATTACCGCCACCTACTAGATTGGAGTATAACTCCCTTGTACTTTGCTTTAAAAAAAACTATACCAACACTTGTAACTCTTCTGATATCAAGTCTCGCACACCCAAATACTTCTCTGCAGCTGCCACCACAACCCAATTTTCTGTGACTTACCTTCCATCCCTGCAGTACAGTTGATAACCATTGCTATAAATCCAATCTTACTGAAACATATTTCACTTGTTGGCCTATCCCTCTGTGCTGGTACATACAGTATACACTACAAACACCACTCCTCTCAGGATCCCTCCCTCTTGACCCATCTTCCTCTACTTTCTTCAATACCTCAGCATATGCTGCACTACTTTAACCCTGTAAACCTCAACCTGCCTCTCTCTTACAGGACATTTCTGATCCTCAGCTCCATGGGCACCCGTACAACGAACACATACCACTACTTTCCCCAATGCTACACATTCCTTTGTCTCATGCCCTTCTGCACACTTCTCACACCTAGGAACCTCCCTCCTACACACTGCTGCCACATGCCCATAAGCTTGACACCTGTAACAATAAAATGTATTCGGCATAATAGCTCGAACATGATCAATTATAAATCCTAACATCACTTTGTCGGCCAGACTCAACATCAAAATTCAAAAGAACAGACAATAATTCTTCTGTTTCACCACTCACGCCACCCGCAAACACCGGGAATCTTCCCCTTCAGTTGGTCAACCTTTACATTAATCGGTGGTTGGCATCCAATGTTATGGTGCATTACCACCACCTAATGTACTGGAGTGTGGAGCAGGCACGGAGAAACTAAATCCTACTTGCTACTTAATATACTCTATAAACTAATTTCCCGTATCCCCTTCTCCCTCATACTAGAGCTCATCCTCTCTTTCCCACTGATACTGCCCAAACTGTAGCAATACACGCTCCACGGTCTCTGTTTTCTGGCAATACTCACACTTTCCTGTTGGATGCTTTCCTATATCACATTTAAAGTATTATTAAACTGGCTGTGTCCCATCCTTAATCTTCTAAAAATAGCCTCCTCTATTCTTTCCCTTCCTGCCAACCTACCCTTTCCTCTGTACTTGAAATAAATGCCGGCCCTTAGTATGTCTATTCCACTGCTCCTGTCGTCTCTGCACCATCATTGTCAATTTCAGGCTTTTTGCCTCTGCCTTGCTCATTGAAGCTACAACATCAACATCCCCACTACTAAGTGCTTATTTAGCCAGTACATCAACTGCCTCATTCTCCTCCACCCCCACATGGGCTGGAACCCAAGTAAATCTTATCTGTGTACCCATCTGTCTAATCCTGCAATGGGTTTGTAGTACCTCATAAAGCAGGTCTTGTCTGCTACGTGAACTAAAAGACTGCAGACTGCTCAACACTGCACATGAATCGGAGCAAATAACTTCTCTGTCTGGCTTGACTTCCTCCACCCACTGCAAGGCCAACAGTATGACCATCAGCTCTGCCGTATATACAGCCAGATGATCTGTAACACGTTTCCTGACTGCCACCCCACATTCCTACGCTACAAATGCGGACCCAGTGCATCCTGTCCTTGGATCGTTTGAATCATCTGTGTAAATGGCCACAAAATCCTGATTCACGGGGCCTCGCGGGTGGCGCAGTGCTTACGGGCGCTGTACTGCAGCGCCAGCTGTGCCACCAGAGACTCTGGGTTCGCGCCCAGGCTCTGTTGTAACCGGCCGCGACTGGGAGGTCCATGGGGCGACGCACAATTGGCCTAGCGTCGTCTCGGTTTAGGGAGGGTTTGGCCGGTAGGGATATCCTTGAATCATCGCGCACCAGCGACCCCTGTGGCCGGGCGCAGTGCACGCTAACCAAGGTTGCCAGGTGCACAGTGTTTCCTCCGACACATTGGTGCGGCTGGCTTCCGGGTTGGATGCGCGCTGTGTTAAGAAACAGTGCGCTTGGTTGGGTTGTGTATCGGAGGACACATGACTTTCAACCTTCGTCTCTCCCGAGCCCGTACGATGAGACAAGATAGTAGCTACTAACAATTGGATACCACGAAAAAGGGGTAAAAATTAAACAGAAAATAAACAAAAATTGCCAGCAGCATACCACACTGCTGGCTTGCTTCTGAAGCTAAGCAGGGTTGGTCCTGGTCAGTCCCTGGATGGGAGACTGCTGGAAGTGGTGTTAGAGGCACTCAGGGCAGTGACTATTCCCCAGGTGTAAATGAGAAGGTGTTCTCAGTCAACTTACCTGGTAAAATAAAAAAATCATGATGTCTATTTAACAAATCACCCTCCCTATCTTTCTGTAGTCTCTCTAACACAGATCAACTATGGGAGGCGGGATTGGCCATGGTGGATTTACAGGAATAGCTATCGTTGGACTAAACTCCCTTCTATACAGTCCCATCTCCTTCACCTGGGTTACCCAACCACCCAACATTTGTGTTCTGTTCTCGCTCATGTTCCCAGCATGCTTCTAAAATCCCTTTTGCAGGATGAGACACCCCATGTCCCTGTATGTTGACCCAATAATTCATTGCCAGCTGCTGTCTCCTAATCTGCAATGGCATATCCCCCATCTCCACCTGTAGTGCAGCCAGTGGGGAGGTCCGAAACACCCCACGACATATTCTGAATCCTTGCCCCTGTATGACATCTAGCCTTTCCAATGAGGTCCGGGCTCCTCAACCATACGCTATACTGCTGTAGTGTATTACAGATTGGATCAATGCAACATATTATCCACTTCTTCCCCGTCAGACAGCGCATCACATTTAGCACCTAGTTCTGCCCAGGTCAGTCTGGTGTCAAAGTATACCCCAAGGAACCTGAAGGACCCTATTCTCTCCACGTTTCTTCCATATAACCTCAAGCATACCTCCTCTCCCGCATATCTAATCTCCCACCTTCCTCCTGGTAAAGAACACTGTCTTGAGTTTTCTCTACAGAGAACCTGAATGCCCACATTAATGCCCACCGCGCTACGTCATTAATTGCTTCCTGTACCTTCCTGACTGTGTATGGCACATTTCTTCCCCTCTTCCATAAAGCCCCGTCATCTGCAAATACCGACCTACCAATATCCGGCCGTACCTGAGAGTAAACATAATTGATCATGATTGAGAACAACAGAAGACTAATCATACTCCTCTGTAGTGTACCGTTATCCACCAGGTAGCTGCCTGATAGAGACGTCCCCACCCTCACCTGGATAGATCTTCCAAACATGAAATCCTTTATCCATTTGTACGGTCTTCCTCCTACCCTCATAATATCAAGCTTGATTAACAATCCCTCCTTCCACATCATATCATAAGCCTTCTCCACATAAAAAAAGACAGCAACAGCGGTCTCCTTGTTCACCTGAGCCTTCCTGACATCTACTTCTAAGCAGAGCACTGGGTCCATAGTTCCCCTACCCTTCCTGAACCCACTCTGATGTAGCATTGGGTCCTTCCCTAGCTTCCGGATTGGTACCACTACTGCCTCCTTCCAGCTGCCTGGTAGTTTCCCCTCCTCCTACACTCTGTTGTACAACAACAATACCTTATCCAGTGCTTCATCACAAAGATGGGCCAAAATAACATAGCACACCTCATCTTTCCCAGGTGAAGTTAACCGAAGCTTATCTATTGTCCTTTTCATCTCTGCCATAGTAAATGGTGCATTCAACGCATAATTTACGTCATCCCTCCTTTCTAGCACTCCAGGGTGCTCCTCTCTTTCTCTTTCTCCCCCTCCGCCCCTCCTGACAAATTTGCCGAGCTATGCACTTGGACAAACGATTTGGCCATCATCTCTGCCTTTTCCTCACCTGTTACTGCCACATCCTTCCCACGTGTCAACACTGGATAACCCCACTCCCTTCTGACCCCACCCATCCTCTTAATCATCCCCTTCCAATGGTGTCACAGAACCGACGCCAGCATGACCCCTTTGCCTGACTGATAGTTCTCCTCACCAGGGCCTGGGCCTGCTTATACTGAATCAGATGTTGGAAGTTATTTGTCCCTTTCTGTGCTCTAAATGCCCTGTTCCTACTCCTCATCATTGCCCCACACTTCTCTGTCCACTATGGGACTGCTTTCCTCCTCCTCCCTGAACTCTTAAGTATCAAATCAAATCAAATGTATTTATATAGCCCTTCGTACGTCAGCTGATATCTCAAAGTGCTGTACAGAAACCCAGCCTAAAACCCCAAACAGCAAGCAATGCAGGTGTAGAAGCACGGTGGCTAGGAAAAACTCCCTAGAAAGGCCAAAACCTAGGAAGAAACCTAGAGAGGAACCAGGCTATGTGGGGTGGCCAGTCCTCTTCTGGCTGTGCCGGGTGGAGATTATAACAGAACATGGCCAAGATGTTCAAATGCTAGTGTAGAGAGGCTAGCACTGGAGTAATATGATCAAATTTTTGGGTTCTAGTCAGGATTCTAGCAGCCGTATTTAGCACCAACTGAAGTTTATTTAGTGCTTTATCCGGGTAGCCGGAAAGTAGAGCATTGCAGTAGTCTAACCTAGAAGTGACAAAAGCATGGATACATTTTTCTGCATCATTTTTGGACAGAAAGTTTCTGATTTTTGCAATGTTACGTAGATGGAAAAAAGCTGTCCTTGAAATGGTCTTGATATGTTCTTCAAAAGAGAGATCAGGGTCCAGAGTAACGCCAAGGTCCTTCACAGTTTTATTTGAGATGACTGTATAACCATTAAGATTAATTGTCAGATTCAACAGAAGATCTCTTTGTTTCTTGGGACCTAGAACAAGCATCTCTGTTTTGTCTGAGTTTAAAAGTAGAAAGTTTGCAGCCATCCACTTCCTTATGTCTGAAACACATGCTTCTAGCAAGGGCAATTTTGGGGCTTCACCATGTTTCATTGAAATGTACAGCTGTGTGTCTTCCGCATAGCAGTGAAAGTTAACATTATGTTTTCGAATAACATCCCCAAGAGGTAAAATATATAGTGAAAACAATAGTGGTCCTAAAATGGAACCTTGAGGAACACCGAAATTTACAGTTGATTTGTCAGAGGACAAACCATTCACAGAGACAAACTGATATCTTTCCGACAGATAAGATCTAAACCAGGCCAGAACTTGTCCGTGTAGACCAATTTGGGTTTCCAATCTCTCCAAAAGAATGTGGTGATCGATGGTATTAAAAGCAGCACTAAGGTCTAGGAGCACGAGTACAGATGCAGAGCCTCGGTCCGATGCCATTAAAATGTCATTTACCACCTTCACAAGTGCCGTCTCAGTGCTATGATGGGGTCTAAAACCAGACTGAAGCATTTCGTATACATTGTTTGTCTTCAGGAAGGCAGTAAGTTGCTGCGCAAAAGCCTTTTCTAAAATTTTTGAGAGGAATGGAAGATTCGAAATAGGCCGATTAGTTTTTTTATATTTTCTGGTTTGGTTTTTTCAAGAGAGGCTTTATTACTGCCACTTTTAGTGAGTTTGGTACACATCCGGTGGATAGAGAGCCGTTTATTATGTTCAACATAGGAGGGCCAAGCACAGGAAGCAGCTCTTTCAGTAGTTCAGTTGGAATAGGGTCCAGTATGCAGCTTGAAGGTTTAGAGGCCATGATTATTTTCATCATTGTGTCAAGAGATATATTACTAAAACACTTGAGTGTCTCCTTTGATCCTAAGTCCTGGGAGAGTTGTGCAGACTCAGGACAACTGAGCTTTGAAGGAATACGCAGATTTAAAGAGGAGTCTGTAATTTGCTTTCTAATAATCATAATCTTTTCCTCAAAGAAGTTCATGAATTTATCACTGCTAAAGTGAAAGTCATCCTCTCTTGGGGAATGCTGCTTTTTAGTTAGCTTTGCGACAGTATCAAAAAGGAATTTCGGATTGTTCTTATTTTCCTCAATTAAGTTAGAAAAATAGGATGATCGAGCAGCAGTAAGGGCTCTACGGTACTGCACGGTACTGTCTTTCCAAGCTAGTCGGAAGACTTCCAGTTTGGTGTGGCGCCATTTCCGTTCCAATTTTCTGGAAGCTTGCTTCAGAGCTCGGGTATTTTCTGTGTACCAGGGAGCTAGTTTCTTATGAGAAATGTTTTTAGTTTTTAGGGGTGCAACTGCATCTAGGGTATTGCGCAAGATTAAATTGAGTTCCTCAGTTAGGTGGTTAACTGATTTTTGTCCTCTGCCGTCCTTGGGTAGACAGAGGAAATCTGGAAGGACATCAAGGAATCTTTGTGTTGTCTGTGAATTTATAGCACGACTTTTGATGTTCCTTGGTTGGGGTCTGAGCAGATTATTTGTTGCAATTGCAAACGTAATAAAATAGTGGTCCGATAGTCCAGGATTATGAGGAAAAACATTAAGATCCACAACATTTATTCCATGGGACAAAACTAGGTCCAGCGTATGACTGTGACAGTGAGTGGGTCCAGAGACATGTTGGACAAAACCCACTGAGTCGATGATTGCTCCGAAAGCCTTTTGGAGTGGGTCTGTGGACTTTTCCATCTGAATATAAAGTCACCAAAGATTAGAATATTATCTGCTATGACTACAAGGTCCGATAGGAATTCAGGGAACTCAGTGAGGAACGCTGTATATGGCCCAGGAGGCCTGTAAACAGTAGCTATAAAAAGTGATTGAGTAGGCTGCATAGATTTCATGACTAGAAGCTCAAAAGACGAAAACGTCATTTTTGGGGGGGGTAAATTGAAATTTGCTATCGTAAATGTTAGCAACACCTCCGCCTTTGCGGGATGCACGGGGGATATGGTCACTAGTGTAGCCAGGAAGTGAGGCCTCATTTAACACAGTAAATTCATCAGGCTTAAGCCATGTTTCAGTCAGGCCAATCACATCAAGATTATGATCAGTGATTAGTTCATTGACTATAATTGCCTTTGAAGTAAGGGATCTAACATTAAGTAGCCCTATTTTGAGATGTGAGGTATCATGATCTCTTTCAATAATGACAGGAATGGATGTGGTCTTTATCCTAGTGAGATTGCTAAGGCGAACACCGCCATGTTTAGTTTTGCCCAACCTAGGTCGAGGCACAGACACGGTCTCAATGGTGATAGCTGAGCTGACTACACTGACTGTGCTAGTGGCAGACTCCACTATGCTGGCAGGCTGGCTAACAGGAGTTAGAGCCCTGTCTATGTTGGTAGATAAGATGAGAGCACCCCTCCAGCTAGGATGGAGTCCGTCACTCCTCAGCAGGTCAGGCTTGGTCCTGTTTGTGGGTGAGTCCCAGAAAGAGGGCCAATTATCTACAAATTCTATCTTTTGGGAGGGGCAGAAAACAGTTTTCAACCAGCGATTGAGTTGTGAGACTCTGCTGTAGAGCTCATCACTCCCCCTAACTGGGAGGGGGCCAGAGACAATTACTCGATGCCGACACATCTTTCTAGCTGATTTACACGCAGAAGCTATGTTGCGCTTGGTGATCTCTGACTGTTTCATCCTAACATCGTTGGTGCCGACGTGGATAACAATATCTCTATACTCTCTACACTCGCCAGTTTTAGCTTTAGCCAGCACCATCTTCAGATTAGCCTTAACGTCGGTAGCCCTGCCCCCTGGTAAACAGTGTATGATCGCCGGATGATTCGTTTTAAGTCTAATACTGCGGGTAATGGAGTCTCCAATGACTAGAGTTTTCAATTTGTCAGAGCTAATGGTGGGAAGCTTCGGCGTCTCAGACCCCGTAACGAGAGGAGTAGAGACCAGAGAAGACTCGGCCTCAGACTCCGACTCGCTGCTTAATGGGGAAAACCGGTTGAAAGTTTCTGTCGGCTGAATGAGCGACACCGGTTGAGCGTTCCTACAGCATTTCCTTCCAGAAACCGTGAGAAAGTTGTCCGGCTGCGGGGACTGTGCCAGGGGATTTATACTACTATCTGTACTTACTGGTGGCACAGACGCTGTTTCATCCTTTCCTACACTGAAATTACCCTTGCCTAACGATTGCGTCTGAAGCTGGGCTTGTAGCACAGCTATCCTCGCCGTAAGGCGAGTACAATGATTGCAATAAGAAGGCAACATGTTAATGTTACTACTTAGCTTCGGCTGTTGGAGGTCCTGACGAATCGTGTCCAGATAGAGCGTCCGGAGTGAAAAAGTTGAGGAAAAAATAAATATATATATATATATATATAAACGGTACCGTAAAGTTGTCAGGTAGCAAAATAGGTTGGCAACAAAACGCACAGCAACTCGAAAACAAGTCTGCAAGTTGTGACCGGAAATGACGTCAACACGCACACCTGCAATCTGCAATCTGCAATCTGCAATCAGTTCTCCCTGTGAGTGAACGCCCGTCGTGGTGGCAGTAAGTGCCTCAGTATAGCCTCCGTAGCTGCCCCCACTAATGCTGTTCTCACCAAGTTATTCATTCTGTCCACATCCCCTCTCTTATCCACCTGAGTAATCACCTGCTCACTCAGCTCCTGAAATGGATCCCACTTTGTCCTTCCAAACACCCACCTGCCTACCCCATCCACTGACACCTCCGCCTCCCTCCGGCCAACTGTGCATACTATGAGGTAATGATCACTCCCTACTGTCGACTCCTCCCATACCTCCCACTCACAGATTCCTGCCATCACACTAGATACCAGAGTGAGGTCCAAGGCAGACTCTTTCCCTCTGGCTACATAGATACTGGTCCCTCGGCCATCATTCAGGCACACCATATCTTTAAGTACTATCAGATTTTCCATCACTTGGCCATTTCCATCCATTAAGATCCCCACACCACATCACCTTATTTCAATTCTGGCCCTCCACCCTCTCCAGCACTTCCCAGTCCAATATCTGACAAGGATTATAGTAGTTCACTACCACTAGCCCCCTCCTCGCAGTCTCAACCACACCTTCACCACCACACATTCCTGTTCAATACCTTTGCCACCTTAATAAAGTCCTTGCTTTATGAAGGTGGCTCACCCCCCCATATCTGTCCCTAGAAACCACTACATATCCCTCCACAGTCAGATTGAGACATGTTTCCTGTCACATACACATGGTTAGCAGATGTTAATGCGAGTGTAGCGTAATGCTTGTGCTTCTAGTTCAGATTAATTCATATTAATTAGCATTAATATCTAACAAGTAATCTAATAATTTCACAAAGACTACCTTATACACACAAATGTAAAGAAAAATATAAGAAAATTTACATATAAATATATGGATGTGCGGCATAGGCAAGATGCAGTGCGGCCGTGCGGCATAGGCAAGATACAGTAGATGGTATAGAATACAGTATATATGTAGGATATGTAGACGTTATTTAAAGTGACTAGTGATACCTTTTATTAAATCAATTTATAACATTTATTAAGGTGGCCAGAGATTTGAGTATGTATGTTGTCAGCAGCTACTCTCTTAGTGATGCCTATTTAACAGTCTGATGGCCTTGAGATAGAAGCTGTTTTTCCGTCTCTCTGTCCCAGCTTTGATGCAACTGTACTGACCTCGCCTTCTGGATGATTGCGGGGTAAACAGGCAGTGGCTCGGGTGGTTGTTGTTCTTGATCTTTTTGACCTTCCTGTGACATCGGGTGCTGTAGGTGTCCTGGAGGGCAGGTAGTTTGCCCCCGGTGATGCGTTGTGCAGACCGCATAACCCTCTGGAGAGCCTTGCAGTTGTGTGCGGTGCAGTTTCCGTACCAGGTGGTGATACAGCCTGACAGGATGCTCTCGATTGTGCATCTGTAAACGTTTGAGCGTTTTAGGTGACAAGCCACATTTCCTCAGCCTCCTGACGTTGAAGAGGCCCTGTTGCGCCTTCTTCACCACGCTGTCTGTGTGGGTGGACCATTTCAGTTTGTCCGTGATGTGTATGCCGAGGAACTTAAAACTTTCCACCTTCTCCACTACTGTCCAGTCGATGTGGATGGGGGGATGCTCCCTCTGCTGTTTCCTGAAGTCCACGATCATCTCTTTTGTTTTGTTGACGTTGAGTGAGAGGTTATTTTCCTATTTTCCCACACCGAGGGCTCTTACCTCCTCCCTGTAGGCCGTCTCGTCGTTGTTGGTAATCAAACCTACCACTGTACTGCAAACTTGATGGTTGAGTTGGAGATGTACATGGCCACACAGTCATGGGTGAACAGGGAGTATAGGAGAGGGCTGAGAACGCATCCTTGTGGGGCCCCAGTGTTGAGGATCAGCGTAGTGGAGATGTTGTTTCCTACCTTCACCACCTGGGGGCAGCCCGTCAAAGTCCAGGACCAAGTGGAACAGGGTGGGGTTGAGACCCAGTGTCTTGAGCTTCATGACGAGTTTGGAGGGTAGTATGGTGTTAAATGCTGAGTTGTAGTCCATGAACAGCATTCTTACATAGGTATTCCTCTTGTCCAGGTGGGATAGAGCATTGTGCAGTGTGATGGTGATTGGGTCGTCTGTGGACCTATTGGGGCGGTAAGCAAATTGTAGTGGGTCTAGGGCGACAGGTAGGGTGGAGATGATATGATCCTTGACTAGTCTTTCAAAGCACTTCATGATGACAGAAGTGAGTGCTACGGGGCGATAGTCATTTAGTTAAGTTACCTTAGCTTTCTTTGGAACAGGAACAATGGTGGCCATCTTGAAGCATGTGGGCATAGCTCACTGGGATAGGGATTTATTGAATATGTCTGTAAAAACACCCGCTAGCTGGTCTGCGCATGCGCTAAGGACGCGGCTCGGGATGCGGTCTGGGCCGGCAGCCTTGGGAGGGTTAACACGTTTTAATGTTTTACTCACGTTGGCCATGGTGAAGGAGAGCCCACAGGCTTTGGTAGTGGGCCCGTGTCAGTGGCACTGTATTTTCCTCAAAGCAGGGCTGGTTTTCTTTTTTTAATCCATGATTGACTGTAGACCCTGCCACATACGTCTTGTGTTTGATCCGTTGAATTGCGACTACTTTGTCTCTATACTGACACTTTGCTTGTTTGATTGCCTTGCAGAGGGAATAGCTGCACTGTTTATATTCAGTCATGATTCCAGTCGCCTTGCCATAATTAAAAGCAGTGGTTAGCACTTTCAGTTTTGCGCGAATGCTGCCAACAGTCCACGGTTTCTGGTTAGGGAAGGTTTTAATAGTCACATTGGGTACAACATCACCGACCCGCTTGCTAAGAAATACCCTCACCTAGTCAGCGTCTACATCAATGTTGTTGTCTGAGGCTATCCGGAACATATCCCAGTCCACGTGATCAAAGCAATCGTGACGTGTGGAATCCGATTGGTCGGACCAGCGTTGGATAGACCTGAGCATGGGCGTTTCCTGTTTTAGTTTCTGTCTATAGGCTCGCGGAAGCAATGGTCCAGATTAGCAATGGTCCAGAATGCTACCAGCTCATGTCGCTCATTCAAAATGCTGATAGAATTTAGGAAGCCTTGTTCTCGGATTAGCTTTGTTAACCTCTGGTATAGGGGGCAGCATTTTCACTTTTGGATAAATAGCGTGCCCAATTTCAACTTCCTGCTACTCATGCCAAGAATATAAGATATGCATATTATTAGTAGATTTGGATAGAAAACACTCTGAAGTATCTAAAACTGTTTGAATCATGTCTGTGAGTATAACAGAACTTATGTAGCAGGCAAAACCCCGAGGACTAACCATTCAGAATTATTTATTTTTGAGGTCACTGTCTGTTCAATGGGCTCTCATGGGGAAACGATATTTCTTAGGCACTTGTTTGCAGTTCCTACCGCTTCCACTGGATGTCACCAGCCTTTGGAATTTGGTTGAGGTTATTCCTTTGTGCAATGAAGAAGTACGGCCATCTTGGAACAGGGTAATACTGTTGAGAGTTGGGCAAGACTAGAAAAGTAGCGTTAGTTACCTCTCGTCCTCTATTGAAAACAGATAGACCCGTCTTCAATTCGATCGATTATTAACGTTTAAAAATACCTAAAGTTGCATTACAAAAGTATTTTGAAATGTTTTGGCAAAGTTTACAGGTAACTTTTGAGATATTTTGTAGTGACTTTGCGCAAATTGGAAGCTGTTTTTTCTGGATCAAACACGCAAAATAAATGGACATTTTGGATATATATAGACAGAATTAATCGAACAAAAGGACCATTTGTGATGTTTATGGGACATATTGGAGTGCCAACAAAAGAAGCTCGTCAAAGGTAAGTCATGATTTATATTTTATTTCTGCGTTTTGTGTAGCGCCTGCAGGGTTGAAATATGCTACTCTCTTTGTTTACTGTTGTGCTATCATCAGATAGTAGCATCTTATGCTTTCGCCGAAAAGCCTTTTTAAAATCTGACATGTTGGCCGGATTCAGAACGAGTGTAGCTTTAATTTAGTATCTTACATGTGTGATTTAATGAAAGCTTGATTTTTATATAATGTTATTTGAATTTGCCGCTCTGCATTTTCCTGGCTTTTGGCAAAGTGAGACGTGACTGTCCCCCTATCCTAGAGAGATTAAAATCCCCAACTACAATAAATGCAGCCTCAGGATATATGGTTTCCATTTTACATCAAGTCCAGTGAAGTTCTTTCAGGGCCTTCGAGGTATCTGCTTGGGGGGAAGATATACACGGCTGTGACTATAATCAAAGAGAACTCTCTAGGTAGATAATGCGTTCGGCATTTGATTGTAAGGAATTCTAGGTCAGGTGAACAAGAAGACTTGAGTTCCTGTATGTTGTTATGATTACACCATGAGCCATTAAACATAAGGCATAGACCATCACCCTTCTTCTTACCAGAGAGATGTTTGTTTCTGTCGGCGCGATGCATGAAGAAACCGGGTGGCTGTACCGACTCTGAGAACATATCCAGAGTGAGCCATGTTTCCGTGAAACAGAGAATGTTACAATCTCTGTCTCTCTGGAAGGCAACTCGTGCCATAATTTCGTCCACCTTATTGTCTAGAGATTCAACATTGGCGAGTAGTATGCTCGGAAGCGGTGGATGGAGTGCTCAACTTCTAAGTCTGACCAGTAGACTGCTCCGTCTGCCTCTCCTGCGGCAACCGTGTTGTTTTGTGTCGGCCTCTGAGATAAGATCCCATGTCCAAGGTGGAGGTCTGAACAAAGAGTCCGCTTCGGGAAAGTCTTATTCCTGATTGTAATGTTGGTAAGTTGACGTCGCTCTTATATCCAGTAGTTCTTCCCGGCTGTATGTAATAACACTTGAGATTTTCTGGGTTAACAATGTAAGAAATAATACATAAAAAAAACAAATTACTGCATAGTTTCTTAAGGATCTGAAGCGAGGCAACCAGCTCTGTTGGCGCCATCTTGTTTTTTTGTTGCTTACCTGGCATATCCACTATGAACTGCTTGAACTCCTGCCAACACGCTTCGAGCATTCCATGGTAGTACTACCACCATAACAAAGATCCAGTAATAAATTACTCCACCCTTGGTTGATTGAGGTAATCTCTAACCTCTTCCCATGTCAACCCTGTCATTCTCAGACGCCTCCCAGCCGCGTTCACTATTAGCTGAATCCTCTCTGTTTTAGACTCTACTTTAGCTACTCTACTTTAGCAGTGCTATTGATAGCTCCTGCTATGAACGTCACCAGCTTTCTTTTATCTATGTATGCCATATCGCCGCCCACCTGCCCTGTAATACTCTGTCTAGATGCTCCTACCCATCTCTCCTGGACCACCCTCACTGCCTCAGCATATGACACCCTTCTCTCCACTCTCACTTGTTGCACTTCCACTGCCTGCTTCATGGCAACACACCCACCATATGCCACACTATGAGCGCCCCCACAGCTGCAACACTTTGGTTATACACCATCCCCACACTTCCCATACTTATGCTCCACTACTCACCTGGCACCTCTTTTTCTCTTTACAAACTGCTGCCACATGCCCAAATCTCTGGCAGTAATACATCTTAAAGGCTTCGATACATACGCCCTCTCATAATAACTCATATCCTATATTTACTTTATTTGGCAGTACCCTGTCCTTGATGTGTAACAGAATAGACAGGCTGTCGACCCTAATTCCACCCCTTTAGTGCTTGCAATCTTTGAACATTCAATAAAACACCTCTCAAGTTGTTGCTAACCTCTTTAATGCTAACTGACAGACACTCCTGTTATCACTCCTTTAATCCACTGCTTCCCTGCTTGAACATCCCAGCAGCTCGACACCACCTTACACTTCCCTATTTGCTTCACCCTGAGAGTTTTTTCCCTCTGCGCCATGTTCTTACAGAACCAACACGCTCCCATCTCTTTAGCATTGATAACTTCCCCAATCAACTATTTTATCACAGCCGTCAACCTTATCAGACTCATCGCCCCAACTCTCCCTTCCTCCCTAAACTTCAGAATCACTTTATGCTCCCCTCGCAACTTATCTCGCACTTCTTCTGCGCTCTCTGCCTCTAGCGTTGGAAACTGCCGCTAGCGTTGGAAACTGTTGCTTTCCTAAAAACATATTTTTCTGCCTCCTTAAACCTCTCGCTCCCCTTAAAACCCCTACTCCCTTTCTCTCCCGCTTTCCTTTTCTCTTTCCTAATCCCCCCTTGTACCGCTTTGCTCCATACTTGCTTGACTTTCTTCTCTAATCACTATCTCATACCATCTCTGTCACAGCACAGCCGTGCCGAACAGCCACCACGCAGAGAAAGTTTTGATTGTTTGTTTATCAACGATTGATACCGGAGCTCCGATCAACCCTCATCCCAGCAATCGTCCTCAGATTCCACTGATGTTATCAGTTGGAGAAAATCTTGAGATTGTGTTTGCTGATCGCATTCAATTTAAGGTGCAGACACCGCACCCTAATGTACTGGGGTGTGACGCCATTCACGGCCTACTGACATTCAATAATTTGTGGTACAGTACTATAAAATTGGGGAAAAGGAAAAGTTACCATGCCAACTATTAGCCATCTCTCTCGAAAAAAAAAACACCACTTCATTATTTACCCTTATTTACCCAATCTAATCCTACTCCAGCCCAACAGTCTGGGAGGACAGAACACTACCACTCAACACCCCCTGAACTGTTCTGCAGTAAAACCTCGCAATCCCAAGTGTATTTCTGCTGCTGCCACCACAACCTTTATTTCTGTGACTTTTGATCCATTTCTGCAGTACAATTGACAACCATAGCTATGAATGCCAAGAAACCTACATTACTGACGCAAATATTTTTCCCATCACTCTGTTATTCTTTGCCTACTCACAGGAATTATCTCAGGGTCCCTTCACCCTGTACCCATCTTCCTCTACCACTCTCTTCACTGCTTCAGCATACAACACTTTCTGTACTAATCTGACCCGAGCAACCTCAACCTGCCTTTCTCTCATCGGACACCTCTGAGCTCCAGCCCCATGGGCAACCCCACAACTAACACACACAACTTTCTCCACTGAAACTACACATTCTTTTGTCTCATGCCCTCCTGCACACTTCACGCATCTAGGACTCTCCCTCCTACATCCCTCCTACATACTGCTGCAACATGCCCATAAACTTGACACTTTAGTATTTTAGGAACAAACGCTCTCACGGGATAACTTACACTTCTTACCTTAATCTTATGGTAAAGACTCTACATCAAAACTCAAAAGAACAGACGTTTCCATTTCCCACTCTCTCCTGCGGATCTGCATCGCACAAAGCGGCGAGCGTCACCGACCTCTTTAGCATTCTCCTTCGATGGGATTTATTGCCGTTTAGCATCCAACATTAATGGTGCATTAACACCACCAACTGTATGTGAGTGTGGGCCAGAGACAGTAAGGAACAACAGTGCCTTCAGAGAGTATTCATACCTCTTGACTTGTTCTACTTTTTAAAAGTAGAAGCTCAAACTGTTTGGGCACAGACCTGGATAGCATGACAGAACTCTGCAGACTATCTCTGCAATAGATTACAACTCCACCCCCTTTGGCAGTTCTATCTTGCCGGAAAATGTTGTAGTTGGGGATGTAAATTTCAGATTTTTTTTCCTAAGCTAGGATTCAGACACATCTAGGACATCAGAGTTGGCGGAGTGTGCTAAAGCACTGAATAAAATCAACTTAGGGAGGAGAGTTCTGATGTTAACATGCATGAAACCAAGACTTTTACGGTTACAGAAGTCAACAAATGATAGCGCCTGGGGAATAGGAGTGGAACTGGGGGCTACAGGGCCTGGGTTAACCTCTACATAACCAGAGGAACAGAGGAGGAGTAGGATAAGGGTACGGCTAAAGGCTATAAGAACTGGTCATCTAGTGTGTTGGGGACAGAGAATAAAAGGAGCAGATTTCTGGGCATGGTAGAATAGATTCATGCAATAATGTACAGACAATGGTATGGTAGGATGGGAGTACAGTGTAGGTAAACCTAGGCGTTGAGTGACGATGAGAGAGGTTTCATCTCTGGAGGCACCAGTTAAGCCAGGTGAGGTCTCCGCATGTGTGTGGGGTGGGACAAAAGAGCTATCTAAGGTATTTTGAGGGGGACTGAGGGCTCTACAGTGAAATAAAACCATAAGAACTAGCCAAGACCGCAGTAGACAAGGCATATTGACATTAGAGAGAGGCAAAAAGCAATCACAGCAGTTGATTAGGAGAGCTAAGACAACATTGGGTAAATGGCGATGAATGGGCACAGCGAGTCAGTTAGGTACAAACAGGACCTGAGTTCGAGACTGGGGCTGACAGGTAAACAAAATGAGGTACCGTGTTATTGAAACAGTCCAGGGGGCATCAGCTGTGTAGCCGAGTGATCATAGGGTCAAAAGAGCAGCAATAGGTGAGTCAGGGTGCCATTCTGTAGTCACTACTACGCTAGTCGAGCAGGGGACACAGCGTTCAGAAAAGCTAGCGGTCCGGGGCTTGTAGCGACATCGTAACAGAATAGCCTGTTGAGACCACATCGGGCAATCATGTTGGCAGCCCAGTCGTGATGGATCGGCGGGGTTCCGTGTTGACGATAAAGGGTCCAGGCCAATTGGCAAATGAGGTATTGTACCTAGAATTAGCTGGTATATGGGCCTAGTTTGAGGCTAGATCAAGGCTAACTGATGCTTGCTTGCTTCGAGGCGTTAGCTAACAGTAGCCACTCGTTTGCAGCTAGCTAGCTGCAATGATCTGGTGTATTGATCCAGAGCGGCAGGAATCCTGTGATATGGTAGAGAGAAGCAGTCCGATATGCTCTGGGTTGATTTCGCGCTGTGCAGACTGGCAGGTGTTGTCCGAGCGAAGGCTTGTTGACAGAGAAAAAGGTGAAGACCTTGGCTAACAAAGAACAGTAGCTAGTTAGCTGGCGAGCTCATGATGGAAGTTCCAGTTATAAGGAATAAAAATAGCAGATCCGTACCACATTGGGTGAGGCGGGTTGCAGGAAAGTATATTTAGTTTGTAGATAGAAAGTGAGATTAAGATATATACAAAAAAGACTGGCTATTTACACAGGATAAGACAAAGACAAATATACACGTCCTACTGCTACGCCATCTTGGGGAGCTCGTAATATAATAATAATATCCTAATTCTGTTTGTGTTTGTGGGGTAGACACCTGACTACTTGTATTCAAAAAAGCTTGATATATTGGGTTACATGAGTTTATGTGGCCCCTCTCCAATCCAGCCAGTCATTTTTCTGCAGTTTGTTTGTTATTTATTATATTGAACCTTTATTTAACTAGGCAAGTCAGTTAAGAACAAATTCTTATTTACAATGACGGCCTACACCGGCCAAACCCGGACCAATTGTGCGCCGCCCTTTGGGACTCCCAATCATGGCCGGATGTGATACAGCCTGGATTCAAATCAGGGTTTCTGTAATGACACCTCTAGCACTGAGATGTAGTGCCTTAGACCGCTGTGCCACTCAGGAGTTAAGGGGGTTTAACACAATATTTATCAATTTAACCACTTTGCAGTCAAATATTTTTATACAACCATCCATATAACCATTTCATATATGGGAGACATTAGAAATATGGAAAACATGTTTTTGTTTTGTTATACTTCAGGTAGGCTTATCTCAAAATGTTGGGGTTCTTGCCACTAGCCTATTAGGAGAGTGGATTTGAAGGTGCCAATGAGCAAGGCTGAGTCTAAGCGACTGATATGGGAAGTAGTGGTGCAGAGATGGCAGGAGCAGTGGAACAGAGACACAAATGGTAGACATGTATTCCAAGTACAGAGGAAAGTCGGGGAGAACGGCAGGAAGAGACAGAAGAGAGGGGGCCATCTTTAGAAGGCTATGGGTTGGACACAGCCGGCTGAGTAAGACATGAAATATGATAGGAAAGCATTGAACAGGAAGGTTTGATTACTGCCAGGAAACAAAGACAGTGGAACATGTACTGATACAGTGTGGATGGTATGAGATGGAAAGGGAGAGACTGAGATAGAGTATGAGGGGAAAGGGGATGCAGGAATAGAGTTTAATAAAGAACATATTGAGTAGAACATCATTAGATACATTATCTAATCTTTTGTTATCTTTAAGCGAAAAGGGGCTGACAGGTCGGATTTACAGTGCCTTTAGAAAGTATTCACACTCCTTGACTTTTTCCACATTTTGTTGTGTTACAGCCTGAATTAAAAATGGATTAAAACATTTGTTTTTAATCGATCTACACACAATACCCCATAATGACAAAGTTAAAACATGTTTTTAGTAATTTTGGCACATTTTATTGAAAATTAAATACAGAAATATCTTGAGTTAATGAGGATTCATACCCTTCGTTACGGTTCAGGAGAAATAAGTCTCTCACTGTTGCCGCTTGTTATAGACCCCCCCAGCTGTGCCCTGGACACCATATTTGAATTAATTGCCCTACCATTTATCTTCAGAGTTTGTACTGTTAGGTGACCTAAACTGGGATATGCTTAACACCCCGGCCGTCCGACAATCTAAGTTAGATGCCCTCAATCTCACACAAATTATCAAGGAACCTACCAGGTATAACCCTAAATCCGTAAACACGGGCACCCTCATAGATATCATCCTGACACACTTGCCCTCTAAATACACCTCTGTTGTCTTCAACCAGGATCTCAGCGATCACTGCCTCGTTGCCTGCATCCGTAATGGGTCCGCGGTCAAACGACCACCCCTCATCACTGTCAAAAGCTCCCTAAAACACATCAGCGAGAAGGCCTTTCTAATCGACCTAGCCTGGGTATCCTGGAAGGATATTGACCTCATTCCATCAGTAGAGGATGCCTGGTTATTCTTTAAAAGTGCTTTCCTCATCATCTTAGACAAGCATGCCCCATTCAAAAATTTTAGAACTAAGAACAGATATAGCCCGTGGTTCACTCCAGACTTGACTGCCCACAAAAACATCCTGTGGCGTACTGCATTAGCATCAAATAGCCCCCGCGATATGCAACTTTTCAGGGAAGTTAGGAACCAATATACACAGGCAGTTAGGAAAGCAAAGGCTAGCTTTTTCAAACAAGAATTTGCATCCTGTAGCACAAACTCCAAAAAGTTCTAGGACACTGTAAAGTCCATGGAGAATAAGAGCACCTCCTCCCAGCTGCCCACTACACTGAGGCTAGGAAACACTGTCACCACCAATAAATCCCTGATAATCGAGAATTTCAATAAGCCATTTTCTACGGCTGGCCATGCTTTCAACCTGACTACCCCGGTCCCCGGTCAACAGCTCTGCACGCCCCACAGCAACTTGCCCAAGCCTCCCCATTTCTCCTTCACCCAAATCCAGATAGCTGATGTTCTGATAAATCTGGACCCCTACAAATGAGCTGGGTTAGACAATCTGGACCCTCTCTTTCTAAAAATTATCCACTGCAATTGTTGCAACCCCTATTACTAGCCTGTTCAACCTCTCTTTCGTATCGTCTGAGATCCCTAAAGATTGGAAAGCTTCCACGGTCATCCCCCTCTCTAGAGACCCAAACTGTTATAGACCTATATCCATCCTGTTCTGCTTTTCTAAAGTTTTCGAAAGCCAAGTTAACAAACAGATCACCGACCATTTCGAATCCACCGTACCTTCTCCACTATGCAATCTGGTTTCCGAGCTGGTCATGGGTGCCATGCTCAAGGTCCTAAACGATATCATAACCACCATCAATAAAAGACAATACTATGCAGCCATCTTCATCAGCCTGGCCAAGGCTTTCGACTCTGTCAATCACCGCATTCTTATCGGCAGACTCAACAGCCTTGGTTTCTCAAATGACTGCCTAGCCTGGTTCACCAACTACTTCTCAGATAGAGTTCAGTGTGTCAAATTGGAGGGCCTGTTGTCCAAACCTCTGGCAGTCTCTATGGGAGTGCCACAGGGTTCAATTCTCGGCATGACTCTTTTCTCTGTATACATCAATGGTGTCGCTCTTGCTGCTGGTGATTCTCTGATCCACCTCTACGCAGACGACACCATTCTGTATACTTCTGGCCCTTCTGGCCCTATGTTAACAAACCTCCAGACGAGCTTCAATGCCATACAACTCTCCTTTCGCCTCCAACTGCTCTTAAATGCAAACAAAACCAAATGCATGCTCTTCAACCGATCGCTGCCCTTACCCTCCCGCCCGTCTAGCATCACTACTCTGAACGGTTCTGACTTAGAATATGTGGACAACTACAAATACCTAGATGTCTGGTTAGACTGTAAACTCTCCTTCCAGAATCAAATTAAGCATCTCCAATCCAAAATTAAATCTAGAATCGGCTTCCTATTTCGCAAAAAAGCCTCCTTCTCTCATGCTGTCAAACATACCCTCGCAAAACTCACTATCATACCGATCCTTGACTTCGGCGATGTCATTTACAAAATCGCCTCCAACCCTCTACTCAGAAAATTGGATGCAGTCTATCACAGGGCCATCCGTTTTGTCATCGAAGCCCCATATACTACCAACCACTGCGACCTGTATGGTCTCGTTGGCTGGCCCTCGCTTCATATTCGTCGCCAAACCCACTGGCTCTAGGTCATCTATAAGTCTTTGCTAGGTAAAGCCCCGCCTTATCTCAGCTCACTGGTCACCATAGCAGCACGCGCTCCAGCAGGTTTATTTCACTGGTGATCCCCAAAGCCAACTCCTCCTTTGGCTGCCTTTCCTTCCAGTTCTTTGCTGCCAATGACTGGAACTAATTGCAAAAATCACTGAAGCTGGAGTCATCTCCCTCACTAACTTTAAGCATCAGCTGTCAGAGCAGCTTATTGATCACTGTACCCGTACACAGCCCATCTGTAAATACCCCACCCAACTACCTCACCCCCATATTGTTTTTGTCTTTTTGCTCCTTTGCACCCCAGTGTCTCTACTTGCATATTCATCTTCTGCACATCTATCACTCCAGTGTTTAATTGCTAAATTGTAATTATTTCACCACTATGGCCTATTTATTGCCTTACCTCCCTAATCTTACTACATTTGCACACACTTTATATAGATTTTTCTATTGTGTTATTGACTGTACGTTTGTTTATCCCATGTGTAACTCTGTGTTGTTTGTGTCGCACTGCTTATCTTGGCCAGGCCGCAGTTGTAAATGAGAACTTGTTCTCAACAGGCCTACCTGGTAAAATAAAGGTAAAATAAAAATTGCATCTTGGGAATATAGACCTGTAACACATTGATACAATATGCAGAAATATCAACTATGAATATTTATGAAGAACCTAAGCTTTACTTTTTGTTAGCTAATTAATAGACAACTTTCCAAGTCAAATTTGCTCTCATTCAGGGATGTATGGTCCTGCCTGCAAAAGCAAATACAGTTACACATGAGCCCCTACTCTTACAAATATATCAGGGCGGCAACACAGATTATTTTGGGGGATTTAGCCTCAAATCCAATATGGTATCCAATATGGCTGCCATAATACCATTTGATGGAGGTTAAATCACCTGTAAATATGCATTTTATTAGTGAGAGACATTTTTCAGAATTGTGTGCAACACTCATGCCCATAAAGACTGTTTTGGTATAGATACATTTAATTTTGAATCCAATATGTCCAACATGATTACATTCAAACATCTTTGCCTGTATATTAGTTTCCCTTGTTCATTTTGTATTGTATTATCCTGGGGTGGTAGGGTTAGGGGAAAATATATTGGGGGATTGTATGGGGAATTGGAAATTATGCAGCCTATTACATTGATGGAAGCCACAATCTATCTGCAATATTAAAGCTTATCTACTCCCACCCCCAAAATATTTTTTGAAAATAATAATCCATCCAACTGACAGGTGTGGCATATCAAGAAGCTGATTAAACAGCATGATCCTTACACAGTTGCACCTTGTGCTGGGAACAATAAAAGGCCACTCAAAAATGTACAGTCACATAACACAATGCCACAGATGTCTCAAGTTTTGAGGGAGCGTGCAATTGGCATGTTAACTGTTGGAATGTCCACAAGACCTGTTGCCAGAGTATTGAATGTTAATTTCTCTACCATAAGCCGGCTCCAACGTCATTTTAGAGAATTTTGCAGTATGTCAAACCGCCTTCACGCCAGCCCAGGACCTCGACATCCGGCTTCTTCATCTGCGGGATCGTCTGAGACCAGCCACTCAGACAACTGATGAAACTGTGGGTTTGCACAACCGAAGAATTTCTGAAACCGTCTTAGGAAAGCTGATCTGTGTGCTCATTGTCCTCACCAGGGTTTTGACCTGACTGCAGTTCGGCGTCGTCACCGACTTTAGTGAGCGGTTTGCAGAATATTCCAGCATTATAATACATGGCCACATGTCGCAAGGATCTATACACAATTCCTGGAAGCTGAAAATGTCCCAGTACTTCCATGGCCTGCATACTCACTAGACATGTCACCCATTTGAGCACGTTTGGGATGCTCTGGATTGACGTGTAAAACAGTTTGTTCCAGTTCCCGTCATTACCCAGCAACTTCGCACAGCTATTGAAGAGTGGAACAACATTCCACAGGTCACAATCAACAGCCTGATCAGCTCTATGTGAAGGAGATGTGCTGCATGAGGCAGATTGTAGTCACACAAAGATACTGACCGGTTTTCTGACCCACTGCCCTACTTTTCTTTTCAGGTCTCTATGACCAAGGGACGCATATCTCTATTCCAAGTCACGTGAAATCCATAGAATAGGGCCTAATTAATTAATTAAAATTTAGCTAATTTCTTTATATGAACTGTAACTCAGTCAAATCTTTGAAATTCTTGCATGTTGCGTTTTATATTTTTGTTCCTCTGTGTCCACGTCACTAAGGAAAGTACATGGTTAACACTAACCCTCACAGTTGTGAAGAGAGCAGTGACTCGTCACCAAAATATCCTCAAAACATTCTACAGCTGCACCATTGAGAGCATCTTGACTGGCTGCATTGTTACTTGGTACGGCAACTGCAAGACACCCGACCGTAAGGCGCTAAAGAGGGTGGTGAATACGACTGAGCTCCCTGCCATCCAAGACCTCTATACCAGGCAGTGTCGGAGGTAGGACCAAAACATTGTCAAAGACTGCAGCCACCCAAGCAGTACCAGTGCACCAAGTCTGGAACCAACAGGACCCTGAACAGCTTCTACCCCCAAGCCATAAGACTGAGCAACAAAACTGCTAAATAGCGAATCATATGGCTACATGCTGCTGCTCCTGTATATTATCAATCCTGTTGCCTAGTCACTTTAACCCTACCTATACAGTGACTTGCGAAAGTATTCACCCCCCTTGGCATTTTTCCTATTTTGTTGCCTTACAACCTGGAATTGAAATTGATTTTTTGGGGGGGTTTGTATCATTTGATTTACACAACATGCCTATCGCTTTGAGGGTGCAAAATATTTGTATTATTATTGTGAAACAAGAAATAAGACATAAAACAGAACTTGAGCGTGCATAACTATTCACCCCCCCCCTAATGTCAATTCTTTGTAGAGCCAAATTTTGCAGCAATTACAGCTGCAAGTCTCTTGGGGTATGTCTCTATAAGCTTGGCACATCTAGGCACTGGCATTTTTTTCCCATTCTGCAAGGCAAAACTGCTCCAGCTCCTTCAAGTTGGATGGGTTCCGCTGGTGTACAGCCACCTTTAAGTCATACCACAGATTCTCAATTGGATTGAGGTCTGGGATTTGACTAGGCCATTCCAAGACTTAAATGTTTCCCCTTTAACTACTCAAGTGTTGCTTTAGCAGTATGCTTAGGGTCATTGTCCTGCTGGAAGGTGAACCTCTGTCCCAGTCTCAATTCTCTGGAAGACTGAAACAGGTTTCCCTCAAGAATTTCCATGTATTTAGGGCCAGCCCTGAAAAACATCCCCAACACATGATGCTGCCACCACCATGCTTCACTGTGGGGATGCTGTTCTCGGGGTGATGAGAGGTGTTGGGTGTGTGCCAGATATAGCATTTTCCAATAAGCTAAATTTTAGTCTCATCTGACCAGAGTACCTTCTTCCATATGCTTGGGGACTCTCCCACATGCCTTTTGGCGAATACCAAACATGTTTGCTTATTTTTTTCTATAAGCAATGGCTTTTTTTCTGGCCACTCTTCTGTAAAGCCCAGCTCTGTGGAGTGTGGGGCGTAAAGTGGTCCTATGGACAGATACTCCAATCTCCGCTGTGGAGCTTTGCAGCTCCTTCAAGGTTATTTTTGGTCTCTTTGTTGCCTCTCTGATTAATGCCCTCCTTGCCCGGTCCGTAAGTTTTCGTGGGCGACCCTCTCCTGGCAGGTTTGTTGTGGTGCCATATTCTTTCCATTTATTAATAATGGATTTAATGTTGCTGATATATTTTTTTAACTCAACCCTGATCTTTACTTCTCCACAACTTTGACCCTGACCTGTTTGGAGAGCTCCTTGGTCTTCGTGGTGCCACTTGCTTGGTGGCGCCGCTTGCTTAGTGGTGTTGCAGACTCTGGGGCCTTTCAGAACAGGTGTATGTATATGTATATATATATATATATATATATATATATATATATATATATATATATATATATATATATATATATATATATATATATATATAAAAAAATATTCAGCCCCCTTAAGTTAATACTTTGTAGCGCCACCTTTTGCTGCGATTACAGCTGTAAGTCGCTTGGGGTATGTCTCTATCAGCACATCGAGAGACTGACATTTTTTCCCATTCCTCCTTGCAAAACAGCTCGAGCTCAGTGAGGTTGGATGGAGAGCATTTGTGAACAGCAGTTTTCAGTTCTTTCCACAGATTCTCGATTGGTTTCAGGTCTGGACTTTGACTTGGCCATGGATATGTTTATTTTTGAACCATTCCATTGTAGATTTTGCTTTATGTTTTGGATCATTGTCTTGTTGGAAGACAAATCTCCGTCCCAGTCTCAGGTCTTTTGCAGACTCCATCAGGTTTTCTTCCAGAACGGTCCTGTATTTGGCTCCATCCATCTTCCCATCAATTTTAACCATCTTCCCTGTCCCTGCTGAAGAAAAGCAGGCCCAAACCATGATGCTGCCACCACCATGTTTGACAGTGGAGATGGTGTGTTCAGGGTGATGAGCTGTGTTGCTTTTACGCCAAACATAACGTTTTGCATTGTTGCCAAAAAGTTCAATTTTGGTTTCATCTGACCAGAGCACCTTCTTCCACATGTTTGGTGTGTCTCCCAGGTGGCTTGTGGCAAACTTTAAACAATACTTTTTATGGATATCTTTAAGAAATGGCTTTCTTCTTGCCACTCTTCCATAAAGGCCAGATTTGTGCAATATACGACTGATTGTTGTCCTATGGACAGAGTCTCCCACCTCAGCTGTAGATCTCTGCAGTTCATCCAGAGTGATCATGGGCCTCTTGGCTGCATCTCTGATCAGTCTTCTCCTTGTATGAGCTGAAAGTTTAGAGGGACGGCCAGGTCTTGGTAGATTTGCAGTGGTCTGATACTCCTTCCATTTCAATATTATCGCTTGCACAGTGCTCCTTGGGATGTTTAAAGCTTGGGAAATCTTTTTGTATCCAAATCCGGCTTTAAACTTCTTCACAACAGTATCTCGGACCTGCCTGGTGTGTTCCTTGTTCTTCATGATGCTCTCTGCGCTTTTAACGGACCTCTGAGACTATCACAGTGCAGGTGCTTTTATATGGAGACTTGATTACACACAGGTGGATTGTATTTATCATCATTAGTCATTTAGGTCAACAGAGATCCTCACTGAACTTCTGGAGAGAGTTTGCTGCACTGAAAGTAAACGGTCTGAATAATTTTGCACGCCCCATTTTTTCAGTTTTTGATTGGTTAAAAAAGTTTGAAATATCCAATAAATGTCGTTCCACTTCATGATTCTGTCCCACTTGTTGTTGATTCTTCACAAAAAAATACAGTTTTATATCTTTATGTTTGAAGCCTGAAATGTGGCAAAAGGTCGCAAAGTTCAAGGGGGCCGAATACTTTCGCAAGGCACTGTATATGTGTATATATATGTGTGTGTATATATATATACATGTGTGCAATCTAACTAATTATGTGACTCCTGAAGGTAATTGGTTGCACCAGATCTTATTTAGGGGCTTCATAGCAAAGAGGGTGCATACATATGCATGTTTTTTTATATATATATTTTTTTTAAATCATTTCACTTCACCAATTTGGAATATTTTATGCATGTCCATTACATGGAATCCAAATAAATATCCATTTAAATTACAGGTTGTAATGCAACAAAATAGGAAAAACACTTTTGCAAGGAACTGTATGTGCATTCAGAAAGTTTTCACACCTCTAGACTTTATCCAATTGTTTTTGTGCTAGAGCCTGAATTTAAAATGAATTACATTAAGATTTTGTGTCACTGGCCTACACACAATAACCCATAATGTCAAAGCTTTTTTAAAATTATTATTATTAATGAAAAGCTGAAATGTCTTGAGTCAATAAGTATTTAACCCCTTTGTTATGGCAAGCCCAAATAAATGCAGGAGTAAAATATGCTTAACAAGTCACACATAATAAGTTACAAGGACTCACTCTTTGTGCAATAATAGTCATTCAAAAATCATGATAAACACTATCTCATCGTTGTACCCCACACATACAATTATCTGTAAGGTCCCTCAGTCGAGCAGTGAATTTAAAACACAGATTCAACCACAAAGACCTGGGAGGTTTTGCAATGCCTGAAGGGAACCTATTGGTAGATTGTAAAAAATAAAAAAAAAGCACATGATCCCAACCTCACTCTGAATTTACTTTCACATACAGCTTGTGTAAGAAAAGTTACTTTCAAACACAGTGATGGACTGGGCCGTATTCACCGCCCTCTGTAGCACCTTGCTGTCGGGTGCCTTGCAGTTGCCGTACCAAGCGGTGATGCAATCAGTGCTCTCAATGGTGCAGCTGTATGACTTTTTGAGGAACGCGATGTGGATGGGGTCGGAAGCTCATCCTTCCGTTTCCTGTAGTCCGCGATCAGCTCCTTTGTCTTGCTGACGTTGAGGGATAGTTTGTTGTCCTGCCACCACACTGCCAGGTCTCTGACCTCCTCCCTATAGGCTGCCTCATCATCACACAGTTATCTGGAACCACTGGTGCTCTCATGCATGGTTCAGTGTTGCTTTCCTAGAAGCGAGCATAGAAGGCATTTAGCTCATCTGGTAGGCTCACTGGTACTTACCTATACTAAATATGTAGTACTTACTTGCTTGGTTCCTAGTAACTATGTTTAAGACTAAATTGTTGGTACATATTTTGTTTTTGCTACTATGTATTTACCTACTAACAGGCTGTAAAATGAAGGGTTACCCTGGACGCTTATCCCAACCTGAAGGATGCTGGGAATACTCCTGTAGTGGAATGGTTGGTTGTCTGGTTGTGAATGAGTCTGTGAAAGGGCTGTCACAAACAGACCTGCCCTTAGTTATTTCAAAAGCCTAATTTAGTTTAAAAAAAATTTGAATGTTTCAAAAGGTCCTGTAGGTCCCATCCTACATTTCTTAATATTCCTTTTGAAGTCAGGTAGGATTATAATTAGAGCAGGGCTCTCCATTCCTGGCTATAATATTTTAGCCCCACTCCAAAACCAGGGATAGGTTGACAAATGGTCAGGTAGGGATGGAAATGATGCATCTCGATAGTCTCCTCTCATTGATGTATAACACAAATGCAGACTTTGTGGAATTTGCTTTCCCCTACCAGTTCTTTCTCGCTAGTGCATTGATGCTGTATGACTAAATTGATATAGGCCAATCACAGAATATCTTCAAGATAATTTCAGCGAATTTCTAAACTTTATTTGAGACCTATGTTGCTGCTCTGTATGATTATTTTTGTGGTAAGCCTATGTGAAACACAGCTGTGAATATAGGCCATCACCACTGATGTATGGAAGTCTGCCTTGTCTCACCTCTCTGGCACCTGGACCCTTGGTAACTGTTCCTTAGCAACAAAACTAATAGAAACCACATCAGCAGTGGTTGTCAGCTAGAGGAGGATAGGGAGAGAGGAAGATTTTGGGAGTTTGCATTTTCCTGTTAGACTTGTTTGGAAACCAATGGGATTCATTGGCTTTATCAGTTACAGTTGCAACTGTTTTCCAGTGTAAATGGAAACAACTTAGCTTTTACTGAAATGGTACTTTTCAGAAACTGTTTATCCATGAATAGATTACATTCCCCCTGTATCAGTAGTGTGTCTGCTAGGAGGTGAACACGGCAGCCTACATATGATACATTGGAAACCATCTCCATGGAGACAGCTGGGTTAATTAATTCACAGAGCAGAGGGGTATACTAGTTAGCCAGCTAACTTCAATAAACAATTCAGAAATAACAATAGATTTCCTGGATAATTAAGAAAGCTAAACTTAGATATGTGTATTTTGTTGTTCAGTCAATTAGCCTACACCAAGCACAGTTCAAGCTTATCTTTCTAAAAAAAAAGTAAAAGTTATTTCCGAATATTTAGACAAGTTAGCTGGAGGTTCAATACTTTATTCAGGAAGTTCTTCTGTAGAGAGAAACCCCCTTGAGTCAGCTGCTCAAAATGATCAATGGACAGAAATAGAGGTGGCCTGGGCCTTCCTGATATTCAGAAATACTATTTGGCATTTAATACAAGTTACCCTCTTAAATGGGCTTTTTACAACGATTTCACTCCCACTCCTTGGGAGATCATAGAACAAGAAGTCTTAGACATGAACAAATGTTCTTTGTACCACTCAGCCTTGAAGAGACAATCTGAAATACTGGTAAGGGATAAAGAATCCTATCATAAGATTGCTTTTCAATTTACATAAAACTATGGGCTTTGTTGGAATATAATCACCCCAAGCCCCTCTTTGACAACAATATGAGATTGTTTAGAAATGTATTCAATTTACCCAATAAAAAATTCCTACTCAAGATCTACCCTCCAAAGTCTACTGAATTTGAAAACAAACTTATTTACATTTTTAAGTCCAAAAGACACATAGCTAGTCAACTTTATAAAATCATTAATAATTCCAGATCTTCTGTTTACCACGGTGTAGAACTGTCCTGGGAGATTGATTTGGGTGTCCGCCTTTCTCCTGAAACATGGGAAAATATCTGTAAAAACTATCCAATTCTGTTATGAATATATTATTAATCCATTTAAAATGTATGACCCCTAAGAAATTTTAACTCATGCAAGCTTCTGTGTCTGACAAATGTTGGCACTGTAATGGGGGGGGGGGGGGGCAAATGGACAATTTATACATAGATCTGGAAATGGCCTAAACTGATATTGATCCATGGTATTGAAAACAGTTTCAGCCATTACCGGAATATCAGTCCCTTTTGGACCAAGTGAAATGTTTTATTGAATCACCTTGGAAATGTCCAAGGAGAGATAAAACAAAATAAGTTAATCTCACTTGCGTGTATGTGTGCTAAATGTTCCCTTCCATTGAATTGGATGTACATTGATGTTGTGTCAGAGGAAATTTGTATCAGAATTTACCTTGACACACGTACAGTACCAGTAAAATGTTTAGACACACCTACTCATTCAAGGGTTTTTCTTTATTTTTACTATTTTATACATTGTAGAATAATAGTGAAGACATCAACACTATGAAATAGCAAAAATGGAATAATGTAGTAACCAAAAAAGTTTTAAACAAATCAAAATATATTTTATATTTGAGATTCTTCAGAGTAGCCACCCTTTGCCTTGATGACAGCTTTGCACACTCTTGGCATTCTCTCAACTAGCTTCACCTTAAATGCTTTTCCAACTATCTTGAATGAGTTCCCACATATGCTGAGCACTTGTTGGCTGCTTTTCCTTCACTCTGCGATCTAACTCATCCCCATCCATCTCAATTGGGTTGAGGTCGGGTGATTGTGGAGGCCAGGTCATCTGATGCAGCACTCCATCACTCTCCTTCTTGGTCAAATAGCCCTTACACAGCCTGGAGGTGTGTTGGGCCATTGTGCTGTTGAAAAAAAAATGATAGTCCCACTAAGCGCAAACCAGATGGGATGGTGTATTGCTGCAGAATGCTGTGGTAGCCATGCTGGTTAAGTGTGCCTTGAATTCTAAATAAATCCCAGACAGTGTCACCAGAAAAGCACCCACCATCACACCTCCTCTATGCTGCATGGTGGGAACCACACATGCAGAGATCATCCGTTCACCTACTCTGCGTCTCACAAGGACATGGCGGTTGGAACCAAAGACCTCAAATTTGGACTCATCAGACCACAGGACAGATTTCCACCGGTCTAATGTCCATTGCTTGTGTTTCTTGGCCCAAGCAAGTCTTCTTATTATTGGTGTCCTTTAGTAGTGGTTTCTTTGCAGCAATTCTACTATGAAGGCCTGATTCTCGCAGTCTACTCTGAACAGTTGATGTTGAAATGTGACTGTTACTTGAACTCTGTGGAGCATTTATTTGGGCTGCCATTTCTGAAACTGGTAACTCTAATGAACTTGTCCTCTGCAGCAGAGGTAACTCTGGCTCTTCCTTTCCTGTGGCAGTCCTCATGAGAGCCTGTTCCATCAGAGCATTTGATGGTTTATGCCACTGCACTTGAAATTTTCCAGATTGACTGACCTTCATGTCTTAAAGTAATGATGGACTGTCGTTTCTCTTTGCTTATTTGAGCTGTTCTTGCCATATGGACTTTTTGCCTACTTACTACTGTTTCGCTACAATGCAACTACTTAGCATGTTAGCTAACCCTTTCCCTAACCTTAACCCTTAAATTGAATCCTTTAACCTAATACCTAACCTTAACCCTAACCTAACATAGCATATCATACTAAAGCAGTCAAACTTAGCATATCACACTAAAGTAGTCAAATGTAATGTATCATACTAAACAGGTCAAATGTGATCAAGATATAGGATACTATACATCCTACAATTCATATTATATTTTACGACCGTTATTACATTGGTAGGGCCAATGTAATGTAACCTAAAGTAAAGTAACATTTCATACTAAACGGATTGACCCGGATTTTAGTCAAATATAATACGTTTTGCTCTGAGACCAGGTTCCAGAGAGGCAGTCACAGGACCAGGGAACAGTTGGAAAAAGAGTGAACCGTGCGCTTTACAATGGATTAAAAACCTGCACATGTAGATAGACACCGGGCGTGCGCATCCACTATGCGCCCACGGGCACGTCCAATATGCAATGGAATTGATAATGCACCTTGGTTTTCATTTTTAGTAGCTTGTCAGGTAAACTAACGGGTAAGAATGTTGAGGTTGAGAACAGTGCTGCTGACTCCAATTAGATTAGATTATTGGATTGGCTGCAACAGATTATAGCGCGCCTGCTTCCAAGACGCAGTATACCGAGGAAGACGCTTATGATCTAACAATTTTACCCCTGTGGACTTCGACAATAATAAGGTATGATTCTTCGTTGTTGAGAATGTATATGAATGAAGCCTGATGTATGATTATAATTGTATTTCGTGTCAACAGAAGGCAAAAAGAGAACGCACCGGGAAAGTAGGGAGATACACTAAACCAATTGCATAACAAATTCTCAATGTAAATCAAATACCACAATGGGGATGTGGTATTACTTGTGTGTAAAGTGGTATGGCTGATCTAATGCATCTTGAAAATTGATGAACAAAAGGTGAAAAACATTCTGGCGTTTGCTGTATGTTTGCTGCATCAGATGTTCCGTCAGTGATCCATTCAGAAGTAAAAGGCAGTGCGCACGCTTCGTTGTTTTCCATTATATGGAAGGGGACCTATAGTAAACGGAACAGTAGCAAATCAACTACCTCATTTATTAGATAGCTAACAATAAATGATATTAGATTCATTTCAGTTGCGATATGACCTAATTATTGACATGTGATTCATGAGAGCCCAGATATGATTTGTCCTTTGGACAGCTCACTTATTGCAAGATATTCCTGAGATTATATTGTACTGGTTGAGGGTTTCAAAATAAGCTTGGATGATATATATTTCATGTAATTTCAAAAGGCCTAATAACTATATAAATAGATACATTATTAAGGATGTCTTTTGTATTTAATGTCACACCAATATCCTATTTGATTGGTTTTGTGACCAATTGTTTTGATTATTTGTATTCAAGACAAAGCACCTATCCTGTGTTGATTTGAAGATGTCACCCAGTGATAGGTCATGTGATGTGTTGCCTTGTAAAGTAGCTGATATTGAGTGGATCCTCCAGCTGACACCAGTCCATTGGAGGATATTGAACACATTCTCAGCAGCATTTAGAAATTATTGTGTTTTTAGTACCAAATAGGCTCTGATTTTGATCAACTCATCAAACTTTTCTCATGGCTGGTCTCGCCTCTGATTTAGTACAGAATACACAACATGTATGTATACATGAATTTAGAGTCCGCTTAGCATCAGATTTCAACACCATTTTAAAAGTATTTATTGATCCCATGTAGCCTATGCACATCTCATGGTTATGACTCTCACCATGAGCCAACAAATCAATTGTCCTGACACTCATCCACAGAAGTTGGAGCCATTGTTTAGTATGGGGTCCACACAAAACATAAAATATGACATAACATGAACAGGCAATGACCGCTGAAGGACAGAACTACATACAATCACACAATATTGTGACCTTTGATATATTAAGGATGCCACTTTGCATCGTGCAGAACAGAAGCACGCCCGTAGTCACACCTAGAAGAAGAAGAAGGATTATTGTTAGTGTTTGTTGACCCTTAGCAGGCCCGAGACCGTCAGCACAGGCCATAATGTGTTTTAATCCATCTGATGCTATCTGCTCTTTTCTAAGCGCCAATCCCTACGCAGAGTTGACTACCCTTTGATCTGGGCTTATGTAACACTGTTTTAGCTACGCCATTGGCAGGAAGTCTGTGTGTTGCTACTGCTAGCCTTGCAGATATTACTGGCCAATTTTGAAGGATTGACAAAATTTGCATATGGACCAGAGATTTTGACCCAATTGCTGAAATTGTTTGTAGTTGCCAAAAAGTTACACACTTGTTCCTCAGTGGGTAGACAGCGGGGGGATTTTAATGAGTGTGCACGCGAAGAATGTGTGTGGGACTTCTGCTATTTGTAGCCAGTGCCGTGTTATGCCGATAACATCATAACAGCGTTATTGGCCAAGAAAGTGGGTGGCAGTACCTTCGAATCCTTTATTATTATTTCAGATAAGACCACATATGAGAGATGTAAAACCGTTGTGTGCCACACCACAAATAAGCCCACGGTTGCAGTTTGTGGCGTTTATGGGAGAGGTCCCACTCAGTAATTTGTCATACAGTGTGTTGTGACGAGACACTGAGTCTGTTTTTAGGAATCACTGGAATTATGAATAATTTAAACCTATAGCATCTATACTCCTGGTTATTGAATAATATATATCAGCACTGAGGGAGACTGCTATGAAAAGGAGGGGTAGGTGTGGTTTAAAGGCAGTCATTTATGGAGGGGGATGCAATGTGTGTCAGTTTTCTACCTAAAATGACACCTGAAATGGACTACTTATTAACAGTAAAGTGTATGGTAAGTTAGGTAGCCTATAAGAGGTTTACCTTTAAAACACAGGACAGGGTCATGCTGGCCATGCCCCTGTCAGAATCAACACTGAGAGAAAATGGAGGGCCACGCCACAGTAGTCGAGGGACACGTTTTTTCAATAGTTCAAACCTGATGTGTCAGACATCGAGGCCTACAGCTTATCACACAACACACAGCACCACAGAACACCGTGTGGGCTGAGGAAGTGCAAGTAAGCAAAAGAGAGGGGGGGAAAAGGAGAGGAAACAAGAGGAGCAGAGTTATATGCTACATTGTTACTATAATCCTCATCCAACCACAGTGAGCAGTGGGGGCTGAGGTTGAAAAGTCTGCAGTTGTACAAAGAGAACGTCTGGTTCCAACATCAAACCACAAAAGAAAAGACATATCCGGCCTATTCTATTCTATTGCAAACACAAAAGTTGAAAGAATTGTTTATGGAGAACCACATATTTTTAAAATATATTTTTTAGAAAGGATAGATAGACAAACATATTGCGGATTGCAGTGTGTCTGGAGGGAGAGAAAGAAAGGGGTGTACATCCCTCTTTTTTCCCAGGAAAGAAAGGTGAGGAGAGCAGCAGGAAGACTAATAGCACAGGAGACAGACCCAGCTTGACTCTCTCTGCTATTGCCAGTCTGATAAATAACACTTATCTTAAGAGTTGCTGCTCAGGAAATAATACATTAGGAACACAGTGAGAGGACATAGTGTGAAATACATATCAGTAGTTGTAACAATCTGGTTTTGTCTGATTTTGTTTTGTTCTTTTGTCAGGAACATTTTGTCAGCTGTTTGTCAATATGTGAAAACAGTGTAACAAGTCTGTTAAAAGCCAAGATGCTGCCCACTCAGAATAGTTTATTTGAATTAAATGGGATCTTAAAGAAGAGCCACACCCCAATCCCTTTACAAGGGCTGTCCTGAGCCCGATTTATGTTTTGTGTGGGCAACATCTGTGAACGCATGTCATCTTCGCTTCATTCAGAGCAGTCCCACTCCAATACCCCATTTCCATAATCAGATTGGAACAGCCCGAAAATCACAGAACCATTGTTTAAGTATTCTAAATAAAATAAAATAAACAGTAGTTGGAAAACAGCATCAGCAATGAAATCCAAAGTTTGTCATTTACTTTGCTTATCAAAACAAACACACATGTTCTTGCTTTGTAGCCTCAACAATATTCACCCCAGGCCTTGGGTCCTATGAAGTGTAATAATTCTGGAAGACACAGGGGGCACACTGTAGCCGGCTTTATCTCAGCCATGGGCTATTACGGCCCCCCCTTTCTATTAATACTTCTAAGGCCTCACTAGGGGAAGAGGCTTGATAGAAGAGCCTATTTATCAGCCACGTCTGAAGGAAAAAGGAAAATGGTCACATTTCGGGGGTTTCAACGAGTCACCAACGTGTCAAAGGAGTTCCTCTGCCATTCCTGATATATTATGCGCTCATTATTCTGTTGTGCTGGGATTCTAAGAGTGGACTCTGTTCACATAGTCTAACCTTACCCCTAACGGCTTTAGAATAGGGATTATCCTGGCAGCATGTGTTTGTGTGTGGATGCTGTTAGCGGGTGCGCGTTTCCTTATATTTGTATATGTATAGTGAAACAGCCGGGTATGTATCGTCAGACACTGTTATTGCCTTCATTATTCATATGCAATTGACTCATGTTTATGTCTATGTGTGTGAACATCCAGGGGCAGCCATGCTGACCACCTTAATGGACGGCCTCCTCTGCTGCCTGACGGGGAAGTCGGCCAACGTTGTGGTTCCCATAGAAACCTCAGAACCCGCTGACGGCTACGAGTTTGTGGAGGTCAAACCAGGTCGCGTCCTGAGGGTCCGACATGTCATTCCGGAACGGGAGGTGGAGGAAGAGCCCAGCGGGCCAGGGGGAAGCGTCCGTTGCAAGAGGAAGATCACAGTGTATCGTAACGGACAGCTACTGATAGAAAACCTGGGGGATGCGGTGAGACAGGAGCGGTTACATGCTCCGAACGGAGAAGCAGAACCCAACTGTACAGTAGAGGTAGAGCTCGCAGACCCACCTTCCAATCCAACTCCCAATTCTGACACCAAAGTGGACAAGACAGGGTCAGTGGTTGGGACAGGGGGAATTGGGGCAGGGGGAGCAGCAACAGCTCCAGATCTGACCCAGCAGCCCCGGAAGCGACGGCGGAAGCCCAAGCGCACAGTGGTGATCGACAGCGAGAGGAAGATCACATCGTGTAAGGGGACACACGCGGACGTGGCACTGTTCTTTGTGCACGGTGTGGGTGGCTCGCTGGACATCTGGGGCAGTCAGCTGGACTTCTTCTTCCGTCTGGGCTATGAGGTCATCGTGCCAGATCTGGTAGGTCACGGGGCGAGCTCGGCGCCCCAGATCGCGGCGGCATACACGTTCTATGCCCTGGCCGAGGACATGAGGGCCATCTTTAAGAGATATGCACGGAAAAGGAACATTCTCATTGGACACTCTTATGGGTGAGTTAGACAGAAGTGTGTTAGTTATAGACATATTATAGACACACGTATTTTCTGCCTTTTGCTCTCCCAGACTCTCTCCATCTCTCTCTTTGTACAGTGTGTCATTCTGTACATTCCTGGCCCATGAGTACCCGGACCAGGTCCACAAGGTAGTGATGATAAACGGAGGAGGCCCCACAGCCCTGGAGCCCAGCCTTTGTTCCATCTTCAACCTGCCCACCTGCGTCCTGCACTGCCTCTCCCCCTGCCTCTCCTGGAGCTTTCTCAAGTAAGAGTGAGAGAGTGAGAGAGAGAGTGTGTGCGCGCCTTCCCTCCCAAATAGACAAACTTCAGTACAAATATCTTTCCGTCTATGACGTTCAAGTATGATATCCTATATCCTACTCACTCTCTCCTCTGCTTCCCTCAGGGCTGGATTTGCCCATCAGGGTGCAAAGGAGAAGCAGCTGTTGAAAGACAACAATGCTTTCAACGTGTCCTCCTTCGTGCTGCGTGCCATGATGAGTGGCCAGTACTGGCCAGAGGGCGACGAAGTGTACCATGCAGAGATCACTGTGCCCATCCTACTGGTGCATGGCATGTACGACAAGTTTGTGCCCGTGGAGGAGGATCAACGCATGGCAGAGGTGAGAGAGAAACCTTTAAACGCCAACTTTAACCCTTTCTTTAAACCTAATCTAACCTCTCTACCTCCTCTCAGATCTTGCTGCTGGCCTTCCTGAAGATAATCAATGAGGGCAGTCACATGGTGATGATGGAGTGTCCCGAGAGCGTCAACACCCTCCTGCACGAGTTCTTCCTCTGGGAGCCAGACTCCGCTCCTAAATCTAAACCACGATCTGAAACCGCCAATGCCCCCACTGCATCCAACGGGGGAGCAACTTCAGAAAGCCAAGTCAAGAATAAGTAGCCCATAGAAAGATGGATGTGTGTTATTGACTCCAATCAAAGCTTGCACAGTGATGTGCACTGTCTACCATGGCTGGTAGTGCTAGGTGTGTCTCCTCGGGTGCAGGGAGCTGGTTTGAGTCGGTTTGAACTGGTCTGGACTGGTTTTGAGCTGGTTTAAGATTGAGATTTGAGGAGGTGGAACACAGTACACAGGGACAGATGGGTCCATATTTGGTCTAAGTCTGAGCCACTGCACTACATCAGAGGAAGGACAAGAGGGATGTGAGGGAGGGTGAGGAGGGACGGATAGATGGACGTCAATGACGTTGACCGTGGAGGTCTATTGTATTGTTCTGATTGAGTGACTGATCCCTGACTGTGCCTTGGGGTGACGTGGGGCTGAAGAGGTGCTGAGTTGTAGAGGTGGACCTGATAATGTTTTTGGTTTTGTGTGTTGCGTGTGGTACACCTCTAGTTGCACAATGGGTGGAAATGTCAAAACAAGGGTGCATCAAAGAGGGAAGAGAATGTATTGGAAGTGGTCAAGTCACACAAGAAAATAACTAGCCAAGAAGAACGCTTGTTATACTACTCAAGCCAAAGGTTAGCCAATGTTTGTGACAAGCAACACCAGAACCAACTTTCTTTTTTTTGGACTACTTTTCACATTTGAATATTTGAAACTTCACAACTTTGTGACTCAAGTTGAATGAGACATTTGAAATGATGTTTGACAATCAATGCTGCTTTTTGAGAACGAGCCAACTCCAATGTATTTAAATGCATTATTCAAATGCACTTCCCTGTCAGAATCATTCCAAATGACAAGCAATTTCTTGACATTGACAATGTTTTGCTTTGTCTACAGAGAAACAACTTGAGGGATAGGGGAAATACCAATGTGTGACTGTTTTACAAAGTCTCCTTGTGTATTTTATGGGGAAACAGAAATGTTTACTATGGCTGCTGGTTAACTGGGAAGTACAAACTGGTAGATATCAATGTGTGTTTTGGGCCCTTTTTTAGAATGATTATTTTTCTTGCTGTTTCTTCATATTCCTCTACAAAACTATGCTGAACAATGATTGTTTACCTTTTTTTCAGGTAAAAGTGATATAAGCTATGAAAATGTTTATTGGTACACCAAAATATGGTACACCAAAACAAATTGTAAAATCTGAGAATTCTTCAATACCACATAGCAAGCTCTCCGTCATGTAACTACTGAACAAAAATGTAAACAAAAATGTAAAGTGTTGGTTCCATGTTTCATGAGCTGAAATAAAAGATCCCAGAAATGTTCTATATGCACAAAAAGCTTATTTCTCTCAAATGATGTGCACAAATTTGCTTTCATTCCTGTTAGTAAGCATTTCTCCTTTGTCAAGATAATCCATCCACCTGACAGGGGTGGCATATCAAGAAGCTGATTAAACAGCATGACCATTACACCAGTGCACCTTGTGCTGCGTACAATAAAAGGCAACTCTAAAATGTGCAGTTTTGTCACACAACATAATGCCACAGATATGAAGTTTAGAGTGAGCATGCAATTGGAATGCTGACTGCAGGACTGTACACCAGAGCTGTTTTCAGAGAATTTAATGTTAATTTGTCTACCATAAGTCGCCGCCAACGTCCTTTTAGTGAATTTGGCAGTACGCCCAACCGGCCTCACAACCGCAGACCAAGTGTAACTACGCCAGCACAGGACCTCCACATCCGGCTTCTTCACCTGCGGGATCGTCTGAGACCAGCCACCAAGACCAGCCACCACACCAAGACATGTGCACAACCTATCAGAAACCGTCTCGGGAAGCTCATCTGCGTGCTTGTCGTCCTCAACAGGGTTTTGACCGGACTGCGTCAGAACTGGCTTCAGTGAGCAAGTGCTCACCTCCGGTGGCCACTTGCACGCTGGAGAAGTGTGCTCTTCACGGATGAATCCTAGTTTCAACTGTAACGGGCAGATGGCGTCAGGTGGGCAAGTGGTTTGTTGATGTCAACGTTGTGAACAGAGTGCCACATGGTGGCGGTGGGGTTATGGTATGTGCAAGCATAAGTGACAGACAGTGAAAACAATTGCATTTTATCGATGCCTCACCTCGAACTGGACGAAGATGTTTTCGTTAATGAGTCTGAAGCGAAAGATATACTGTTTCTCCCGGACCAGGTCCAAATCCTTGTTATTCGCATGAAGAAAAGACGGAGATACAGGGGGCGCAGATCCGGGAGCCTTGTGAGAATTCATCGGCTAGTGGGTAACCTGCCTCCTACCATCCGTTCTATTGGCCAATGTGCAATCACTGGAGAATAAACTGGATGAGCTTACGGGACATTAAAAACTGTAATATCTTATGATTCAACGAGTCGTGGCTGAACAATGACACGGATAATATACAGTTGGCTGGATTTTCCGTGCATCGACAGAACAGCTAGATCAAGTAAGACAAAGGGTGGTGGTGTGTGTCTATTTGTCAATAACAGCTGGTGCGCAATGTCTAATATTAAGGAAGTCTCAAGGTATTGCTCGCCTGAGGTAGAGTACCTCATGATAAGCCGTAGACCACACTATCTACCAAGTGTGTTTTCATCTATATTTTTCATAGCAATCTATTTACTACCACAAACCGGTGCTGGCACTAAGACCGCACTCAACAAGCTGTATAAGGCCATAAGCAAACAACAAAATGCTTATCCAGAAGCGGTGCTCCTAGTGGTCGGGGACTTTAATGCAGGCAAACCTAAATCCATTTGACCTTCTACCAGCATGTCACATGTGCAACCAGAGGGGAAAAAAACAATAGATCACCTTTACTCCACACATAGAGATGTATACAAAGCTCTCCCTCGCCCTCCATTTGGCAAATCTGACAATAATTCTATCCTTCTGATTCCTGCTAACAAGCAAAAACTAAAGCAGGAAGTACCAGTGACTCGCTCAATACTGAAGTGGTCAGATGACTTGGATGCTACGCTACAGGACTGTTTTGCTAGCACAGACTGGAATATGTTCTGGGATTTATCCAATGGCATTGAGGAGTATACCACCTCAGTCACTGGCTACATCACAAAGTGCATCGACAATGTCTTCCAGTTCCCACCAATATCCATCAACTTCGCACATCCATTTAAGAGGAGTGGGACAACATTCCACAATCAACAGCCTGATCAACTCTATGCGAAGTAGATGTGTCGTGTTGAATGTTGCAAATGGTGGTCACAACAGATACTGACTGGTTTTCTGATCCACACCCCTACATTTTTTTAAAGGTATATATGACCAACAGATACCTTATCTGTATACCTGTATTCCCAGTCATGTGAAATCCATAGATTAGAGCCTAATGAATTTATTTCAATTGGCTGATTTCCTTATATGAACTGTAACTCAGTGAAATCTTTGAAATGGTTGCATGTTTTGTTTTTATTTTTGTTCAGTGTAAGATCCCTTGGTGGATGAACATGTCAGGAGAAGCCCTGTTTTGTGTCTGATAAGTGTCCTCATACAAAGACTGCATTGAATAACAGTAAATACCATATAGCTTTACTCTCTAGCTTGGTGTGCACTCTGAATGATGCCCTCCTGTATTCCACAGGACTGGATGCTCTCCTTTCTAATACGACTGTTACTCGGAAACTATATGGTTGAATTCTGATCTTAGCACTGCAAGAGTCCAGTTATTTCAAAATGATCACATAATGCGCTCTGTTACTATTTGTTATGGAACAGTCAGTAGGTCACCTACAAATAGCAATATGCATTTTGAAAACATAACACTTATACCCTGACTGCACCGCTCGCAATGCAAAATAAATGTAGAAATCTATGTTATTCAATTATTGCACCCACACTGCTCACGCGCGTCTGCGTTTCCAAGGGCTAAAATAGAAGTCCTTTCTATTTCTCACGCAGATCACGCTGCAAGTCCTTTCTCTCCCATCTCCTCATTGGTTTATAGAAGCAGGTACCCACGTGCCATCTCCTCATTGGTTATACCCACGTGGGTGATTGAAAGACTAACTGTGTTGCCGGTTGTCGTGGTAATACTATGAAAGTTTAGATGCCAATCACCATAAAAATTCAAAGATGAAAAAGCCTGGAAGGAGGCGAGATGACTAGAAACTATTCGGTTGACCGTTTTATGTGTGGATTAATTGTCGGAGTAGAGGACCTTGTGCATTTCAGGTAAAATAACAAGCTAATGTTTATATCCCAGGACAAATTAGCTAGCAACAGCAAGAAAGCTTAATCGGACAAATTAGCTAGCAAGTGCAAGCTAACTAGCGAAATTTACATAAATGTTTAATACTTTTCGACCTGTCCCCAAATTAATGTCATTGGTTGACAGTTTGTTTTGATATTTTAACCTGCGTGTCGTGATCGCATTTGGTGTAGGGGGACAAAACAAATGCATGATGGCGCGCACAGCCGGTTTGTGTTCCGTGTTAGCCTCTACAGGATCAGTGGGTTCCCCGTGGGACGGTTGACTTTTAACGTAGGCTAATGTGATTAGCATGAGGTTGTAAGTAACAAGACAATTTCCCAGGACATAGACATATCTGACATTGGCAGCTTAAATATTGAAAGCTTAAATTCTTGTTAATCTAATTGCACTGTCCAATTTACAGTAGCTATTACAGTGAAATAATACCATGCTCTTGTTTGAGGAGGGTGCACAGTTATGAACTTGAAAATGTTTTAATAAACCAATTAGCCACATTTGGGCAGTCTTGATACAACATTTTGAACAGAAATGCAATGGTTCATTGGATCAGTCTAAAATTTGCACGTATACTACTGCCATCTTGTGGCCAAAATCTAAATTGTGCCTAGGCTGGCATAATAACATTATGGCCTTTCTCTTGCATTTCAAAGATGATGGTACAAAAAAACATCTTTTTTTTCTTTGTATTATCCTTTACCAGATCTAATGTGTTACATTCTCCTACACTAATTTAACATTTCCACAAACTTCAAAGTGTTTCCTTTCAAATGGTATCAAGAATATGCATATCCTTGTTTCAGGTCCTGAGCTACAGGCAGTTAGAGTTGGGTATGTCATTTTAGGCAAAAGAAAAAAAGAAAAAAAAGGGGGTGGATACTTTTGGGCCGTGAAATGAGGTAACAGTAAAATGGAAGACATTCTAAAGCCGCTACAATAGGCTCTCACAGAAAACATGTCCAGCATTAACTATGCTGATGAGGCTTTAAGCATTGGTTCATAATTGTTCACAGTATTCAGATGTTTCTTAATATTTGTTTACAGAGTATACCTTTTATACAATATGCAACTTTTACTTGCAACTGACGAGAACATGATGCGGAAAATACGAGAACACCAGTGAATTAATAGAATAGAGAATTGTCACAAGTCAAATTTGTCAAATGTATGTTTAGTGTTTAGTTCATCATTCTTAGTCGTGTTCTCAGTGGAACTGGACTTCAAATTAAAATCATGAGTCTGATAAATATTATACCATACAACCTTAAATGTTTAAAAGCCAAGTTTATTACAAGTGTATTAGAAGCACATGCAATGTCAAGCTACAATACCTGGGTATTTGTCAAGCTACAAGTAGTTAGTATTTGCACTGTATAATACTCTGCTTAACGCTAGAATGAACCTTAACTACAGTGGAAAGCATTTAGGGGTGACTTCAAGTGGGTGCAGGAAATGTCCTGCACACCTTGTGTTTGCTGGAAGTATTACTGTTTGAGGAAACACTTGTGGTTATCCATCCTAATACAGGAAAGTGTAGTGGCGGTGAGTAACAAGTAGCTGTCCAGATTAGGAATCAAAGCCATTTGTTACTTCCACCATTCAATTCAGTAGGAAAACTATGGTACCTTTTAAGAAAAATCTTAATCAACTGTGCAAACATACAGTGTGGTTCCAATGACTCAGGCTACTTGGTTTTAGCAAGTAAGAAAACACATTATTTTCAGCATACATACTTTATCCAGACCTACAGTTAGGGCATCGTTGCCATTAGGCATACCAATATATCATACAAAGATGAAAAATCTGTAGTTTGAAAACAGCAATGTAGTGCAAAGTTTGCCATTTACTTTGCTTATTAAATAGCACATATGTTTGCAACATCCTACACAGCTTATCCTACCATGGCCACACAATGCATCATTTAGTTTGAATCTGAAAATATGCAAAGTCATAATATTACAGAAATAAAGCTATAAATATCATAATATGAAACATTTCAAAAGATTGGCAGAAATAATAATAAATATAAATACAATGTTTATTATTTTACCCTTCACTAAATTATCTTTCTCAACCAAACAAGAAGTAGGCTGAACTAAACACCTGAACGTTTGTGGTGTGTGTCTGTGTATGTGTCTGTGTATGTGTCTGTGTATGTGTCTGTGTATGTGTCTGTGTATGTGTCTGTGTATGTGTCTGTGTATGTGTCTGTGTATGCGTCTGTGTATGTGTCTGTGTATGTGTCTGTGTATGCGTCTGTGTATGTGTCTGTGTATGCGTCTGTGTATGTGTCTGTGTATGTGTCTGTGTATGCGTCTGTGTATGTGTCTGTGTATGTGTCTGTGTATGCGTCTGTGTATGACTGAATGTTGGACTCTGACTTAATCAGAGTCACAGTTGTGACAGTGGTATAGCTATCCTGGGGTACAGGCTTGGCGGGCAATTAATTGGCATTTTTACAGATATAAATCACCTCCAGATCGTCATTGTTACACTTTGGCCGCTCAAAATGGAACACGGGAGTGGTTGTGCTGTGATCAGACAACCGCTCATCTAAATGTTGTCTTACTGCAGTCGGTAGATGTACAGTACATTCAGAACTTTCACATGTACTGCAGTGTAGAATCATGCTAAATTCACACATACAATGCTGCAGTTTTGCACACAACAAGAGGTTTTAGCCTCAGATTATTATAGTCTTTCACGGAAAACTATTTCAGAGTACCAAACAAAGACAGTGGCGATGAAATACTTTACATCACTAAATCAGGTCTGTCCATTCTCTGAACATGAGCGGGCCAACTCTGTCACAAGTCTCCTTTAAAAGCTAGTCCTCCAAGTAACACTCACCCACAGGCAGACAGTTTAGATGGACTTGACCATCTCAGAGCTACTCTACTCACACTCCGTTTTAAAGGAAAGGACACATTAGTTACTAAGTTACTGCATTTCGAATGAATGATAAGTGTGATTCATCACCATTAGGTTATATTGCAATCCTGCACCCTTTAAGTGTTTTCTTAAGCCTTGATGGTGACTGCAATCAGGATACCTTTTCCAAAACAATTCCATATACGTTAAAGGTGAATTTAGGCCCCGCAGCCCATCCCCATTAAAATAAATATCAACCCTCCCATCACTCCCATCCCCTGGGTCTCATACTGTACTTACATATTGCCAACTCTATGAGCCCAGTCCACAGCAGCAGGATCTTCAGTCCAAAGGGACCGGCCATATCCAGGAGCGATGATCACTCTACCCATACACCATATGTCTTAAAGGGGACACCGAAGGAAACAATGTCTTATTATAAAAAAAAGGAGAAGTACTTAAAAAAACAACTATTTTTCTTTATGTTTGTTTTCTCTCCGGTCTTATCCGTGGACATAGCTTCTTAAATGTGTTCCCCTAACCCTCATCTCTGGTCTCTGGTCTCTGGTCCCTCAGCGTGACACAACAAGTGTCACAGGTAGTTGAGGCTCTGTACCTTACCGTACTTTACAGGAAGTCCCATTTCTTCAATGCCACACATCCCCTTCCCTCCACTTCTGCTCTTTCCTAGATACACATCAAATAGACACAAAATACATGTTATAAGTTTGTTAGTGCAGGCCAGCTTGAACTGTGTTTAGACATTTGAGTAATATTCAGAGGAGGAGAGGCCAGAGTAGTCTGGGCTCACAGTCAGACATAGCTGATTTGTCAATAAAATCTTTAACAAATACAAGAGGCTTTCTGAACTCACAAACAAGGATTACTTCCATATAACAGAGTTATGTGTTGACTATTGTAGTTGGTCCTGTGTGGCTCAGTTGGTAGAGTATAGTGCCTGCAATGCCATTGTTTGTTGGTTTGTTTCCCACTGGGGCCACACATTAGAAAATGTATGCACGCATGACTGTAAGTCACTTTGGATAAAGGCATCTGCTAATTGGCATATATATTCATTTTAGCCTGTTTCTTTTCACACCCCAAAAAACATTATGGATACATAATGTTTTCACATTTCAACTCTGTGGACCTGTTGCGCTTCTTTTGACAAGTTAGGTGATAGACGTGAACATGCTCTACTCCTTTGTAGTGACAAGACAGCCATCTTTGCTGAACGTGTTGGTAGTTATACACTGGGGACTTTGGAGTCTGTGACACATTATGAAACCTGTTGTGGTTTCAGCATTTTCCCTCTTCTTCTGACTCCTCCCATTAGTTTAAAGTCTATATTTGAAAAGAAGAAAAGTGATACAACTCACATACTGGGCCTACGTCCTGCATAGGTCTTCCGGCACATACATTACACATTCAATAAATATATCTATCAATTTCTTTTTGCATCACACACATCATTTATTTGGTATCTCTCTCTGGCATGACCATTTTTATCTTGAAGTAAAGTTAATATCTTCCTTTTTCTTCTTCTTTGAAATGTACTCGTCTAAGTGTTATATCTGTTCGTAGTCTTCTGTGGTGTATGGTGTCTGTTAAGTCACATCCCTCAGCCTTGTTCATACACACCAGGAAGGGATGAAAGAGGAGAAAAGGAGGAGAAAACATTTGCGGGAATGAGATAGTTCCCTCTGGACTATCAGAGTACAGTAATCATACAGTAAGTGTCAAGCTGAAGTGAAGTGGTGTGACAAACAAATAGACATGTATGGTAAGATATGTAACAATGACTCAAACATATTCATATGTAACGTCTTTGAGTGTGAAGTCTTTCTGTTGTGTTATATTTGTATAGAGGGGCTTTTATTTGGTATCTGCTAAAGAGCAAACAATCACACCCACCCGAAACCCAGGAGATGCCACATTTCAACGAATTAAAACACAAAAATGTAGCTAGACTCTTACCGTATACATGGATGAACGCTTCTCCCTGTCTATAATTGATGCCATGGTTTCCCTTCGTTTGAAGATATAATCTGGATACAGGTGTTTTATACCCATAGCCTACTATGTTCTCTTTTTTGACTCCCTACACATTTGCAATCAAACTCTGCTTTCACCGGGCATTCCACTGATTTCAAAACTCTGTCAACTTCTTCCTTGACAACAACACTGTTGATTGCCATTTCTTCCCCATAACTGTCACCAGAAGATACTACAATGTTTGGTTCAATTAAAATGTTTTTACCTTAATCAGGGATTTCCTTATCATCTGATTCATTTTCAGAGTCAAAGTCAACGTGGCCCGATCGACCTCCAGAAAGTAGTCCATCACAACTTTTTCCCCGCTGATCTTTGCCGGTAGCACCTGTTAAATTCAGGGCAGCAATGTTGAGAGCAGTAGCAACACTTTAGCAGTTCTCCATGATATCTTTCAAAATAGCAGCGGTAACCAGGATTATCTACATACTGGGCAGCTTATGTTTTAGACAGAAGCATGCTACATGGCAGACCAATCCAAACTCATCTCTCAGCATGTCCAGCCCATCCATTATCTCACCCAATCATGGGAAGGTTCCTGACTTTTTCCATGGCTAAACCAACTAGGCTCGTAGTTTAACAACTGTATTTATATTTACAGATGGCATACATGTTTGTTATTAAGGCACATGAAAGTTCACATATTCCAGAAAGCATTTCTGCAATAAAAAAAAAACATTTGTTTTTTTGTGTGTTTTTTTACATTCAAATGCCTCTCCTGTGAAGTAGTGACATGGGACATACACCTAACTTCCTGAAACGGGTCACATGAACTTGTTTTTTTCTAAGAACATTTAGAAAAGGTAATTTGGGGATTCCACAAGGCATTAAACAGCATAAACCTGATGCTGCTGCCACCACCATGCCTCACCGTAGGGATGGTATTGGCCAGGTGATGAGCAGTGCCTGGTTTCCTCAAGACGTGACACTTGGCATTCAGGCCAAAGAGTTCAATCTTGGTTTCATCCAACCAGAGAATCTTGTTTCTCATGGTCTGCGAGTCCTTTAGGTGCCTTTTTTTAAAGCTGGCTGTCATGTGCTTTTTACTGAGGAGTGGGTTCCGTCTGGTAACTCTACCATAAAGGCCTGATTGTTGGAGGGCTGCAGAGATGGTTGACCTTCTGGAAGATTCTCCCATCTCCACAGAGGAACTCTGGAGCTCTGTCACCATTGGGTTGTTGGTCACTTCCCTGACCAAGGGCATTCTCCCTCAATTGCTCAGTTTGGCTGGGTGGCCAGCTCTAGGAAGAGTCTTGGTGATTCCAAGCTTCTTCCATTTAAGAATAATGGAGGCCACTGTGTTCTTGGGGACCTTCAATGCTGCAGACAATTTTTGTTACCCTTCCCTAGATCTGTGCCCAGACACAATCCTGTCTCGGAACTCTACGGACAATTCCTTCGACCTCATGGCTTGGTTTTTGCTCTGACATACACTGTCAACTGTGGGGCCTTTCCAAATCATGTCCAATCAATTGAATTGACCACATGTGGACTCCAATCAAGTTGTAGAAGCTTCTCAAGGATAATCAATGGAAACGGGATGCACCGAAGCTAAATGTTGAGTCTCATAGCAAAGGGTCTGAATACTTATGTAAATGTGATATTTATGTTTAAAAATGTTTTATACATTTGCAAACATTTCTAAAAACCTGTTTTTGATTTGCCATTGTGGGGTGTGTGGCTTAATGAGGGGGATTTTCTTTATTTTATCCATTTTAGAATAAGGCTTTAATGTAACAAAATGTGGAAAAGGGAGTGGGGGGGGGGGGTCTATAAATACTTTCCGAATGCACTGCATACTCCATCTATGAGCTGAGGGAGTAGCTAGCAAGCAGAGAGAAGTTCCAGAGGAAAAAAAGCTTGAGAAAATGTGGCACCTAAAACTCTAAATTCCCACACTTCCCTTATCTCTTAACATCTGCTCTATCTTGTTCTGTCTTCATTTGTCCATAATGGGGGTACACCGTGATGGAAAAAGTATCCAAGTCCCCAAGACAATTACTCAAGTAAAAGTGAAAGTCACTCAGTAAAATACTACTTGAGGAAAAGTCTAAAATAACTTGGTTTTAAATGTACTTAAGTATCAAAAATAAAAGTATATATAATAAAAAATGTCTTATATTAAGCAAACCTGACAACACAATTTTTATTTTTTAAATTTACGGATAGCCAGGGGCACAGTTCCACACACAGACAAAATTCACAAACAAACTGTTTGTGCTTAGTGAGTGTCACCAGATCAGAGGCAGTAGGGATGACCAGGGATGTTCTCTTGATAAGTGCGTGAATTAGACAAATTTCCTGTCCTGCTAAGCCTTCAAAATGTAACAAGTACTTTTGGTTGTCAGGGAAAATGTAAGAAGTAAAAAGTAAGAAGTACATTATTTTCTTTAGGAATGTAGTGGAGTAAATGTAAAAATATTCAAAAATGTTAATAGTAATATAAAGTACAGATACCCCAAAAAACGACTTAAGTAGTACATAAAAGTATTCTTACTTAAGTACTTTACACCACTGGGGGTACATCTCAATAGTCCATGTAGCTTCCTTCCACAACTCCTAATCTCCATTCATGTGCACTCTTTTGAAATCTCAGGATAGATGAGCGTAAAATGAATATTAATCTGTCTATTTCTTTCACATCAGTGCAGATGAAGGAAAGGAGAGGAGGAAGACATTTTGAACTATTGAGACACAGTCTTATTGCTCTGGAAAGCTGTGACGACAAGGAGGTGAGAGAAAAATGGAATGCTGGTGATGCGCCTCTAAGCACGCAAGGCTCTGGCTGCTATTTGCATGCTCCCACATGCATCCAGTATATACATATAAGATGAGTAATGCCAGATATGTAAACATTATTAAAGTGACCTGTGTTCCATTCCTTAAAGTGGCCAGTGATTACTAGTCTATGCCTATAGACAGCAGCCTCTTATGTGCTAGTGATTGCTGTTTAACAGTGTGATGGCCCTGAGATAGAAGCTGTTTTTCAGTCTCTCTGTCCCAGCTTTGATGCACCTGTACTGACCTCGCCTTCTGGATGATAGTGGGGTGAACAGGCAGTGGCTCGGAACAGTATATGATCCATAGGCTATGGTTCAGGCATTAACTCTCAATGGTTAAGGTATTGAGACCACACTAGGCACACTTGATATTGTGAGCACAACAGAAAATCAGGGATGAGGGGCATCATCAGGCACACATGAGATACTATAACAAGCAGCTAATTATCAAACCTTGAGCAACATGACAAAAATAATAAACCCTCTCCTGACTGAAATTTAAAAAGCATGACCCTCCATTTTCCTCCGGGTAACTATTATGTACATTTCGACCTCTCCCTTACTGAAAATCCTTTCGGCCTACTTATCATTAATGATAAACTGGGTGGTTTGATCCCTGAATGCTGATTGGCTGACAGCTGTGGTATATCAGACCGTATACCACGGGTATGACAAAACTTTTATTTTTACTGCTCTAATTACGTTGGTAACCAATTTATAATAGCAATAAGGCACCTCGGGGGTTTGTGGTATACGGCCAATATTCCACGGCTATCCAGGCACTCCACGATGTGTCGTGCATAAGAACTATAAGGGCACAGGGCGAGACCCAAATGTAGACACGGGAGGCAGATGGTTCGAGTCTGATATTTATTATAATTCAAGGTGCAGGCAAGAGAATGAGAGAGGACAGGCAAAATATCAAAAACACGGTCAGAGTCCAGGAGATACAGAGTGGCAGGCAGGCTTGAAGTCAGGCCAGGCAGTATGGTTAGGCAGGCGGGTTCAGAGTCAAGGCAGGCAAGGGTCAAAACCGGGAGGACGAGCAAGAGATAGATAGGAAAAAGCAGGAGCACGGAAAAACACACTGGTTGACTTGACAAGACAAGACGAACTGGCAACAGACAAACAGGGAACACAGGAATAAATACCCAGGGACTAATGGGGAAAACGGGTAACACCTGGAGGTTTCTTTTTTAAATTTGATTTATTTCACCAGGTAGGCCAGTTGAGAACAAGTTCTCATTTACAACTGCGACCTGGCCAAGATAAAAGCAAAGCAGTCCAACAAAAACAACAACACAGAATTACACACGGGATAAACAAACGTACAGTCAATAACACAATATAAAAAAAGTCTATGTACAGTGTGTGCAAATGTAGTAAGATTAGGGAGGTAAACCAATAAATAGGCCATAGAGGAGGTGGGTGGAGACAATCACAAAGACAGGTGAAACAGATCAGGGCGTGACAAGAACAGCCCTTAGCCGTGGTATATTGGCCATATACTGCACCTCCTCATGCCTTATTGCAGCATAGATCTCCAACAATAGTCCAAATAAAGCAACACCTCACGGCACAACGCCTCTCCCCCATGTGACCTTCTTGTTGTGTGTACTGACATGTACAGTGTGAGTAACTGATATGTGCACATACATTTAAAAACATTAGCAAGTAGTGTGTGTGTGAATCGTAAAGTCTTTTGTCTGTAATGTCTTTTTCGTTATATGTCGGATGCCAGTAAGACTTGCTGTTGCCATTGGCGTCGGCCAATGGGGATCCTAATAAATCAAATCAAAATCCTTACCAGGCTGGTTACATTAGGAAAATGCCATATCACCAAATAAAGGCCTACCTGTAATGTAGCCCAATGCAGCAGGCCTGCAGCCTATATCCTTATAACTGGCGGGGAAAGCGGAGGAGGGAGGATAAACTGTACCGCCTATAATGTCACATTTTGATGACAAAGGGACATTCTAGCGGCTATGACACCCTGTGTAACAAGCCCGATTTGCCCGCTGATAGTGTTAGCTTTAACTTAAACTTGGTTCCTGATTGTGTTTTTAACGGCAGGTATTATTTTGTATCATTCAAAAACAATGTCGAAATATTAGATTATTAAAAAATATATGCTTTGAGTTCATTCTGTTTCAGATTATGCACAGGCCACAATAACTCCAGCCTGTTACACACTGCTAGATGATCTCTCACTTGAGGATGGTAAAGTGTTAGAGTTTTTTTACTTTCCTAATATGCAACTGAATTGCCTTCTCTCGTCAGATTATGAACCTTGATATTAGAGTTGCTATCAACAGAGTTCAACCTGTCCAGATTATCCAAAGGCCTGTTACTCGCTGGTGGATGATCTATCCCTTGGTGAAGGTCAAGTGTTTAGGACATTTCAGACTTTTCAAATATGCAACTCAGTGCTTTCTCAACTGAGGCCACAAATAGAATAGGATAAGTGTGTGTAAATGTCCTTACAAATAAAAAAAAAAAAAAAAAAACTGGCTACTCTGTTTTCCTATCCTGCCCCCATGCTGGTTATATTCAGAGAGCAGAAGAGAACCAGGCTAAGGGAAGTGACAACACCCACAAGACTATTCAGTCATCCCACACTAAACTGGGGAGGTTTTATCTACTGAATTTACAGTAGTGGGTAAAGGTGGCCTAGAGCCCCCATGCTAACATTACATACCTCTGTTTCATGTGATGCTGTTGCCCCCAGGACTTTTGTGAGGGAGAGGTGTTTGAGTCCATTGCTGAGGAGATAAAGGACCAGAGAGACTCCTCGATTGCCGGGAACATCGAGGGCAAGTCCGATACCCCTATTGCCGAGGAGATCCAGTCCGACTCCTCCGTTGCCGAGGAGATCCAGTCCGACTCCTCTGTTGCCGAGGAGATCCAGTCCGACTCCTCCGTTTCCGAGGAGATCCAGTCCGACTCCTCCGTTTCCGAGGAGATCCAGTCCGACTCCTCCGTTTCTGAGGAGATCCACTGGCAAGACCGCTTCCTCTGCTCATAGCAGGAACGAGGAGGAAGAGGCTGAGGTAGGAGATAATAATTGCCATCATTGACTCTTTTCTGAGTCTGAATGATTTGTTTCTCAAACTGGTGAGGTTGAAATCGGTATCTAATCTTGATGTACAGTAGTGGGTAAAGTTGCTGCTCATATAGTGGATCATACTAAATCTAGATACCTCTGTTTCATGTAATGTTGCTGCCCCAGGATTCCTATAGAGAAGACGTCAGTCTTACTCCTTGATCTCAGAGAAGATTCAGAGTCAGGCTGCATCTGTTGCCTCGTCTTCCCACAGCCAGGTAGGTGGAACAGGCTGAGGTAGGTGACAAGTCTTTTATTTAAATTTTTACATTTGTTCTGTACATAGAGAAGGACAGAGTCCAATAGTGACCCGAGTGCCCTCCTGGCAGCTCAATAAAGCCACTCTAACCGGATGGCCAAGGAGACCAAAGTGATGGTCAGGAAGCTTTTGCACGTGAATGCCTCCTCCACACAGACATCAACGTGTCTCACCCTGAGCTATCACACCAAGGCCTTTATGGAGACACTCAAAGTGCAGCACCAGAGTATAGTGCCGAAGCACACTGGAGAGGGAGCACAGAAAGCTCTGTTCTTATCACCGCTCGCTCATAGACAAACACCAGAAATTGTTATCGGACCACCACACCTTGAAGTCAAAGCTTTAGGAGCTCCATTGTGTCCTGCAGCTGGAGCCCAAGGAGCACTGCCCTGTGGCCACCGCAGCCACTGAAGACTCCGTAGTGACTGCGATATAGTGGTTGATGCCAATGGCGATGCGCACCCTGTTGAGGAACCTCAAGGAGTAGAGGAGGGCATTTTTGTATGTGTTTGAATTTGGAATTTTGTTTATTTTAGAGAGAGAATTTAAGAAAAAAAGGACAATGTTGCATTAACATGAATAGAATTTATTTTTAAGTTCACAGTGCATACAGTTGTACCATTCCATCGATAGCACATTAGATTGACCTATACGTTATTTAAGACAACAGTTTTTCTCTGCATTGAGAACATGCAATTAAGTGTGCACGCACTAGACTTCAGTAGGTTGCATACGGCATATTCAAATAACTACAGTACCATGTCGAGGGACCAGTGGGAAAGGTGAATGAATGAACATGAACACTGTGTCAACAGTCTCAGTGTTGTCACTGCAGTGAAAGAAAGGTTAAAGAGACAGGTGATATGCCTCTGTTAGTTCCTGACAACCAGTGGGGTTTTGATCTTTCATATCACATGAGGATTAGGAAAAAGGGAAATGCAATCGCAGCATTTAGAAAAGAGAATAGAAGAGGTTCGCTTCCGTCCTATTTTCTTCTGCGTCAGTCAGTAAGCTTTGAGACGGTAAAACAGACATTCAGTCATAAAAATAACCAGCTTTTCAGTACACAGATACTCAGCCTCAAAGGATTCCTAGTTGACTATTGCAAGTGTTAGTAAGACATTTGCTCAAGTAAAACATCCCAATCCATCGCAGTTGATACAGTAGTCGTGTAGTAGATGAAATAACTAATAATAAAATATTTCAAGTTGGCTAAACAAAGTGTGTATACTGAACAACACTACCGTACCTGACACTACCTTTTTTTTTGTGTTAAATCTTGAGCTGATTAACTTTAAAACACATTTAACAACCAAATAAGATCAGCAGAACATGGCCAATACACAGATATTTTGAACCAGGGGAATGGAATAATAGGATATTCTACTGTACATGCACAACACAAACTGAAAAAAAAAGGAAGTTAAATTCATAGGTATGCCGTTTCGGTCATCTAGCTCAGGAATCAGAAATGCTGTAACATGATACGTGAGTGGCTGGATGGCAAATGGTTTGAGATAACACATTTTATAATTATACAAAATATTTCCCCCACCCCCCAAAAATTATATAACAACATTCAAATCTTGTTTGTTCTACGAATCATTTACAATATATTATTATACCAGTTATATATTCTCCTTGTAAAATATACTTAAAACACAAAAAATACAATCTTTCATCTATAATAAATCTTAAAATATAACTACCTACAACAAAGCATAACAAGATCCTTCTCCATAGTGAGTTCAGTATGAAAGACCATTGAAATATCAGCACAGATGGGAAAAAAAGAACACACAGAGTAAAGCCTCATTACAACATTTTAAAACAGAAATAGAAAGCATTAAACAGAAATGAAGCATTTTCTAGTGGATCTCATAGGTGAAAGAACTGACCAACATGCATTTAAAGCTGGAATCCATACTGGTGAAAACAACCATGTCCGTTTGCGATATTTCAACAACAAATAAGTTACTGTAAACAGCAAACACAGTTTTTTTTTCTCCTCTGACATCATTGCACGTGCCATAGACGAGCACAATATGTACCGCAATTTGTTTTACAGTGCTACGCGACGCTCCTCAGTTCAGAAACCAGTGGCACTGTTTCCCCCCCCAATTCGGATTCCATCTTTAAGGACGTGGCTTATTCTCAGGGCCTCCCTACTGACTGGACCAGTGGTTCTTGGTCTCTTTTGCATATACAGACGATATCAATTGAAATGTTGATGGGACGACTCTTTAAAGCCACTCGATTTCTCCCTAATGACTTGTGTTGAGCATACTAAGTGGTACTCAGAAAAGGCCAGAGGATCTATGGATTCACAAATATGATTATCAATTACCTGATCTTTATAGTGGTAACCTCAAATTCTATTCGGAATTTGGAAACTTTAAATAAGTTTTGTTTGCATAGTACATAGACAGTGCTCCAACTTCAAAGCTGCCCAAATAAATAGCAACATTGAAACATAGCATAGGCAAACATAAATTGTACACGGGGCCCTTTCAAATCCAAATGAATAGCTGAAGTGAGGTCTTCCCAGACCCACGGAGAACTCGCTTTACGATCTCATCGTCACCACAGCCCGACGCTCAGGACAGGGGGGCAAGAGTTACCGTTAAACTGTCACACTCAACGGCATGCCACACAAATCACTAGCGTAAACAGGCTAAACTCATCATCAACATAACCACAAACAAGCACTGGAAGATACTTTCTTTCGTCTGTACGTACCATAGTGGTACGATAGTGAGTGGCCACCATCTCTGGATATTACCCAGAAGGGCTTGCATTCTCTCCATGGGAGATTCTTGTGAAAATCTCTTTGGCCGTCCGTCCACATTCTCAGAGGAGAGCCGTATTGCTTTATTACTATTCTACAATCATCTCAAGCCTTCCAGTCAAACACAGTGCGGTAGCATCAGAGTATGGGACAGCGCATTTCGTTGGGTGTGTGCACATAGCAGAGATTTCAAGTGGTGAAGTCACACTCCTCCTAAAGCACTCATGGGTGTTTTACCAATGACATACCCCCATACCAGTGGGCTGTCAGTGTAAGCTCTAGTGATATTATTTCCATCGGGAGTGTGACACTAAAGACTTGTGGGGGGGGGGGGGGGGGGGGGGGCAGAATCAACAACGTCTGCATCATCAAGACTGTTGCTTTGTGACAATGCGTTCCAAGTTCCCAGTTAGCCATTGTTATGTAAACGAAGGCTGAAAACTACCCATAGCCCATGGAGACGCGGGTGCCAGCCCGCGTAGATGGAAACAGAAAAGTCTGAGCCTTTTGGGTAAAACACTGGGGTAAATCCTCAGAGAAAGGAGGAGAGTGTGTGAGGGTAGGAGGATATACAGAGATTGTGGGAGATGGTGAGGATGGAAGGGTGAATGGAGGAGAGCGAGCACGAGTGGGAAGGAGTGGCGAGATGGAGACAGGAAGCGAGAGATGGAGAGAGAGGTGGAGAGAGAGAGAGACCGACCAAGAGACGGTGCGATAGGTGCCATGGATGGGCTTGTCTATTCATTCATATCCGCTGTATTTACACAAGTCCTTTTCGCCTTTCTTTCCTAACAGACAGGAGTATCCTGAGAAACAAACACTTGAGAAAAATATATCTCTAAATAGATAAGCCTCTGAAATCAAACTAAATAGAGCTTCTCTCTGAGTGCAACATATATTAAACTATCTTATTAAACTATGTGGCTGCGTTCCACATAGTAGATCTAAGCAGGTCAACTGCTTCCAAAGGAACAGTTACAGTATTCATTTATAAGACTGAGCAGTACCAAATGCAAAGCACACCTCAGTTTTAGGCAGGGATGGGCAACTTTGATAGGGGTGGGGGCCACAAAAAAAACTCATCATGAGGGGCTAAAATTAATTAACAGCAATTCTGCAGATTTTGCCATAGGGTGTGGAGAAAATGTTGCTGTTTTAAAGCAAGTTTGCTGAAATTCTACACATTTTGCCAGGGGTAGAGAGAAGATTTAGCAATTTTGTAACTAATTTCATGCAATTCTATTCATTCTGCCATGGGGCAGAGAATAATTAGACATTTTACAGCTAATTTCCTGTAATTACACACATTTTGCCATAGAGGGTGGAGGCAAATGTTAACAGTTTTTAATATATAATTCGACCATGCTTACTACAAGTTTAGGCAGCTGGCCACTAGACTAACTGACCATTTAAAAAAAATATATATTGCCGACTTCGGCTAATTGAGTGACTACTGATGCACAATTACATTTCGAAATTGCACCTTGTGTACTCTATTATTCTAACTCTTAACAGCAAGTTGAAACCCCGACTGAGTTCCTAAAAAAAAGTTGTATATTTTTGGTGAAATTGGTCCTCAGACCTACAAAAGGTGTCCCGCGGTTGCCCATCCCTGGTTTAAGGCATTGTGTTAGGAGACTGTACAGTGGAAGAGTTACCAAGGTCATGGGGGTTTACTTTGTGTTTTTACAATACTTTCAGATCGAAGGAAAAATTCATTTGTTCTCTGTTTTAAACACACTGATCTTTTCCTAAACATTTTCCACTCAGTGGTTAAGGTTAGGATTTGGGGAGGGCAGTCTGATTCTTAAGGGAAACTTCTACCTCAAGTACCCCTTTCCCTGTCCCTGTCCGTCTCAGGACTTGTCGGTGGCTTTGCTGTGGCTGTTGGCGTGGGTATTATTATGTGTGTTGTTGGTGTGGCACTGGACCTGGGACAGCTGTAGGCTGGTCTGGAAGGCTGAGCTGAGATGACACATAGACTCTATTTCCTCTAGAAGGCCTTTCTCCTGGACCTCTGCCCCAAAGACCCTGCCCTGTTCCTTCCCCAACCCCAGCCCTAGGCCCTGGTCCAATCCCTGCCCCCCCTCCTCTGGCCTCCCTCTCTCCCAGGGGACCGGCACAGAGGGCTGCCCGGCCTTTACACCCTGCCTCTCTTTGTCCTGACTGCCCTGCCTCCGGAGGGCCTGGTCCTGCCTCACCGTCTCCTTGGACAGCACATTCCCACACAGGATGCTGGATGTGGTCTGGGGTTTGGTCTCAGACTCAGGCTGGGGGTCTGTGGAGGCTCTAACACGAGTCAGCGTTGAGGTGTGTGTTGCCGGTGGAGGATTGTGTGTGGATGCACGGGTTGGTGCAGGAGAGCGGCTGGAAGAGGGGTTTTGGTCTCCCAGGTGTGGTGATGGAGGTGTTGGGAGCGAAGGCTCCTCTGGACGGGGCTTAGAGAGACAGATTGGGGGCTTGGCATGAAGGGGCTGGGTCTTGGTCTGAAGGGCCTGGATCTTGGGCAGGAGATTGGGGACCTTGTTGTCCTTGGCTGGGACTGCAGCTGTGGCCGGTGGAGAGGCTGTCAAAGGGTTTTGCTTTGGCTTCTTGAGGCTGCTCTTGCTAGGCTGTCTACGAGGGGAGGGGGGCAGGTGCTTCCCGTGGAGGGCACTGTCATCCTGCCAGCTTCCTCCCTGTTCCCCTCCCCCACCTACTCCCCCCACCCTGCTGCCACTGGTACACATCTGGGGCAGATTACTCTCACTGTGGAGGTTGGACTTGTTCTAGAATACAGACACAGAGTGGTTTACACATTTTGATGTTTTCTTTAAACCGGTGCCTCAGTCAATATTGTCCATATGCAAAGATATTGTCCATGACGTTCAGACTCTATTTACTGTATGTATCTGGGGTTATATGAGTGTGGTTTAGATGTTACAGATGTTTCTCTTACCGGAGACTTATAGTCGATGTCGTCCATAGATCTGAAGAAGTCCAGGCTCTTGGCAGCGCTGAGTTTTCCATGCTCTGTGCTGGTGGTGCTCAGAGAGTCAAGGATCTCCTCTAATAGGTTCATCTGGCCTGTGTGGGAGGAGTCTGTGTCTAGCTCCAACGAATAGGAGTCGTCACTGTCCTCAGTGTAGGACGGCATCTCCCCACTGTCCTCAGACGAGATCCTCAATGCGAGCAAATTAAATTAGCAAAATAAATTAGCAAAAATAAATTGAGCAAATCAACAAATACATGAAATACAGAAAATAAAATAACAAAAAATAATTCTGTAAATAAATGTATTAATAAGCCAGCAAATAAACTCAGCAAATCAATGATCATTTCACGAATAATGATCTGTCCAAGAGGCTATAATCACAATGCAATAAATCTACCGTGGGGTCCTTACTGTAGGACTAAACCACTGGAGGGCAGCATTGATGTGAGTATGAAGAGGATGAGGGGGAACCTGTCTATACCATAGTAACTAGTGAAGGACAGGACAGGGAGATGATTTTTTCCAAGTGACAGAACAAACAACTTTCATGAAAGAGGAGACTACCATGGAACCAACTTAAATCATTTTATTGTATTGCGATGTTTGCTCTTGGCTAAGGCTCACTAGGAAAATTGATAGCTGTCTCAATGAGACTCACCTGAAAGGATAGATAAATAAATGTCACACGTCATACATATTCAAACAATACTGGGAGATTATTGGTATTATCATATTCATATAACAGACTCTTACTTGCTGGCAGTGTCCAGTTCATCGTCATCGATGGCAAAGTCAGGACATCCCATGGAAGACTTTGCATAATAATGCTGACACACAAACAGAGACAATGAGATCGACAGGTTACTCAAGGCAAATGACCATCACATCTGACCATGACAACAACAACGACAAAAATAACTCTTTATGATGGCGGTGTGCTGTGTTTGTGTTGGCAACGGGGTGTCATTCACACCCCAGTCCAGTCCAGTGCCTGGTAGCTCAAGTCCAGTGTGTATAATAAGCCACCTGTGTAGCACGTTTAACGGTCTGGGGACTTAAAGGAGAAAGAACCTTTAAGGCACACGCCTCCCCCTCCTCCCTCTCTCCTCCCCTATAAGAGCTCAGCTCAGCCCAAGGCCTGCTATTAAAAATACTTTTATCCACCACAGACGTGTAGTCTTTTACTCACTCTACCTCTCTTTAACTCTCTCTCTGCCCATCTAATTCACATCTTTGTATATCTCGTGCACACTGTATAATGTTCTCTCTCTCTCCCTCCCTTGTCCTCTCTAACCATCTCAGTCTCTCTTTACCTTCTCACCCCTTTTTCTTTCCTGTACCAACGCAGCCTCTAAAGCAGCCTCTAAAACCAGGTTTGTCACTTTCACATCCCCTAGAGGGCAACCATGACTTGTCACAAAGAAAGAAAGAAAGAAAGAGAGAGAGGAAGAGAGAAAGAGAGAGAGAGAGAGAGAGAGAGAGAGAGAGAGAGAGAGAGAGGACAGGTCGGATGTAAATGATTAAGGGAGAGAAAGAGGAAAAGGGAGACCCATAACCCTTGGAGACAGAGGAGAGGGGGGGAAACATTAGGGCCTTGCACCAACCCGGTCTTGATTAGCTGACACAGTGCCAGCAAGACGGGCAGAATGTAACGTGTCGCTGGCCGCTGCTCATTTAGGGTACACACACACACACCTTACACAAACGCGCGCATGCATACAGAAAGGGTTAACCGCCGCCTTCGCCATAAAAGCTAAGGGAGGAGAAATGTGTAGAGCGGCCACTTAGTCCTCTTTGCCATTGGGCTAAACAGGAACACATGTAGTGCGGCGCTGATTGCCCGGCTCAGGCTGCTCTCTGTCTCTGGTAGCTAGGAGCTATAATAATAAAGACCATTATAGAGCGGCTCAGGCCTCCCATCTCCTAAAAAAAAACTTTAATGGATTCCTGTGTCAGGGCCGTAAATCAGCACTGTGATACCATGTACACACAAGCGCACGGGCGTTCATACACACACACACACATATCAAATCATTCACGCAGAGGCTGGCTTGACAGTTAGGGAGACTGGAGATGCACCTGCAAGAAGGTGGGTGCTGGGGCACGCACACACACACACATGCACACGCACACACACACACACACACACAGGTCATGGTCCTTGCTGCTATTTAGCCTGTTCATTTGTGCACTTAGGCATGTTTAGGGAAGCGGGGCCTCTCGGTGTGTCTAGGTGTTTATTAAAACAAGGTGAACCCTCAAACACAACAAACCATACCCAGGTCATAGAGTTCAGCCCACATCATAACCACACCCGGCTCAGCCTGCCCTTTCCTATGGTCATAATTATATCCATGCTAGACAACCTACACCTACACACTGTTGGAAGGGCAAAACATACAGAAAACAAAAAGATGCATACACACTTTCCATTTATGAAACACACATACTGAATGAACATGGAAGTCATCCAGAGTTGTAATTATTACAGTGGCAGTAGCATGTTATTTGATGAAACTGTAAAGACGAGACAACCGTGCTAGAGGAAGTCTGGGTGAAACAACTTCCGCCTTCACTTCTCACGACAGACTAATATAAAAACTGAGAGGTGAAAATGGAAAAGTGATTCTCTCCTGTCTCTCCCTCTCTTTCTCGTTTCTCTTCCCCCCCCCCCTCCCTCTCTCATTCCCTCAGCCTCCATCTCTGCCTCTCATTCTCTCTGTCTTCACCTCTCTCACATGACAGATGACTGTTGTTTTTCTCTCGCAGTGAGTCTGCTGCAGTGAAAGAGAAGGGGAGAAAGAAGGAGAGAGCGAGGGAGAGTGCCACACCAGGAAAAGAGGCAGCAAATGAAGTCTAATAATGAAAATGGAATCTGGCTAAAACCATCAGTTTGGAGGACAGAAGGTGGGAAAAAAAGGCTCTAATTTGTTTAAAAGCACACTAAAATCCCTAAGCACACGGTTAATGTGGTTCAATACAATAGGTACTCTGCACAGTAACCTCTGCTGGCATAACAATAGACGGTCTTACTGTCTGTGAAATTTTTTTAGAATTCTTTTTTTGGATCACTAATGTGATATACACAATGGCGAGTCATGTTGTTACAGTGGCCGCATGTTTAGTCATTGTCAATACCGCTGCAGTTGCAAATTTTGTGGCAACAAATCATTATTTGCAGTAAACATTTTTTTTTTTTAAAGAATAATAATTTATTGAGGCACTTCTGGTGAAATAAAAACCTGTATATTCCAGCCAGTCATGCTGTAAGTGAGGAGAGTTTAAATATGGCCAAGTGATCCTCTAACCTATTATATAGTGTCAAGCTTTCGCTTTCCAAACGGAATGAGCCCAGATATGAAATTTATTTCAAGGAAAGCTCATGGTAGTGGCTCTATTAATCCTTCATATGCCATACAATAACTCTATATTTCACTCCCCCTCCTTACGAGGGGAAAATAGTAATCACTGTCCATTTCAGTAGAAATACTTGAAGAAAAACCTTTTTTTTCTCTCTTTCAGTCTCTCGTCTGCATGACCGGTTATGTTAAGCGAGCATGCCAACGACAGAGCGCTAGAGACTTTAAGTACCAGCTTTACATTCTACATTTCATATGGTGTTTCTGAGTGGCCACTGATCTCACCGCTTGGCAGGGTATGCGAGATATGCCAAACAAACCACACGGAGAGAGAGAGGGACAGGGAAAATGAAATGAGAGAGAGAAAGAGGAGGGATAGGGAGAGAGGGCGGTAGAGAGGGGGGAGTGGGAGCTAGAGAGGGGGGGGGGGGGGGGGTGAAAGAGGGAGCCAGAACCATGGCCAAGTCTGTCTTTCTGTTAGACATAAAACTACAGACAGTGTTTGAGGCAGGATACACTGCCTGCCTGTCTGTCCAACTGGCTGCCTCTGAAAGCACACGCTTTTAACAAATGGGCTAAATTAAAAGTATTCTGACCATTTTGCAATAATAAATAAATAAATAAATAAGCAATCCTATAAAATCAACCAGCGTGTCTGTTGACGTATGCAGTAATTTAAAGCTACCATGAGGTGGCAGCTTAGCTGCAGACAAGAATCTCAGGCCAGACTACAAATAACCACCTAAACACACACAGCCTACACACACCCACCCACACACAACCTGACAGGCTCCAATCTCCACATCATCACCATGCAGATGTGTGCAGTTTTTCCCCATTAGAACAGAAGCACAAAAACAAACCATCCACACTAGCCCCCCCCCCCCAAACACTCTCTCGCTCTCCCTCTCCCCACCCCCCACCCCCATGCTAGCATTTATTCAGTCTATGGTAGAGTAGTGTCAGCGTCACACTGCTGAGCCCTGCCACAAGCCTGCTGTCACTATGCATACCACCGTCTCGCTCTCACACAGCTAACGTACTGTTGCATCCGCTAAAACACACACACAAACACACACGAGGTGAGCAATCACTCCCAAACATAGAGAAGCAAGACAATAGGTTTGTGTTTGTTAGTATTTCACACTAAGAGAACATTCCGGGTGTGCAAATCAAGGAATACCTCCCACATACTTTTAACGGACATGCTCTTTTAGTGACACTTGAATGAACTGGCCAATAAAACAAAATCGATATCTAAAATATCTAATATTAGAATAAACTCCAAAGATGAACCAGATCATTAATTCATTTCATTTCAAGGACAGAAACAGAGATTGCTGTTAATGCTACATGGTGATAAAAAGGTATGCCCATATCACTCAGAGAGCTGAGTGTGTGTCTGTGAGTACGTGAGTGAGGTGTGTGTGTGTGAGGTTTGTGTTTGTGTGTGAGGTGTGTGTGCAGGGGAAAGTGTGTATGAATTATACACTAGATAAGTGGTTTGTAATATCTCTTTAATATGCAGAGATGGAGAGGAGCAGAGAGGTAGCCCTGGCCTACATTGGGCCTGGTACAGTAGAGATAAAATCAAGTCAAATGATATTTGTCACATGCGCCGAATACAACAGGTGTAGGCCCTACCGTGAAATTCTTACTTACAAGCCCTTAACGAATAATGACGTTTTAAGAAAAGAGAGTTAAGAAAATATTTAGTAAATAAACGAATGTAAAAAAAAAGTGACCATAATGAGGCTATATACAGGGGGTGCGGGTACTGAGTCAATGTGCAGGGGTACAAGTTAGTTGAGGTAATTTGTACATGTAGGAAGGGGTAAAGTGACTATGCATAGATAATAAACAGCGAGTAGCAGCAGTGTAAAAGTAGCAGAGAAACAGTCTATGACTTCGGTGACTGGAGTGTTTGCCAATTTTTTGGGCCTTCCTCTGACACCGCCTACTATATAGGTCCTGGATGCCAGGAAGCTTGGCCCCAGTGATGTATATTATCCGTGTTGTCGTTCAGCCACGACTCCGTAAAACACAAGATATTACAGTTTTTAATGTCCCAATTGGTAGGATAGTCTCGAACAGAGCTCATCCAGTTTATTCTCCAGTGATTGCACGTTGGCTAATCGAACAGATGGTAGAGGTGGGTTACACACTCGCCCACAAATTCTCACAAGGCACCCTGATCTCTGCTCCCTGAATTTCCTTATTTTCTTCATGTGAATGACAGGGATTTGGGCATTGTCTGGGAGCAACATTATATAACTCACGTCCAACTCATTAAAGGAAGTGAGTCATAAGAGATGGTAGCAACAAGATATGTACAAAATAAGTTACAAACAATGCAAAAAAAACACAAAATAGCACAATTGGTTAGGAGCCCGTAAAACCGCAGCTTTCCACTCCAGCGCCATTCTTAAATCAGTTGCTCATTCTTAAATAGCAGTGCTCAGGGACACTTGATGTAAAGCGTGCATAAATGCTTTGGGGATTTAAAATTGCAAGCTTTTTGGCAGAAGTGCATTAATGTTTCAGCAGTGCTACCAGGTACATCTTTATCTTTATTACCAGGAACAGATAGAGTTTGGGGTTGAGGCAAAGGTACTGTATGTTGTTAGAATGGGGTATATGAGTTGAGTACAGGGCTCGGGCATGGGGCTGGGTCATATGCAGGTCGCAGGAACGGAGAGGTAGTCTTGGCCAATGGGGCTCCATTGAGGGGTACAGGATATGAGGATTTGGGTACAGGACTTGGTCTGGGTACAAGTCTGATTGAGAAATGTATCTTAAACTGGAAGCGATGCCTAACACACACACACACACAAGTGCTCTGGGACATGCCATCCAGTGTGTCTCTGCACCAGGAGTCCCTGGGGTCCCGTTACTGTGGCCATGAACAGAGCTCAGTGGCGTGCGTACATGTGTGTTGTAGAGACCTCGGTAAAGAATCTCTAATTGGTAGTGGTTGAGCCGTCACAATTTTTTTGTGTGTTCATCAGCCTCATCAAGCACACAGGATATAACACAGTTCAATTACAGGACAGAAACCCGTGGCCATGGCAACCCTCTTGGCCTCACAATCTCAGTGTTTCCCCTTGGTTTGTGTCTGTAGTTGTGATCCCAAAATTCAAAAAATCTAACTGCAATAGAGCATGCATGGGAAACATGATAATGATGGATGTGGATTTGCAGACCAGCTAGTCTTGCAGGACCACCGCACACACACACACACACACACACACACACACACACACACACACACACACACACACACACACACACACACACACACACACACACACACACACACACACACACACACACACACACACACACACACACACACACACACACACACACACACACACCAACAAGTTACACAATTTTTACAACTGAATTCAGGTGTTATTGCTGTAAAAGGACAGTGTGATGCTGAACGCTGGTTACTTGAGACTATACCTCACTTGGGATTTGAACTCACAACCTCTTGGTTGCTAATGACCTGAATTTCCTGCTACGCCACCAGGTCTGTGGACATGAGAGAGATTGGCCACAGATTTAATGCAAGCAAACACTCCTGCACTTTGCTAAAAGTTGCCCAAGTCGATAATTGTCAGATTATCTGACAACACCAATGTAAAAATAGCAGTGCTAAGGGACACTGGATGTAAGCTGTGCAAAAATTGCTTTGGGGATTTAAACTTGCAAGCTTTTGGGCTGAAGTGCATTAATGTCTCAGCAGTGCCACCAGATACATCTTTACTACCAAAAACATATATCCTCACTCTCAAATTAGGGTATGGTTAGGATACAGTGCTGTTCCCTGAGGTAGAAAGAGGTCAAAGGTAAACATAAGGTACCTTCAGAGGTACACATAGGAACTCACATGGTACTGGTTGGTTCCTTTTAGGGTACATAATCTAGTATAATGGTTCAAAAAAATCATCACAGAGATTTGAAATGTAGGTGGGGGCAATGTACCAGTGGGGCTCATTAGCATATTTTGGGGGGTGAACTAATATATGTGTATATGTGCCAAACCTCAGTGGAAGTGTTGTACTAGTTTAAGTGGTTGATGGGCATGTTGCCAAATATCGAGCAAATTTTCCTTTCTTATTTTCCCCTAACCCTACCACCCCTCCCATAATTAGAGTAAACTAACAAACAACACTTAGGCTTCTACTTCCAGATTATACATACATTTTACGGACACAGTGTATTTTACTATAGTTATCCTTGGTTTGTTTTAAGTCCCACCCTTCACTCAGCTCCACTCAACCCCTCCCATCTATCTCTAAACACCATCCAGTTTTGATTTCTATTGGCCATATATTTTTCAACTGTGCTGTGAAAAACACTTTACTTAACACCCAGTGTCATAACACGATCATAACCATGTCATAATGTGTCATAACAGCTGACATAACTAGTCATAACATGGTCATAACATATATTTACACCTGTTCTAACATAGGTACATTGCGTTATTTTATGGCTGGTTATGACACCTACATAAGAGTGTTAAAAAATTTCATCAAAGTAGATTTTTTTGCTGCCGAGAAGTTTCCTTTAATTTGAAAGTTTGTTTCTTGGGCTCCTGAGTGGTGCAGCGGTCTAAGGCACTGTATCTCAGTGCGAGAGGCGTCACTAGTTCGATTCCAGGCTGTATCACATCCGGCCGTGATGGGGAGTTCCATAGGGTGGTGGACAATTGGCTTAGGCCGTCATTGTAAATAAGAATTTGTTTTTAACTGACTTGCCTAGTTAAAAAAGGTTAAATAAAAAATAAATAAAAAATCCTGTTGTTGTTATAATGAATTATTGCGTTTTTTTAAATCATATTTTAAATAACTAGTAGCAGATTTACTTTATGACATTGTAATGAAGCATAACTATCCTGTGTCAATTTACGTGGACTATGAAAATACACTTTGAATCTGTCAAGAAGCATTATGACCATCATAAACACATAAGCCAGATAGGCCTATCACATACATGGCCTCAGTCAAAAAGAGGGTGTCTTGTCCTGCTCCATAAATCTGCTCCTGTATTCAACCCAGTCATCAGCAACAGGCCATTGGTGTAAGTAAATGTCTGCCATCAATGGGTGCACAATTAATATGTCCAATTTCCAAAAACATTATATAACAAACATACCGAATATTTTGCCTTGTGTGGTAGGTTTTGTGGGATTTTACACTCTTATGTAGGTGTCATAAACAGCAATAAAATAACGCACATGTCATGACAGTGTTATGACCATATTATAACAGGTTATAACAAGTTATGTCAGCTCTTATGACATAACATGTTATGACACTGGGTGTCAATTAAAGTGTTACCTAAAATAATACTTGATTTATTTAGTGTTGCACCATTATTTTTTACATAATATAACCGTGTACAATTTCAGTATCACATCTTAGAGTGATGAACTGTGCCATCCACCCCTGTGGCCTCCGCAATGGTTTAGTCCACTGAGACAGGCGCGAATCAGCCCGGTGTCTTGTGCACCATGAAATAAAAACATATATTTGTGACTGCTCGATTAAGGACATTTCGGGTTGAACAACAGCCTATCGACCAAACAATCGCCTAAATGGGGTCAGCGCTAAAATGCGTACACACATTTCAGTTGTGTATATTACTTTTTTATAATTTTTCATTCCTTAAAGTCATCCTCTCATCTCTGCTCGGGCAGATCCGCCCTGCCACATCACTTTATCGCTGTGCTCCCCATACTGTACTGTCTTTAGTCATACTATTTAGCTAGACTGACGAAATCATTTGACTAGGTCGTTTACTCGTACTTTCACAAACTGTCTATCCCTCTTTATCGTCTTGTGTCGTGTACATTCCTCTCATGCGGTCTATGCAGTCTGTGTGTATCTATCTCTGATAAAACGCCAATTGAGGTTGACTCCTAAGTAATCTGAATTTTGCTGGTCTGCAAAACCACACCCATCATTATCATATTTCCCAGCATGCTCTATCGCATTGAGATGTTTTTAATTGTTTGTTTCAATACCTGTGTTTGTGCACATGTATTTGATATTTTGCTGCACAGAGACAAATAACATACATTTTTCTAAACCAATCCAATCTGTTAGTTTGACTTATTGCACCCGTTACTTAAATGGTTGTTCAAGTTTAGGTACACAACATTGCCAAGAGTATGTGGACACCTGTTGTGGACATCCAGATGGCGAAGCGCCTTCCAGAGAAGGCGTTACTACTGCTTGAGTCCAATGGCGGCGAGCTTTACACTACTCCAGCCGACGCTTGGCATTATGATCATGGTGATCATAAGCTTTTGTGCGGCTGCTCGTCCATGGAAGCCCATTTCGTGAAGCTTCCGACGAACAGTTCTTGTGCTGACGTTGCTTCTGGAGGCAGTTTGGAACTCAGTCGTGGAGTGTTGCAACAGAGGACGGGCGATTTTTAGGCACTTCGGCACTTGGCGGTCTCATTCTGTGAGCTTGTGTGGCTTACCACTTTGTAGATGAGCCGTTGTTGCTCCTAGACTTTTCCACTTCACATTGACCGGGGCAGCTCTAGTAGGGCAGACATTTTACAAACTAACTTGTTGGAACGGTGGCGTCCTATGATGGTGCCAAGTTGAAAGTCACTGAGCTCTTTCTTCAGTAAGGCCATTCTACTGCCAATGTTAGTCTATGGAGATTGCATGGCGGTGTGCTCAATTTTATACACCTGCCAGCAATGGGTGTGGCTGAAATAGCAGAATCCACAAATTTGAAGGGGTGTCCACATACTTCCGTATATAGTGTAGTTTAGGTAGTCTCATTTATTAATCTGTCTATCCCTTCCAGTCATTCTGAATGCAGATTGGGGGAATCCACTCTGGCTGGATTCCAATTGGAATTAAATATCACTTTGCAAGCCAGCATAATGTGACTTGATGTTGGTTTTGCTTTAGCTTATGCTAAAGCAAACCAACAGTGTCCAAAACACAGTGAAGACTAGCCACCAGTAAAAACACAGCCGAAGGCAGTTTACCAGCAAAAACACAACAAAGGCTATCACCAGAGAAAACACAACGAAGGCTATCACCAGAGAAAACACATCGAAGGCTGGTCTACCAGCATAACCATGCTGATCAGACTAGCTTGACCAGCAAGACCATGCTGGTGGGCCAGCAGAACCAGTTAGATCACACTGGTCAGACCAGCTTGACCGACTAGACCATGCTGGTCAGACCAGCTTGATCAGCATAGACCTGCATGAACCAGCACAGACAATACTGGTCTATGCAGTTTTTCAGCAGGGATGTATGTGACATCGAGCTGACAACCTCGCAATCACCATGCAAGCTAAATCTAACAGGAGTATTGTTTGTGTGAGTGCATCAGAGAGAGAGAGAGAGAGAGAGAGAGAGAGAGAGAGGGGGGGGGGGGGGGGGGGGGGAGAACAAGAGAGAAAAACAAAGAGGAGGGAACAAGAGAGAGAATCAGAGAGGTATGGGGGGTGCATGGAGAGTGCATGTGCCAGCTTGCACATACTAGGAAGACATGCCGTGTTTTTAATGATGCCACAAGCAGATTCTCCTTAAGAAGTGGTGAAAAGCAGAGGAGCTGTGTTGTTGTGTTGACTGTCCATACAGACAGAGCAAACTAACAAACTTACATAAACATTGTAGAGTGTACAGTGCATTTTACTATTGCTGATGTGACACACTAGAAAATCTGCTTATTATTACTTATCACCTGGCACATTGACAAACTACTACAAAGTAACGAATAGGAGGCAGGATGGAGAGACTAGACCAAAGGAAGAGGTAGATGAGGAAGAGAGATTAGATGTGGAGATAGATGAGAAGAGAGATGGGAAGAGAGGGATGGGAACGGAGACGTAGGAATAGTTTGTGCGTGTGTCACTCACATGTCTCCTCTTCTGCAGTCTCCGTGGTGACAGACTCTTGGTGCTGGTGGGAGACCCTGAGCAGAATGGCCCATTATCCTCCTCTTCCTGAGAGAGAGCGATAGAGGGAGGAGATGGAGAGATGGTGTGAGAAAACGAGAGGGGGGGAGAGTGAGAGAAAGAGAGAGGAGTGAGTGTGTCAAGTGAGTGTGCGATAATGTGTGTATAACATAATAAAACAGACAGTTATGCATGTATTTGGAGTGTGGCCAGGTCAAATCAGATTAAATCATTCTGATCTCATGTGTGTGTGTGTGTGTATGTGTGTGTGTGTGTGTGTGCCGAGTACAGCCTAGTGAGAGCCAGTTAGTCAGTATCCCTGTCCTCAGCCTCTCTCTGACGGTGAGTTCAAACTGAAATTGCCTTATCAAAAGGACCAGACTTATACATCTGGTTGCATTTCCTTTGAAGGAATCAGTGGCTCATTTATGAAATATGCAAACAATGAAGGGTTAGGGCTGTAGCTGGATGACGACAAATGTACACTCCTGACCAAAGCACAATGCACATGTTTCACAAGTCATTACAACCCTGCTCATCTCTGAGTGAGCTGAGTCACATGCTCCATATAAAACAGAGTGTGTGTGTGTGTGTGAGCCCTGGAGAGGTGTGAATTCACATAGGTCACCCTTTGCTTGAGCCTGCGAATGCCCCTCTTGGCATGACTCTTGGCCTGAAGGAGAGAAACACAGGCATTAGAAATAACCACAGGCTCCATTAATATTCGACAGTGGTCTGGTGTAACATCAAGGCCTGCTTTGATCCTGCTGGCCAAAAGGACAAAGACTAAACTTGGAAAGGGCATCACACACATGCATATACATACACAGTCCTAGTAGAACAATGACATTTACCAGCTAACTACAACCTTTCGGATATTCAGAGTGAGAACCTGTATGACTAAATACACATTTTAAGGTTACGTTTTCATGTTGTGTGTGTCCAATATGAAAGTATTTGAGGTGTGCTTGACTTAGCTCGGAGTTTGCACTTGTGGGACTATTCCACTGGTTCCAAACTAAATCAAGAGAAGCTCTAATATTTGAACATATTGGACGTATTTGACCCGGTCTGATTGGGAATGTTATTAATCCATATCTGTAGGCCGTTTTCACAGCTGGACTTGCCTTAGTCATTGCAGTGTTGATCAGCACGCCGCCTCTCTGCAACACACAACACTGTAATTTAGCAGTGTGCACACACACACACACACGCGCGCGCACGGTTGGCAGCACACACAGGATTTCCATCGAACACACAACCCAACCAGTGGCAGTTGGTGCCATTTAAGATTAGGGAGGAAGATTTCTATTTATTTATGACCATGGCTTTCATATTCCATTCACCCAACTCAATGTAAGGTTGTTTAAGCTACTACATGTTACTAAAAATGGCCCTATACCCATCATGAGGTTGCTACAACCTAGTCTATAAATGAAAGTCTATAACGTAGGTGCACAGGTCGAGAGATATATTGGAGAAATCAGACAGTGACACATTCAGCGCCACCTTGCACACTCTTGCCTGAATCTAGCCTGCATCTAGCTGATCTGGTGTGTAATCATTAGTCCAAACGAGAGTTTCTATTGAACAAATTCAGGTAGGTCCCTCCCAGTTTCGTTCAGTTTGCTTCCGTGTAAGAAACGTTTTGCACCAGAATCAGCGGAATGAATATACCCCTGATCACCTGCACACTCTCCTCCTCTCACCTTTTCCCTTACTTATGGACTTTAGTGCACAACACAACAGCTGTCTGTGAATAGGCCTAAAAACTTCCAGCCAAACCCTTCGTACCATAACTGCTAACTACTACACAGCCTACATCAATGTCGCCATATTAAAGTTATAGTCAAGAAACGAGAACTAACGCATTAGTAAACTCATAGCCCTAAAACGGGAATCCTGGAGAAGTTCCATGGCAGAAATCAGCTAAAGAGTGGTCGGAACCCGGTGTAAATCAGTGTCGCCTTGCAACACGTCAATCCAATCAAATGCCTTGCTTGAGCGGAGCTCCAAAAGATGCTCACCAGATTAGTGCCGTAGGATTAACGGTAGGTGAGGACTAAAGATTTGAACAAAACAAGCACTAGTGACAAAACATATTTTTGAATGTTTGCAGCACACTGGTTTTCACAGCATTTCTCAGTTAATTTGAGATGAGTTAAAACTGCAGCAAGAGGGGGGAAAATGTCATCAATGCTGGCATGAATCAATATTTAAATTTTGCGGTTTCTGAAGAGATATTTGGCTGTAAAGGCAAGGATTAGAAGTAGCTAGCCACAATGAGGCTTGTTTTGAGAAAGGTCGCCTAACCTTGTAAGCTACCTAGCTATAACTAACTAGCTAGCTACTAGGTAGTTAATTTTCTCTCACAATTATGAAGTCAACAAAATGTTAATAAAAATATCATATTATAGACCTAAAAGGTTAGTTGTGTTAGCCCAGTCGCTAGCGTATCCAGTGTCAGTGATACATAGAGCAACCATGTACTGTCTCTCTATGGGAACAACTGCAATCAAAATCTGGTATATGGTTTGCTTCATACATTGTCTATTGGTATCAATTTAAATTGAGAACATATAGCTCAACATGTAAACAATGTGTGAGTTTAGCTATTCCCTGCTTCAGATGACAAATGGCATAAGGCATGTAATGCCATCAAACTGTAGTCCTATAGCTGCATTGGCGAAGCATGCTATATGATAAGCTGCAAAATAGATTCACATAGCTGATATACTGAGAGAGTGACAATCAAATAAAACCAACTGGAGCTCTTACAACTAGACAAAGAGGAAATGTTTATTTAGGAATTACAACACAGAATCACAGACACATTATAGGCAGAACCCCTTCCCCACTTTACTTCAGGATTATTATGATATGATAACCAACATTGACACTAGTTCATTTTGAAAAATTGTTTAACAATTAAAACAAGGAATCAACTTCAAGGAATCAACACTTTATCACTTAAAAATGTACAAAAAAGCGAACTTGTAATGTATGTAAAGATTAGACATCTTAGACTAAACAACAACAGAAAATTGCTCCAATTGTAAAAGGTTTATACACTGACCAGCCCGTTCATGAAAATGGATCGCTCCTACAGACAGTGAGTCATGTGGCCGTGGCTTGCTATATAAAGCAGGCAGACGTGCATTCAGTTACTGTTTGATTGAACGTTAGAATGGGCAAAACGAGTGACCCAAGCGACTTTGAATGTGGTATGATTGTCGGTGCCAACTGCGCCGAATCCAGTATTTCAAAAACGGCCACCCTCCTGGGCTTTTCATGCACGACAGTCTCTACTGAGAATGGTGCGACAAACAAAAAAACATCCAGTCAGCGGCAGTCCAATGGGTGAAAACAGCGAGTTTATCATAGGGGTTAAAGGGGAATGTCAAGAAGTCAAATTTGTAATAAAGGAATTGTAATATTTGGCAAGAGAAAATGTCATTAATTTGCCCTTATTAAAGTCGACAGTTAATTTTCCATCAATGCATGTTGATTGAACTTTGAATGCTATGATTTAAGCAAAAGGCAAAAGGGTTATGGTAAACTCAGCAAAAAAAGAAATGTCCCCTTTTCAGGACCCTGTCTTAAACACTGTTTCCCATGTTTGTTCAATGAACCATAAACAATTAATGAGCATGCACCTGTGGAATGGTCGTTAAGACAGTAACAGCTTACAGACGGTAGGCAATTAAGGTCACAGTTATGAAAACAGGACACTAAAGAGGCCTTTCTACTGACTCTGAAAAACACCAAAAGAAAGATGCCCATGGTCCCTACTCATCTGCGTAACGTGCCTTAGGCATGCTGCAAGGAGGCATGAGGACTGCAGATGTGGCCAGGGCAATACATCGCAATGTCCGTACTATGAGACGCCTAAGACAGCGCTACAGGGAGACAGGATGGACAGCTGATCGTCCTCGCAGTGGCAGACCACGCAAAACAACACCTCCAGGACAGGTACAGGATGGCAACAACAACTGTCGGAGTTACACCAGGAAGGCACAATCTCTCCATCAGTGCTCAGACTGTCCGCAATAGGATGAGAGTGGCTGGACTGAGGGCTTGTAGGCCTGTTTGTAAGGCAGGTCCTGACCAGACATCACCAGCAATTACATTGCCTATGGTCACAAACCCACCGTCGCTGGACCAGACAGGACTGGCAAAAAGTGCTCTTCACGGACGTGTCGCGGTTTTGTCTCACCAGGGGTGATGGTCGGATTCGCGTTTATCGTCAAAGGAATGAGCGTTACACCGAGGCCTGTACTCTGGAGCGGGATCGATTTGGAGGTGGAGTGTCCATCATGGTCTGCATCATCGGACTGAGCTTGTTGTCATTGCAGGCCATCTCAACGCTATGCGTTACAGGAACGACATCTGCCTCCCTCATGTGGAACCACTCATCCTGACATGATCCTCCAGCATGACAATGCCACCAGCCATACTGCTCGTTCTGTTCGTGATTTCCTGTCAGGAATCTCAGTGTTCTGCATCTCAATCCCATTGAGCACATCTGGGACCTGTTGGATTGGAGTGTGAGGGCTCGGGCCATTCCACCCAGAAATGTCCGGGAACTTGCAGGTGCCTTGGTGGAAGAGTGGGGTAACATCTCACAGCAAGAACTGGCGAATCTGATGCAGTCCATGAGGAGGAGATGCACTGCAGTATTTAATGCAGCTGGTGGCCACACTAGATACTGACTGTTACTTTTGATTTTGACCCCCCCTTTGTAGATGGACACATTATTCAATTTCTGTTACTCACATGTCTGTGGAACCTGTTCAGTTTATGTCTCAGTTGTTGAATCTTGTTATGTTCATACAAATGTTTACACATGTTAATTTTGCTGAAAATAAACAGTTGACAGTGGGAGGACGTTTCTTTTTTTGCTGAGTTATTATGGCCAATTTACCATGGCTAAGGGCTGTTCTTAAGCACGACACAACGCGGAGTGTCTGGAGATAGACGTTATCCGTGGTATATTGGCTGTATACCACAATCCCCCGGGGTGCCTTGTTGCTATTATAAACTGGTTACCACTGTAAATAGAACAGTAAAAAGTAATGTTTTGTCATACCCGTAGGATATGGTATGATATGCCAAGGCTTACAGCCAATTAGCATTCAGGGCTCGAACCAGGTTTATAAATGTAAATAAATCCTCTTTGCGCATAACTATAGATAAATCCGACAGGAGAGTTTGAGTGATGAAAGTTGGACAGAGGATCTCGAAATCTCTGAGCAAGAAACACTTGGATGAACATAAAAAAATGAATGTTAGGCTACTTTCTGCCAATTGTGCTGTTATTATGTGCCAGATGTTAAGACTAAAAACCTTTATAAATGGCCCATTTGCGAGATTGACTTGTCATTTCAATAGGCATAGGATACAAACTAAAATCTGGTTTTATGACTGTAATAAAATGTTGCCATAGTCTGCTTAGCTAAAGGCTGGTCGTCTATGGCCCCTGAAAGGCCTACATCTCATTTCAGATAGTCTACAGTAGCCTAGACAAGATGTAAACTGAACTATTTAGCAGCTTGCTTAGTTCAAATTAACAGACTCATTTATTCAACATGAATAGCGAGGTGATTTTACATTAAGAAGTGTTTTTGTTTCCAATAGCCTGCTGGAATAGGCTACTAAGGATGGGATCATAATTTAAATCACTGAATTAAATATTAATAATATGTATATGAACAACAGGAGGTTGTGGCACCTTAATTGGGCAGAACGGGCCCACGGGTAATAACTGGAGCGGTATGAGTGGAATGGTATCAAATACGTCAAACACATGGTTTCCAGGTATTTGATGCCATTCCATTTGCTCCATTCCGGGCATTATTGTGAGCTGTTCTCCCCTCAGCAGCCTCCTGTGATATGAACTGAATATGCTTGTCAACAACAGCCGGTGTTTATTTTATTAGAATTTGTTTTGTAATCTGACAACTGTTACCGTCAATCTAATGTAGTACAAGATGGTGCCGATAGAGAGGGCCGCCTTACTTCTAGTCCTTAGGAAACTGCAGTATTTGTATTTTTTTAAATGTATTATTTCTTACATTTTAGCCCTGAAAATATTAAGTGTTATTACATACAGCCGGGAAGAACTATTGAATATCAGAGCGACGTCAACTTACTAGCATTACAATCAGGAATACGACTTTCCCGAAGCGGATCCTTTGTCCGAACCCCCCAGGGCATTTGAACTGATCTCAGAGGCCGACCCAATACAAAGTCGTCGCAGAAGAGGAAGACTGAGTGGCCTTCTGGTCAGACTTCAGAGGCGCGCACACCACCCACTGCTTCTGAGTATATTACTCGCTAATGTCCAGTCTCTAGATAACAAGGTAGATGAAATTAGGAAAAGGGTTGCTTTCCAGAGAGACATCAGGGATTGTAACATATTCTGTTTCACGGAAACATGGCTCTCTCAGGATATGCTGTCGGAGTTGGCACAGCCCCCGGGATTCTTTGTGCCGACAGAAATACACATCTCTCCAGGAAGAAGAAGGGTGGGGTTGTATGTTTCATGATTAACGATTCATGGTGTAATTGTGTCAACATACAGGAAATCAAGTCCTTTTGTTCACCTGACCTAGAATTCCTCACAATCAAATGCTGACCGTATTATCTCCCAAGATAATTGGTTATTGTCACAGCCGTGTATATCCCCCCTCAAGCCGATACCACAACGGCCCTCAAGGAAAAAAATCTGTCCACGACTCCATTTTGCTCCTCCCATCCTATAGGCAGAAACTCAAACAGGATGTACCCATGATAAGGACTATTCGACGCTGGTCTGACCAATCAGAATCCACGCTTCAAGATTGTTTTGATCACGCGGACTGGGACATGTTCCGGGTAGCCTCAAAGAATAATATTGATTTTTACACTGATTTGGTGAGTTTATAAGGAAGTGTATAGGAGATGTTGTACCCACTCTGACTATTAAAACCTACAATACAAAATTCTCCAGATCTCCAAGGGACGTGTGACAACGACGTGATTTTAGAGGTACAGCAACATAGGACTAGTAAATCCACAATCCAATCCTATCACGCTGTACAGCAAGCAGTTTAGAAGTTACACCGACAGGCCCCGGTTGCAATATATTAATAAAACCGAAAGCTAACTTGAATTAATTGGAAGAGTTGCAGTGTTGGATAGCCGTAGCCAGCCAGCTAACATAAATAGAAATTACTCTCTGAGTCAGGTTGTTGAGTAGGCTAAATTAGCTGCATTAGCTAAGTAAGTGAAAGGTAAACTAAGAAGAAAACTAAATGTAGCTTTCTTGCTCTCTTTCTCGCTCTGTCCTGCTTGTACATTTTTGAAGAAATTAATTTGTTCAAAACTGTTAAACTATTGTCTTTCTCTCACTTCGAGTCAACTACTCACCACACTTTATGCACTGCAGTGCTAGCTGTAGCTTATGCTTTCAGAACTAGATTAATTCGCTGATCATTTCATTGGATGCACAACACGTCAGTTCATACTGCAATACCTCTGATAGGCTGGAGGATGTTCTCCGCAAGTCGTCATAACCAATGTTCCCTCTAATATGTTTTGCACTGAGAAAATGTCAGGTCTGCTGAGGGCAAACTTGAATGTTGCGAAATTTCGGTGCAACTTCCAGCTTGCATTTAGTGTGAACACTGAGGTTGTAACCACTTTAAGTTACAGTTTTAGCAGTGGACAAGTATGCAACGGCGGCTATTTGTAATTATAATGTAGGCCTACCAGTGGCCTACCATCAAAAACAACGGAAAAAATGCATCCCATAACATTTTCACATGGAAATAGATGTTCTACCATTCAGCCTACAGTAGCAGCAAATGTGGGGGTTCAATGTGGGCCTACATTTCATGAGACTTTTGAAAAACAACATGCAGCGCTTGTCATTAGCCTGTTTATCCTTCAGACAAGGAGGTAACTAAAAATGTTGTTGTGTTATTTGATGCAAGGAACCACTTTACAAAATAAAATGCATTATTATTCCTGTACCATTATTACAGAGAATGAGACAAATGACAGTACCCTCTGCCAATTGGCTACGTAGCTTATTCAAGCCTTCTCAAAATAGAACACTTTTGTTAAGACAAAAAAAAAGCTATTTTCCATGACCTGCTTTTCAAAGATGTCTAGAAATGTACATGTTTTGTGCTCTTGTAGGAAGCAATCACCCCCCTAATACTAACTACAAATGATCTATAACTGGGCTAATAACTCACTAACTAGAAAAGGATATGAACAAAATGTCCACGTGGCTACACGCATATTTATCTTTTATCTTAAAACAAGTGCATCAACTCACGACTGCACATGCTGTAAACACAGTCCAGTTCAAAGTCAATGGCACAGATCCATATATAGTATATTTGCATACAGACCTACTGCAGCTTTGATTGGTTATGCCGCACTGGTCTGGATGCGTTCTGCCTCCCACAAAATCTCTTGCATAGTTCATTTTGTTTCAGTATGTTGCATTGAAAGTGGCTAATATTGCGTTGAATCGATCACAATTGCAGAGTAAAGGGAAACGTTGATAGTGTTAACTAATAGGGAAAACTCGATTAATTTGAGTGAAGTTCAAACTCGTGCTTCTCTCTGTTGGCTGATATTTCATTTGCGGTACTGTGGAAGTCTGTGGAAGAGGGTGAGAACCATGAGCCTCCTAGGTTTTGTATTGAAGTCAATGTACCCAGAGACGGATGGAAGCTAGCGGTCCTCCGACTACACCATTGTGTTACCCGAGAGGATGCTGTAGACCTTCATTGCAAAACAGTGTGTTTTAATCAGTTATTTGGTGACGTGAATATATTTAGTTCAGTTTTATCTAAAAAGTACAACTTTATTGTTTCAATATATAAAAATAAAAAAATGAAATTCACTAAGTAGGATGGTGCTCCCATTCATCCTCTGAGGAGCCTCCACTGAAACCAACAGACGCCTGGAATTACTATACAAAATTAAGCCGATGGACGGACAGCGTGTTTTCTGTATGTATCATATCTCTAACACATACAACTCATTATTGGCATCTATAGTTTGCTTTGAGAGACACACTGAGATAGTGTGATAGTGAATATATAAACACCACATTAGCAGGCAAGATACAGGAGCTAAATTGCATCACATATTGAATGACATCTCTGCTGAACTCAGTTATTTTATCCTGTTTTCTATCTCTTTCTCTCTCTCTCTCTGTCTCGCCATGCATCCATCTCTGTCTCTCTCTTTCTCTGTCACTCCCTCTCTACCTTCACCACACTAGTCTTTAATGCAAAGACTAAGAGAGCACAAGGCAACTGCGTCAAACTAAACGACTAAACTCTTTTAATGCCAGCCAGTTTAGAGTTTGGAGCCGACAGAGAAAAGAGAGGAGATGAGCGTAGAAGAGTAGAGAGGGGCCGAGGTGAAAGTCTGCTCTTATAGATCTGTGTCAGTCATAGGATGTGAACTTTAACAAGGCTTTGAAAATAACTCTAGAGGACTAATTCAGAGCTGCTGTACGGTTGACAGGAGATAGAGTGATAGAGAGAGAGAGGGGAGAGAGAAGAGAGGGGGAGAGAGAAGGGTGTGTGATCTATGTTCTTTGGTTGGTTTGATGGAGGAACACTTTTCTTGTGTTTCCTGACAGATCAACATGTCAGTCAGGGAGACGTCTCGTCAAATCACTACAGTCTCGCGCTCTCTTTCCCTCTCTTTCTTTCCATCTCTCTCTCTCTCTCTCTCTCTCTCACTTTCCCTCTCTCTTTCTCCCTGTCTCAATTGTCCTACTGTAAGTATGCACAGATTCACAAGCCCAACCGCACACACATGTACACACACACTTACATACAGCACGCTCCACTCCATAGACTCAAGAACTTACAGCTGTCATTTACTCTAACATGAGAAGATATAGAATACACTCAATTAATTTTATTTGCACAATATCTTTGCATACCTTGACGGTGTGCACCCACTGTTGATAAGATCTGGAATTACCTGCAAAACAGAAAAGGCACACACAATGAGAGACGTGAATGTGACTGATCAGACACAGTGATGACATGAATTCAATTGATGATATACATTTTGTGGGACTGTATCAAACGTATAGGACTCTCTTGGGAAAGAGGTCGTCTGACCTCAATCGAACTACTTGGTTAAATAAAGGTTCAATATGAAATTAAAAAGTAAGCCAAAATTATGTTTGAGTAAAATTATTATTTTATAGGATGTTAGTACCACTTACTTCCACAGAAGCCTCCCTCACTGATCTCCTCTTCAAACAGGTCAGTGAAGCCTCGGCCTGCATTCAGCTTGGCCAGCCGGCCGTCAATAAACTGCAACCATAAATTACAACACAGAATTACAGATGGTAGGGAGGGATGCAGGCATGGCAGGAGGGAAAGGGAGAGGGGGGAGAGGAGGGAAATAGGGGGAAAGGAGGGACAGAGGGAGAACAAACGACAGGGAAAAAGACACCCAACTGGGCAAGTGTGTTTAATCCTACCTGTTCCAAAAATGTCTCTAGATTAAATGAGTTTAGGGGTTGGGTGGGTAATGTGGAGCAGGTTTTGGGGATTAGGGCAGCAGACAGCCATGCTGCCTGTTTAGGGTTAGGCCTGGCTGGGAGACTGCATGGTGAGGCCAGGACTGCATCCCCAATGGCACCCTATTCCCTACATAGTGCTCTACTTTTGGGTCCAGGCAAAAGTAGTGCACTATGTAGGGAATAGGGTGCCATTGGGGATGCAGTCCTGGTGTCTGATGCACTAGGAACTTTAATTTCCTCCCTTTGTCACATGGAGCTTATAAAACGCTTCCCATAAATATGTTCATTATAAGCCCAGACGTTAAGTGCGCGTGCACACGCAGGCGCACACACACGCACACGTGCACGCGCACACACACACACAGTACATCAAAACTATGAAATAACACATATGGAATCATGTAGTAACCAAAAAAAAGTGTTAAACAAATCAAATTATATTTTATATTTGAGATTCTTCAAAGTAGCCACATTTTGCCTTGATGACAGCATTGCACACTCTTGGCATTCTCTCAACCAGCTTCACCTGGAATGCTTTTCCAACAGTCTTGAAGGAGTTCCCACATATGTGACTCACCACCTGGATTCGGTCTTATGTAGAAACATTTGAATTTCTGTTTTTAAATTATGATTTTTTTTTTTACATTGGATACAAGTAGCGACTCAGAGCTACAAAATGGTATATCATACACTGCATTTGAGAAAACAATGGGGAAATAATTAGACAGACGCGTGCTATATGGCAGACCAATCCAAACTCCCCTCGGCATGTCCAGCCCACTCATTATCTCAGCCAATCATGGCTAGTAGGAAGGGTGCTCTATTTTTCTGTGGCTAAACCAACTAGGCTCGTAATTTCACAATTCTATTAGTATTTACAGATGGCATACAAGTTTGATATTAAGGCACATGAAAGTTCACATGTTGGAGAAGGCATTTCTGCACAAAAACGCATGTTGATAAAAAATTAAAATGTACGTTCAAACGGCTGTCCTGTTAAGTCATGACTTGCGACATACGCCTAGTTTCCTGAATAGGGTCACATATGCTGAGCACTTGTTGGTTGCTTTTCCTTCACTCTGCAGTCCAACTCATCCCAAACCATCTCAATTCGGTTGAGGTCGGGAGATTGTGGAGGCCAGGTCATCTGATGCAGCACTCCACCACTCTCCTCCTTGGTCAAATAGCCCTTACACAGCCTGGAATGTGTTTGGTCATTGTCCTGTTGAAAAATAAATGATGGGATGACGTATCGCTGCAGAATGCTGTGGTAGCCATGCTGGTTAATTGTGCCTTGAATTCTAAATAAATCACAGACAGTGTCACCAGCAAAGCACCCCCACACCATCACACCTCCTCCACCATGCTTCACGGTGGGAACCACACATGCGGAGATCATCCATTCACCTACTCTGTGTCTCACAAAGACACGACAGATGGAACAAAAATCTGAAATTTGGATTCATCAGACCAAAGGACAGATTTCCACCGGTCTAATGTCCAATGCTCATGTGCCTTGGCCCAAGCAAGTCTATTCTTCTTATTGGTGTCCTTTAGTAGTGGTTTCTTTGAAGCAATTCGACCATGAAGGCTTGATTCACGTAGTCTCCTCTGAACAGTTGATGTTGAGATGTGTCTATTACTTGAACTCTGTGAAGCATTTATTTGGGCTGCAATTTCTGAGGCTGGTAACGCTAATGAACTTATCCTCTGTGGCAGAGGTAAGACTGGGTCTTTCTTTCCTGTGGCGGTCCTCATGAGAGCCAGTTTCATCATAGCGTCTTAAAGTAACGATGTACTGTTGTTTCTCTTTGCTTATTTGAGCTGTTTTTGCCATAACATGGACTTGGTCTTTTATCAAATATGGCTATCTTCTGTATACCACCCCTACCTTGTCACAACACAACTGATTGGCTCAAACGCATTAAGAAGGAAAGAAATTCCACAAATTAACATTTAACTAGGTACACATGTTAATTGAATTGAATTCCAGGTGACTACCTCATGAAGCTGGTTGAGAGAATACCAAGAGTATGCAAAGCTCTCATCAAGGCAAAGGCAGGCTACTTTGAATAATCTCAAATATAAAATTATTTTGATTTGTTTAACACTTTTTTGGTTATTACATGATTCCATATGTGTTATTTCATAGTTTCATAGTCCTAAATCAGTACTCCTACTCTGAGATGCTTGATACATACGGCTTCTGGTCAAATAAGGGTTAAGTAGATTAAGTAGATTTATTTTAGAGCTATGTCCACCCAGCTAGCTGTATTTCAAAGACTGTATCAAGAAACCGTCGATAGCGTTCCATCTATATCTAGGCATGGGTTCGGGCATATCGCTAAGCGGAGCGCTAGGCTAACTAGCTACCTAGCACCAGGCTTTCCTCTCCTGTAGGCCTGACTGAGGGGAACCTCATCATCATAATTTTGCTAATTCGGGATGACACTGCAGGTTTCAACCATCAAAAGAGATTTGTTTAAAAGGAGTAACTGGACGGAAGACAGTATTCATGGCCATGAATATCAATCATGTTAACTGTGTTGAAATTATTGATATTTTCAAATATATATCTTTTTTAAATAGTTAAAAATATTAAAAGAACCTTTAGAAAAACAGACATACCAAAAAAGGATTTGTCTGATGAATCAAACGGCTGAATTGTCCAGCAATCGCCTCTCTCAATGTAATTGTTGGGTTGGGATTATATAAATAAATAAACTACAAAACATTCATTATTATCTATATGAATATCATAGAGTGTCAGTCATTCTATAGCCGTGAGGTGAATAATGTTGGGAGTCATCTGGCGTCCACCTGTACTGCTGCATGTACACAGTAAAAACGAGGCGGACAGGCCATCTGGGGGCCAGACATTGGAATCCTCACTGCAGTGTTCTAGATGACTGTGGGAGGGGTTCCAGATCTCTGGAAGATGTTCCAGAACATGGGGGTTAACTGCCTGTAGGACCCTACAGAGCAAGTCTGACATCCACACTCAACATCCCATAAACATCACATTCATACACAGTTTATATGTTGAGAAGAGGAAACCTAAAGCTCTCTAGCTTTTCCACTTTGATTCTCCGCAAAATGGAGTCTTTGAGAATGATCTGATTGACTTGTGATTGGTATTATGTGGAGAGACAGAGGGGTACTATGTACATTATGAGGCTGCTCTCTCTGTCTATAGGAAGGGGAAGCTTCACTGAGCCAGTCTCCACTGAACTACTGCATCTACCAAGCAGTGTCCTGAACCCATCCACTATAGAAGGAGTGTGTGTGTGTGTGTGTGTGTGTGTGTGTGTGTGTGTGTGTGTGTGTGTGTGTGTGTGTTTTCAGTCAATGTGTGTGTAGGGGCCAAAAGGGTTGATAAAAAAGCAGGTTATCATTGACAGCCTTTCCCTCGCATTCTCTTGGTAGCTCTCCTCCTTTTGTTCTGTACTGAATAGACCGTGATGGAGATGGGGCTGGGGATGCGTTGGGAAAGACTGGTTTGTCAGCAGATGTGTGTGTGTGTGTGTGTGTGTGTCTCAGTGAGCGGATGTGGGTCATGGCCAGATCAGAGTTGGCGGACCACTGGCCTCTCTCACTTTAACAGGGAGCAGAAGAGATAAACGCTCTCCTTTGCCACGCTAGAGAGGAGGAGAGAGATAACCACCGCATCCTACCACTCCCTCTCCCTACGCTACCACACAGACAGGAGCAAAGAGGGGGAAGTGAGGGGGAGATAGACAGAGAGAGAGAGAGACAGAGCACAAAAAATAGCTGATTAAGAAGCTCTCTGCTCCCTCTTAGGGTTAAATAAACAACTTATCAAGGCTGGAGTGGAACAGTCTAACTGTGGTGGTGCAAAGGAATGCTTTTAAGACTGTGCGGGCTTTGAAAGTTACTCTATTAATAGTTTACGTTTCCTAATTAAGGGAAGGAAGTTATCCTAGGTGCATTTTTGTCTGTGGGTGTTGGTTTGATTGGTTTAAAGGAGAGAGGATTGAAAGAGCTTTCAGCTTAATCAAAGGCTTAAATACAGTGGTTTGTCCTTTAAAAGTTGCAGAGGACTGCGGCGCAGCTTGCATGTTGCCGCAGAATTCAATGGCATGTTATTAAAGTGTGAACCACTGGTACAGTTAATGCTAGTTAGTGCCCTAATTCTAGTCTAACCGATACCCGAATATGGATTCAGTGAAATAAAAAATCTCATTGATTTCTAAAGACCAGTCCCCATGCTCGTCTCAGAGCAGCGCAAAACGGTGAAAAAATAGTTGTAGGCTATTGCTTCAAAATCCTATTGCTTCTAACTTCACTATGCTTTTTAAATAAATAAGACCTACATCACTTTTAACAGCACATTACTCAACAATAGTGAGACTCATGTTGCCTACGGTAGGCCTACAGTATATCGAAAAATATGATGTGACTCTCTGCCAATAATTACATTTCGAGGATTGGAGGATATTTCTGTAATTCAGTGATATTTATTCCCATAGTAATTCGTTATGGATCCATAACTAAATAAACATCGACATTTTGAAAGAGTATTTTTATCATTATTTTATTAACGAAAGGCATAAAGATGCCATTATTAGTTACATTGTTTTAGTTTGAACGTGCAGACTGGCACTAAGAACAGCGGGAACATTTCCCTAGTCAGCGCCATTATTAGTGCAATGCCCCCTTAAAGTGTTGTTCTGTGCTACCCAGTGTGGCGGGGTGGGGGTCCACCACCCCTCCCCCTTCTTTCCCTTCCCCATGGGCTAGGTCAGTCTTCTGTGCACGGCTGTGCGGCCCATCCCGTGCCCCCTGCCCTCGTGCCTTAAACCTCACACTTTCAGTGGATACAGTTGGAGAACTGCAAGGCAATCCCATTGTGCGCCACTCGGGAGCCATGACCAATATATATTGTCCTGCTAATAACAGGGTTAATAATACATCTGTGAGAATATCCAAAGGGCTTTTATATAATTCTAAATTAATAATAATAATCATTTCTTTGTTTAAAAAATAACATTTTGGAGATGATTGAGTTTTCAAATAACGTAAAATGAGCGAGAAAAAGGCCATTCTTGAACATTGGGTGAGACATTGTTAATAATTTGTAAATAAAGCTAGTTTGTTATTTAGAATGATTTATTTATGTTTTTAGAGGGATAGAAACCAAAAACCTACAGTCATCTCATGGGTCTCCCAGTTGAGGCTAGCACAGGTATTGAACCAGCATCTGTAGCAACACAGCTTGCACTGCAATGCAGTGTCTTAGACCGTGGTGCCACTTAGGCACTGGACAACGTGACTGGTTGGGAGTGGGCTACAGTAAAATAATCCAAACAAAAGAAAACAATAAAAACCTTAGTGTAACAACAGTTTAAGTAAGTAAGACGTGCATAATTATCACTTTCTATTTAGGTTTATTTCGCCCATTCATTGTCATTCAGAGACACAGTGGTGCCTTGGGACCCAAAAGCATAATCAGTGCTCTAACTCCGCCTTGCGCTGGTCTGGAGCAATGAAGTGGTGATGAAGGGTACCGTACTAAACCACAACCCGCAGCATAATCACAAAACTTTTAGTGAGCAACCACTGTAGCTCTTATTGTTTTTCAGTTATTAGGTAGGAATTTTCTCATGGTTCTGGAATGGCGGGCCTCACACATGCATGAATGCACCCAGGCACACACATCGCAGTGTTACCTGTTTGAAGAGCTGCAGGTTCACCGCCATCTCCAAGAAGTTTCTCATGGTGCTGGAGCGGTGAGCCACAAAGCTCTCCTCGCAGAACGTGACTGGTTCCCCCTGACCAGAAACAGGAAGAGGAGGAGACAGGAAGATCAGAACCACATATTTAGAACCAGATAACGTTTACAGATATTTACACTTTGTATTCTGTGGTGGAATACTTTTAAAATGCAGGGATGTAAAAGTACTTAAGTAAAAACACTTGAAAAGTATTAAAGTAGTTTTTGGGGGTATCTGTGCTTTACTTTTTATATTTTTTTTTACAACTTTTACTTCACTACATTCCTAAAGACAAGTATGTACATTTTACTCCATACATTTTCCCTGACCCCCAAAAGTACTCTTCACATTTTGAATGCCCAGCAGGACATGAAAATGGTCTAATTCACACACTAATCAAGAGAACATCTCTTGGAGTGTTGGAGTGTGCCCCTGGCAATCAGTGAATAAAAAAATAAAAAATAAAATGGTGCTGTTTGTTTTGCTTAATTTAAGGAATTTGAAACGATTTATACTTTTGATACTTAAGTAAAATTTAGAAACTACATTGACTTCTGATACTTAAGTATATTTAAAACCAAATACTTTTAGACTAACTCAAGTAGAATTTTACTGGGCGATTTTCACTTTTACTTTAGTCATTTTCTATTAAGGTATCTTTACGTTTACTCAAGTATGACAATTGGGTACTTTTTCCATCACTGTTAAAATGTCACATTACTGATCTGATAAAGGACCAGAGAAATTAAGAAGTTGACAATACATTTCTACTGTATACTACTTACATATTTTCTGCCACCCAAAACTTAAAAGTAACTTTAGTAACTAGGTAATTCAGTCTCTCCTGTTACACTCTCTTGCATCATAATTAGCTGAGAGCTACAGACATTAGATGACAACATGACTACCCAGCCAATCAAAAGGAGCCTGCAGTGGTTCTACATGCATGTTTCCGTATAATTGGCCTAATTTGCAAATGTATATTTTTCTACAGTTACTTTTTAAGTATTGTGGAGAACCAGGCTAGTGTTTGAGGCTATGAACACACTAGGACATGTTCACTACAGTGTAGGTCTGGCCTAATTTTAGTGCTGGTTGGTTAATGCTATATATTACATCAAGATTAGTTTATAGTTCTGCAATTAGCAACTTTACTTCAGACATGGAATAGTTATTCTGAAAGAATAGGAACAGAAGAATGTCTTTCTTTGCAGATGTATAAAGAACAAATCTATTCTAACAAGGCAACAGTGAACATGACGTCCCCCACGAATGAGTTATTGTGTGTGTGACCAAAGATTATCCATTTGATTATCCATTATATTGACCAGATACTTAAGTGGCCACTCTAACAATGAAAATAAATGTCTTCAGAAATGTAAGCCTGATTACCAGTTTAGGGCTTGACAGTCATGTAAATTTGACAGTGGCACACTGGCCAGTACCATGTGAGAACTACTGGCCCAAAGGACTATATTACTGGCCCCACCCAAGATCCCAGTAGAGCAAGTTATGCATGCATAATTTCATTTGTGATTTCATGTTTCATTTGCAGTCTGGGCAGGTACCTTATATTATAGCCAACCGTAAAATCGGATATCTACACTGATTGTTTGGAAAACCAAAATGAAGCTACACCCCCCCCCCCCCCCCCCGAATGATGACATACTGTATAGCCTATATTAAACCGTTTCAAATGTAATATTCCCCTCCAGAAATGAGCCAATAACAAATTGATGATAAGCAATATATTTAGGGGCTGTACATGGTACATATTATCAGGCAGGTGTGCTATTTTAGCAATAAGCATCATCAACTGTCTCTTTGCAGCATCTGTGGCTACATGGCTGAAGCATGGGGTTGCTCCTCCGCATTGTTTACCCCAATGGGCTAATCATTAGCTAGATTACGAAGGGCACAGTTAAGTTTAATGAGGCCACATTGTTCACAAAAACTGCCTCCAAAAAAAGTACATGAATTCATACAGCCAAATAATAATTCAGAACAGATCAATAAGTTATTTCCAATACATACTTTTCATATTAATACAACATTTTCCTCATAATAGTAGAAACAAGTGTCATTAATCCCCCACGGATTGGTTCACAATAATGGACTATTCCTCCCTGACAGAGTTCCGGTGCATCGTTTCACACGATACGATTGGAAACGTCGCTTTCATTAAAACTACGCTGCAGCAATGAGGCGCTTTCAGAAGGGGGGGGGGGGGGGGGGGGGTCAGAGAAAAGGAAAAAAGAAACGATTTAATGTTAACAGAAACATTTCCTAAGTGAACGCATTTCTTTAGTAAAAAGACAGGTGCTGCTGATAACCCTGCCATTGTCGTCGAGGCAGAGGACGTGTATGTGTAGCCCAGTGGCGGTCGGTGCCGTTTAAGATTACGGAGGAACTTTAATTTGATTTCTATGAGCATGGCCTTGTTTCTATTACAACATATTGGATGCCTGTCTGTCACTCATATTCCATTCACCCAGCTCAACATAACATAGATAGGTTTAAGCTACTACATGAGACTAAAAATGGCCCAATTACCCATCATGAGGTTGCTACAATCTAGCCTACAAATGAAAGTTGATAACGTAGGTGGCGTGCACAGCTCGAGAGACAAATGGTAGTAATCAAGGTGACAGACAGTGACACATTCAATACAGCCGTGCACACCCTTGCCTGCATCTGGCTGATCTAGGGTGTCATCATTAGTCCACACAGTTGCAAAACGTTACGTTTTGATACTAAAACGAGAGTTTGTGGAGCAGGCACAGTGCACGCTACAATAAGTGGTCGGCGGCGCTGATAGACAGGCTTAATCCATGAGACACATTTGACAGAAGAACATGAAGAACAGGTAACAAAAATTGTAGTTCCCGAAAAAAAATTGTAGTTTTGAAAAGTACTCAAGTTTTGGTATACTGTGCAACACTAACACACAGACACACTGGCTCTTCTGTGAAAGCATATGGGCTCCAAATACACATGCTTCAGTCAAACAGGGTGCTCAGAATGTGTGTGAGTGCCTGTGTATGTGTATTTGTGTGTGTGTATGAAAGTATGCGAGCATGGATGCCAATTTGTGTGTGTGTGTGTGTGTGGAATCATAGACTTTTATCTAGATCCTATGGGGACTAGGGAGATGGTATGTTGTGTGGACGTCACGGCACACACACAAGCTCTTTGCTCGCTCTGCTTTAAATGTTTGTGTCTGAAGGGAGTCAGGCAGTGTGTTCATGCCACTGTCTGTATACACAGACCGACAACACAGAGGCATCAATTATGGATCCCCTCTCTGGGACTCTACACAGCCCAATTACCCTTAAAGCCTATGAACAAAAGCCCTGCTATTTGACAAACAGTACATGGCTTGTTTTGCTCTCAACTGGAGTAACTTAGAATTGAGAGGCAGAGCGAGAGAAAAATGTTCTGGGATTTAGACTAGAGAGGGAAAGGAAGATAGTGAGAAGTGGCTAAAATATATCTTCAAAGAGAATGTCCTGACTCCTCCTGTAAAGGTACTGATATGTTAGTGTTTCAGACCACCTTCAGTCAACTCAAAACACACCTTCAACCTTCACTCACTGTTCAAAAACACATTTTCCTTTCACAAACTGAAAACAAGCTTCTGAGGGTAGGGGTTAGGGGTATAATGATTAGGTCGAAGCAAGTTATTACAGGTTTGTACCTGAGGGTTGCAGTTAGGAGAAGCTTCTTATAGCTTTGTATCGGAGGGTAAGGGTTTAGGGGTAGGTTCTTACAGGTTTGTATCGGAGGGTAAGGGTTTAGGGTTAGGCTCTTACAGGTTTGTATCGGAGGGTAAGGGTTTAGGGTTAGGCTCTTACAGGTTTGTATCGGAGGGTAAGGGTTTAGGGTTAGGCTCTTACAGGTTTGTATCGGAGGGTAAGGGTTTAGGGTTAGGCTCTTACAGGTTTGTATCGGAGGGTAAGGGTTTAGGGGTAGGTTCTTACAGGTTTGTATCGGAGGGTAAGGGTTTAGGGTTAGGCTCTTACAGGTTTGTATCGGAGGGTAAGGGTTTAGGGTTAGGCTCTTATAGGTTTGTATCGGAGGGTAAGGGTTTAGGGTTAGGCTCTTACAGGTTTGTATCGGAGGGTAAGGGTTTAGGGTTAGGCTCTTACAGGTTTGTATCGGAGGGCATCTCGGTAGGATCCAAACAGAGCAGCCTGAGCCCGGAGGAAGGCCCTTGCTACTCCGCTTCCTGTTGATGTCGACTGCTTCTTTAGCTTACTCTTCAGAGAGTGGACCTGAGAGAGAGGGAAAAACACATAGGGAACCAGAGACAGAGAGAGCAAGCAAGAGAGAGAGAGGAAGGGGATGGAGGGAGGGGACAGAGGGAGGGTGAAGAGAGACAGATCGAGAAAGGAGAAGAGAACGAGGGTGGAGAGAGATAGAGAAAGAGGGGAGTGAGAGAGGATGGAGAGGGAGAGAGAGGGAATGAATGAGAGAAAGAGAGTGGAAAGAGAGGGAAAAGTTAAATTAACACCTGTGAAATTGGTAGCTGGAACGGGAGAGCCATTCTGGGTGTGAAGTGTCACATTTACAGGTCATTCCCGAAAAAGAAATAAAAAAAATCGTATCTGTTGTGCTGCAGAGAGCACCTGCAGAGAGCACCTGCTGCTCTGTTAATTGAGCAGAGGATGGGGGAGATGGAGAGGAAGGGGAAGGGAGTAAAGAAGGACTGTGAAAGAAAATCCAGTTGTCTCGTTCTCTCTCCCACTCTACTTCTTTTATTTTCCTCTTAATGCCACTCCTTATACTGTCCTGTAAATCCCTCCCTCCCTCCCACAGGAGAGCAGCAGCGTGCAGATGCTTATTTATGGGTGACCCATGCGGTCCATCGGAACGTCTAAGGAAGGTGTCAAGAGCCTCTTCACCTGCTCTGAAGTCTGTCTGTCTGTCTGAAAGAGGATTGTAATCTCCCTGTCTGTCTTCTATATAATCACAAAATATACACTGTCCCTTGGTTGTATACAATATACAGTGTATAAAACATTAGGAACACCTGCTCTTTCCATGACAGACTGAACAGGTGAATCCAGGTGAAAGCTATGATCCCTTACTGATGTCACTTGTTTAATCCACTTGAGTGTAGATGATCGGGAGGAGACAGGATAAAGAATGTTTTTTAAGCCTTGAGACATGGATTGTGTATGTGTGCCATTTAGAGGGTGAATGAGCAAGACAAAATGCTTAAGTGCCTTTGAACAGGGTATAGTAGTGGGTGCCAGGCGCACTGGTTTAAGTGTCAAGAACTGAAACTCTGCTGGGTTTTTCACCCTCCACAGTTTCCTGTGTAGCCAACTTGACAACTCTGTGAAGCATTGGAGTCAACATGGGCCAGCATCCCTGTGGAACGCTTTCGACACCTAATGTCCACGCTCTGACAAATTGAGACTGTTCGGAGCGCAAAAGGGGGTGCAACTCAATATTAGGAAGACGTTCCTAATGTTCTGTACACTCGGTGTACAATGCCCACGTTGTTGTTAAACTTTTTGTGAAATGTTTAACAGTCTAAGAACTGTACCTATTGATTACCATGTGAATACATAGGCCTACATCACGCAATGTAAAGCAAGAAAATGTTCCCACAATTCCGTTTTAACACCCTCAAGAGACCAGACCAAAACAATCAACGAGCACCTACAGTAAAAGTACTGTTTGGTCATATTAGGAGAAACGCTGACTGCTATTTGAGTTCGCCGTTAGAAACTAGAGGGAGTAGAAGCAGTGTGTTAACAGAGTCTCACTAAACCCCTGGGGTTTTAGTCTGACGCTCTCTCTCCACCGTGTCCCCGTTCCCGCGCTGCCTGCTTACCATCCACCACGAAAACTCCCTCCCCTCCAAAGCATCAAACAGCAGTTTATCACTGCTAAATTAACAACTGTCATCTCCACACTCACTCATTTTTTTGCTAAATACTTTTATGTTTATGTAAAGTTGTTTCTGAAATGAATATTTCATGTTTGTGTGCGTTTGCAGATTCTTTTCTTTCTCTCCCACTGCAAAGTCTTTAAAAGGTCTTCTTCTTTTTTCTTTTTTTTTTTAGCTTGAGAATCAAAGACAACAGAATGTCAGTCAGTTTACTGCTGATACCCTGAAGACTGCCAGACAGGCGGGGGAGAAGTCAATTCTGCTGCTCGCGGAGTTCTGAAGATCAGCGTTTAGAGGAGAACGATTACAAATACTTTTTTAATGAAAGGGAGGGACACAAAGAGATGTTCTGTTTTCGGGAATATCATTCGAATGAGATTGTTTTAGTGACAAGTTAGAATGTTGAAAATGTGTCTTGATTTGTTTTGAGAAGGGAAATTCCGTTCGTCCGGTGACGAGTTTGACCATTTTTTAGAAAGCAATTGTGTTCAAAAATCGAATCATCTCCGAAAGGCGACAATCACAACATGCACTCATAAAAACAAAACCCACACATCCCATAAAACAATCCAACAAATGTACAGAAAAATATCTAAAATAATAAACTTGTGATTAATAATACGTGTGTGTTTGACAGACGAGGCTAGTTGGTGCAGTAGCATCTCATCAGGCATGCTGCAGCAGTAATGGTCTCTGTCAGACTAATTAGCTTTTATAGTGTGAGCGTGGCTAACAAGACGTGAGCAGGCGTCACAGAGAGACCCTGCTCTACAGGTGATAACCCTATTTGGCAATGACATTTTTTACTGTAAAGCCACACTGACGGCCAGCAGATCAAAGGGACTGACTCCCCCAATGGGTCCAATTAACTATAGCATTGCAGAGAGAGAGAGAGAGAGAGAGGGAAGGAAGGGGAGAGAGCGCAAGTGAGAGAGAGAGAGCGAGAGAGAAAGAAAGAGGGAGAAGGCGAGCGGGAGATGGAGAGGGGGGGGCTAAGGAAAGGAAGGCGCAAAGAAAGAAAAAAAAAGTGTTGAGTTATGATAGTCATAATCTATGCAGAGAGGCCTTTCCCGTATAGGTCTTTTCCCCAAAGCTGTGATCTTTTCAATTTACATCAAGGGAGGATGGCTGTGGATGAAAGGCGTGCGTCTGAGGAGCGGCAGGCCGGCAGCCACACAGGGTAGACACGGGGGCTCATTAAGCCACGGCCCAGCCTCCCCATAACAAGGACTGAAGTGGCTGGTGTAAAGAGCATGGGGTCACAGGTCAGACCGGGAACAGATCTCCATTTAACTCAGCAGCTGGAGATGATAATTAGCAGGTGCAGTGGTGATATCGGTCTCTCTGTAAAGGATAAGACTAGCGACTGTCATTGGATCATCGCATCTCTGCTGTGGGCTGGGGTGGTTCACACATACACACAACATACGTGGGCGCACACCATTCTGAAGTTTTATCGGATTCAACTGTAGGTCCTCTCCCAGTGTGTGTACATGTATTGACAAATGTACACCGACACAATTACGGAACAAAAATATGTTTTAAAGGATAAAAAAAATTGCAGAGCACTCAAAATTGAATCACTTCAGAATATCCTAGAAATAACTTTCAAATAATATTACATGTGTTCAAGGACAGCAAAAACTATTCTAACAAACATGAAGTGTCCAAAGCAGTAAATGTGCCATATCTTTCAGCTCTGGTGCATTACATATAGAAACAGAAAAGAGAAAAGTTATCATCATCATAACGAGACGCGGAGGATCTAGTACAGCCGTCAAGGATAACGAGGCTTGGCTGGTACTGTAGCGTCCTCTAAACACATGGGAACCAACATCAACTAACGTTGTCTCACAGCACACAGTCACACCACGTTACCGTACAGGCACCAACTGTCGGACGACTTTTACTCTGGCAAAAGGCACAGCACAGCTAATTGTTACTGAGCATTTCACTACTATTTATCTACAACTAGACAGCAGTGGAACCATACACGGTTTGTCTCCCTAGCTAAAACCCAGCAGCATTTTGTAGAGAAAGGAAAAGCAAAGGTAAGTGTTTGCCTAAATATAATGGAGCTTTTATCAGTGATTGGAGCAGTGGAAAAATGTGCTTAAACCCAGCAGCAATTTGACATAGAAAATAATCTATATCCTAATTATATAGAATGTGTTTAAAATGAAAAATTGATTAAAAAATACTTGTAATAATGACAATGACAATTAAGGCTCTACCAGAGCATATAAAACTCCCAAATTTCAACCCTGACACTGCTGCTGTGGTAGAAAGTTTGGGTTTTCTCTTCGAACCAAAAAAATAATGTTTTGTTAAGATTCTGTCCAGGGAAAGAAGGCCGTGGGGATGCAATTAAAGAACTACAAAGAAGAAGAAAAAAAATAGTTATGAAAATCTCCCGCTTTCTTTTGATGTGCTGCTGCCTGAATGTTACACATACCCTCATGCACAAAGACGTGTGTGCACACACACACACACACACACACACACACACACACACACACAAAAAACACTCCACCCACATTTAAAAAATAATCATAAAAAAGAATATCTGACACATAAAACTCAATATAAAACTATTCTTACCCTTAGAGTCCTTCATTCTTTTAACTACAATTTCTAGTATATAAACCAATTCCTCATAACAATGTTATTCAAGACAAACAGACTCAATTGCTTGTATATTTATATCCAAAATCATTTTCATTAACGGTCTTCTCTAGTTGCAAAGCAAAACTATGACTTCCAAGTCCACCAGGCTCAACCTCTAATATAAGATGAGAGGACAGAGAAGGCAGGTGAAGTAGATTTTAATATCTTGCGCCGTCTTTCCTGCTGGTGAGATGTGTAGCTAGATGTCCCACAGGAAAAACAAACAAAGACACTGTTACCTACAGCCCATATGAGCAGGACTATAGATCCATCATCATTTTATTACCCGCAGTGAAATAAGCACATCAAACAGATGATGATGATGTGTGTGTGTCTGTGTGTGTGTGTTCATTTGAACTAATAGGGATATCTAATGGCAGATGCTACTCCCTGAAGTGGGGTTACTTTGTCAGGCTGACCCTGTATAGCAGGCTCTGGGATGAGCTGGGAGTTTTGCATACATAATTAAACATATCTAAATGTCATCTTTACTTCAAACACTAACTGGTCTCTGGTGCTCCCTGGGTTGACTTCAAATACAGAATGGACCAGAGCATCAACACACACACACACACAGACACACAGAGAAAGAGACACAGAGACAGAGAGAAAGAGAGAAAGAGACACAGAGACAGAGAGAAAGAGAGAAAGAGACACAGAGACAGAGAGAGAGGGACTCAGAGAGAGAGAGAGACTCAGAGAGAGAGCGAGAGACTCAGAGAGACTCAGAGAGAGAGAGAGACTCAGAGAGAGACTCAGAGAGAGAGAGAGAGAGACTCAGAGAGAGAGAGAGAGACTCAGAGAGAGAGAGAGAGAGAGAGAGAGAGAGAGAGAGAGAGAGACAGAGAGAGAGAGAGACAGAGAGAGAGAGAGAGGGACTCAGAGAGAGAGAGAGACTCAGAGAGAGAGCGAGAGACTCAGAGAGACTCAGAGAGAGAGAGAGACTCAGAGAGAGACTCAGAGAGACTCAGAGAGAGAGACTCAGAGAGAGAGAGAGAGACTCAGAGAGAGAGAGAGACTCAGAGAGAGAGAGAGAGAGACTCAGAGAGAGAGAGAGAGAGAGAGAGAGAGAGAGAGAGAGAGAGAGACAGAGAGAGAGAGAGAGAGAGAGAGAGAGAGAGAGAGAGAGAGAGGAGAGACAGAGAGAGGAGACAGAGAGAGCAGAGAAAAAATTCCCCAAACTCCAAAACTCTGTTTGATGGACAAGATTGGGAATTGTAGTTTGAAGCAGAAACAGAGTGTACATTGAGTTAAATTAAGTCAGGGCAATTTAACAAGACACAGTTGTCAGTCACGCATGCACCCCCTCCACCCCCCAAAAAACATGATATGAATCGTCATCAGATCATAATCAAAACAGTTACCTGCCGTTAACCTTCTTTTAACTCATTATGCTTCATTAATAAGAAGTCAGCAATCCTAGCGGAAGCAGCACGGTTCAGTACTGATCTTAATGTACAAGCCAATCTCTGAGGTAGGTAGCTTATAGTTTGGGAAATCCTGGAGCTGCTTCACAGTGGAAATGAGTTGAGGTGAAACACACAAACCTGGCCCTACTCTGTATGCAGTGTACAGCTGTGGCTGTGGCTAACACGTATTGTGGACGAAGCAGAAACGTGTAAGTAGAGAAATCTTTCTCCTAATTTAAATGTCAGCTTGGCGTTTTGAGTGATTATCGTTCACCATCGACAGGACTCAGAGTGACTTTTAGTGAGACAGGAGTGTACCTTCCTCTGTGTGTGTGTGTGTGTGTGTGTGCGTGTGTAGCTGCGTTGGCTGCTGATGATGTTGTTTTCTGTGAACTGAAGCTGAAGCTGAACTCCCAATTAAAGCTGTTGTGTTTGATTACCTGTGCCAGGTTATCTCTGGAGACACACACACACACACACACACACACACACACACACACACACACACACACACACACACACACACACACACACACACACACACACACACACACACACACACACACACACACACACACACACACACACACACACACACACACACACACACACACACCTCTCTCCCTCTGCCATATTGGTTAACTTCCCACCACAGTCTTAAAATACAACAAGTAGGTGTGCACTGGGTACATTTCCCTCATTGATTGGAAACACAGATGATCAAATATAGGAAGGGTAGAAATGTAAGGAACTGTGTCAAAAAAAAAGCCGGTGGCGACAGAGAACAGAGGGAATTACACATTGCGATTTGATAGAGGTTCTCGTACATCTTACTTTGAATGTGTAAAACACACAAAAGGAAGAATACATTATTTTTTTAAACAAATACTCCAGTCATAGGTTTTGATATTAAGTCTACGGGATCAAATAAAAATGGGATTCAGTCGCACATTGTTTGTTTTCAGAATTAATGGTCTGCCTAATTTGCTATTCTTGGATATTTTTAATGACTAGCGTGGCAAATAACCACACTACACCCCAGCCCAATTATAACTGTATCACTGTGTGGGAGAAGTCTGCAAAACAATTCAAAAAAACACAAAGAATAAAAGAAACAAAGAATAAAAGCACCTTGATCTTTAGAACAACAGCAGTGGTTCATATTGCACATTCCTTGTTCTATACACTTGTCAACACGTTGATTTTAATAAAACACACATCGACCTCAGAGACCTATATTAGTAGCATCTGTAGAAAAGCGGCTGAAACTTTAAAAGTGTTTAAGAACCTATAAACCTTTTCAGACCCATGCCACAAATTAGCTAACTTTTTTTTTTTTTTTACTCAAAACAATGCCACTAATGAATACATATTAAGAGCAAATTGTTCTCTTCAACAAAATATAAGGGACTTTTTAACATTATATTACACCATTACAATAATGTAATTTAACATTATAAAATGATTTCTTTAAATCTATAAATGTGCTTAATATCCCAAACAGATTAAGGACAGGAAATAGATTTGTATTATAAATCAGCTGCATTATATTTCCATTTCATTGCAATACTCAACAAGAAAAATGTAAATGTTCTGTGCAGAAACAGTCTGATGTCATATTTGTATTTATTTTATTAAACGCTAATTTCATTAAAACAAAAAATTATCTCAACAGGAAAAAAGACAACAGCTTATTTTAGAAAATGCCTTCACAACTGCCAAAATTCCACCTTTACCGAGAAATTACTCATGTGTAATAACCACCGTCAAAAGTGAACATTCTCAGTGCGTAGTAGCACGACAAATTCAGAACAAAAATACAATTAACACAGGAACCTAAACTCGGTCTCATCTGATGTTTCCAATAAAAACACACGTCGAAAATAATTCTCAGAAGGTTACACGCATCCTTTTCTCACCCTTTAACCAATTATTCTCTCTATTTGTAAATCTTTAGCTGTTTCGCCGAGCGGAAGCGCTATTGGCGTGGTAGCATTTCTAATAGTCAATAAATCTCAAATATTATGTGTGGAATTGGGGGAAATGGCCATTAAAGGGCAGGCAGCGGGCAGCTGCGGGTTCCTGTCTGGGAGCGGGCCAGGTAAATGCAGGACGTCTGTGACCCCTGACCCCTCCAAGAGTAGGGCCAGTGGTCAGCCGACGCCACATGTGACTAATAAAATGTTATTTGATTTGATGCACAAAGTTGTTCCGCAGCAACTTTATACTTGAAACACTCAAACCAAAAAATGTGCCCCTTAATCTATTTTAATATACTTGGCTTTATGGAAGGAATGAGGCATTGGATTTTCTAAATGTGGATAACTTGTAGAAAACTCTCACTATCTGAATCGCAGGTTAGATAATGTTGAGGTGGAAGGAGATGCAGGTTATCAGCTGCTAATCTTTATCTACTAATGCAGTTTGCTCCTGATAAATTCATATTAACAGTACCAATTTAATTACTGTACATTCTTCCACTTAAATGCTAACTGCTCTTGATTGGTTTAGCGTATGCTGTCATGGCAGTCCCAAGCCATTCTATTCATTAGGAAGCCACAGTACAGTCAGTGAGAACAGGTAAATGAAGTGTCTAATCATTTTAGCTGTATAAAGTTATGACAGTTCTATAAAGAATTCACTTTGTTTGCAATAACAGTTCTATGACCTTAATCTCAAGCAGCCAGTTAAGTTTCTTATTCTGAGATTAAGACAGACTCTTTTAATTAAGCCTTCAGTTCCCCGGCCGTTGGTTCTGACGAACTGAGCAATGCCTCTCAACCATCCTACTGTATGTAAACACAATTATCAGATGCCATGTGGCACGTCCTTCCAGTCTAACGAGCAAACTAACAAGGGACTTGGAATTCCCCGCAATTAGTACCTGCTCTTTTACTGATTCATCTACATCACCCCTAGCGATGAGGGGGCAGGAGAGAGAGAGAATGTTTTTAGATAAAAAAAATTCTGTAATAAATATATGATGGTACTGTACTGTAGTAGGTGACACATCTTGTTTCAGGCGGTGTAATTCGCCGTGATATGAAGAGTGTGTTCTGTGATTAGTCGGAGGGAAATGGCGAGCTCGAGGATCAAAGCCGCCACTTAATTTAGCAGACGACAAAGACAAAGGCTTTTCTCTGTTGCCTGTCGGATTCAAAAGAGCCATCTCCCTTTTATGACAGACTCAGTTTGCGCTTTAATTTAGGATTGGAGTCCCTGGGCACAGAGAGGCGGGCTGCTGCACAGTCAGAGAGAGAGAGAGGTAGCCGTACTGCAGGTATAGGTATACTATTAGCGCTGTGTGTGTGTGTGTGTGTGAATGTGTGTGTGTTGGCCTGTGTGCACACGCGTGTGTGTGTCTGTATGAGTACAGTACACACACACACACACTGCTTCACAAGGAGTATTAAATCCCCCCTAGAGAGGAAAGAAACAAACAGCCTCCTGCGTGATTCAAACGGAGGGATGACAGGCATGCATGTGTGTGTGTGACCCTGGTTTCCTGTTGCACTGACCGGTGTCAGTGCTACATTAATTAAAGAGATGGAGCTGGCAGGTGGCTGTAGAGACACCACTGGTAATTGGCCCCCTTCTTCTCTCTCTCTCTTTCCCTGCTGCCACAAACCCAGTCTTTCCTCCTCTCCCTCCGTCCCTTCTCAAACAGTCTTTCTCGCTCTGTCGTTCCCGGAGACGTGCCACTGGGCAGGCAGAAAAAGCAGTCTTTGAGGAATAATGATTAGAATAGAGGGAGATGAAGGGGAGAGATGTTTCCACAGATCTGATGGCTGATGAATGCTGCTTGCCTTTCAGTGTGTGTATTTGTATGTGCATGTGTGTGTTGCAGGATTTCCCACAAGCGCTGCTAAGGACCAGGGGGGTGGGGGGGACAGGGGGACAGGGTTGGTTAGACAAGTGAGGAAGAGTGTGTGTGTACATCCTGAAGAAGACATGGATTTACAATGCATTCGGAAAGTATTCAGACCCCTTCACTTTTTCCACATTTTGTTATGTTACAGCCTTCTTCTAAAATTGATTAAATTGTAGTTTTTTTTCTCATCAATCTACACACAACACCCCATAACGACTAAGGAAAAACAGGTTAAGAAATGTTTGCTAATGTATTAAAAATAAAAACTTAAATATCACATTTACATAAGTATTCAGTCTCACTACTCAGTACTTTGTTGAAGCACCTTTGGCAGTGATTACAGCCTCGAGTCTTTTTGGGTATGACACAGGTAGCCTAGTGGTTAGAGCGTTGGGCCAGTACCCAAAAGGTTGCTGGATCAAATCCCCGAGCTGACAAGGTAAAAATCTGTCATTCTGCCCCTGAACAAGGAAGTTAACTCACTGTTCCCCGGTAGCCCGTCATTATAAAGAAGAATTTGAACAATTCCTTCGACCTCATGGCTTGGTTTTTACTCTGGCATAACACTGTCAACTGTGAGACCTTATAAAGACAGGTGTGTGCATTTCCAAATCATGTCCAATCAATTTAATTTACCACAGGTGGACGCCAATGAAGTTGCAGAAACATCTCAAGGATGATCAATGGAAACAGGATGCACCTGAGCTCAATTTCGAGTCTCATAGCAAAGGGTCTGAATACTTATGTAAATAAGGTATTTCTGTTTCGCTTTGTCATTCTGGGGTATTGTGTGTACATTGATGAGAATTGTTTTTATTTCATCCATTTTAGCATAAGGCTATAACATAACAAAATGTGGGAAAAGTGAAGGGGTGTGAACACTTTCCCAATGCACTGTACTACTTGTGTTGATGAATGAGAGAAAGAAAGCGGGAAAAGAGAAGGAAGGTGTGAATGGAGGAGTGTGTGAATACTGTAAGTATAAGTGCAAGATAGTGAGTGTGTGTGTGAGAGAGAAACAAGAGAGACAGAGAGTAGGTGTGAAAGAGGCTCTGCATATAGTACCAGTCAAAAGTTTGGACACACCTACTCATTCAAGGGTTTTTCTTTATTGTTAATATTTTCTACATTGTAGAATAATAGTGAAGACATCAAAACTATGAAATAACACATATGGAATCATGTAGTAACCAAAAAAGTGTTAAACAAATCAAAATATATTTTAGATTCTTCAAAGTAGCCACCCTTTGCCTTGATGACAGCTTTGCACACTCTTGGCATTCTCTCAACCAACTTCTCCTTGAATGCAGCATTGAAGGAGCTCCCACATATGCTGAGCACTTGTTGGCTGCTTTTCCTTCACTCTGCGGTCCAACTCATCCCAAACCATCTCATTTGGGTTGAGGCCGGGTGATTGTAGAGGCCAGGTCATTTGATGCAGCACTCCATCACAATGTAGAAAATAGTAAAAATAAAGAAAAACCCTTGAATGAGTAGGTGTGCCCAAACTTTTGACTGGTACTGTATGTGCATATGTAATAAGAATGATGGCGGGAGGGAGACTGTGTGTGTTTGAGTGTGTGTGTGTGTGTGTGTGTGTGTGTGTGTGTGTGTGTGTGTGTGTGTGTGTGTGTGTGTGTGTGTGGGCTCACCACGTCGCTGGGCAGGTTCTGCAGGTCATCCTGGGGGCTCTCCAGTGTGTTGGTGTCCACATTCAGAATCACTACATCCTCCAAAGACCTGCTGCGCACTCTCTGAGAGGACAAAACACAGGTCGTCAGCTAAACACGCACACACACCAATCATCATAAAGAAACAATTATCCCTCACACACACCAATCATCATAAAGAAACAATTATCCCTCACACACACCAATCATCATAAAGAAACAATTATCCCTCACACACACCAATCATCATAAAGAAACAATTATCCCTCACACACACCAATCATCATAAAGAAACAATTATCCCTCACACACACCAATCATCATAAAGAAACAATTATCCCTCACACACACCAATCATCATAAAGAAACAATTATCCCTCACACACACCAATCATCATAAAGAAACAATTATCCCTCACACACACCAATCATCATAAAGAAACAATTATCCCTCACACACACCAATCATCATAAAGAAACAATTATCCCTCACACACACCAGCAAAAGTTTGTGGTTGGAAAAATAATTCTCCCTCCCCCAAAAAAGCTGAAGAAATTGAAACACAGACCGTATTTATTAATCTCGGAGTGTTTTTAATGGAACAATTACAGTTTTTATTGTTCCAGAACTTGATACAGTGCCGCAAATATTTCACAGGTCATTATAATAAGTCACACAGACCTTTTTTATAACCTCCAACCCACATTCTCATCTTACAGCCAGAGTGTTTTAGATTTAAATACACTGACAAGTAACATTTAAAACTACAGTCAAAAACAAATTTGCTCCACACACACACACAGACAAATACACCAAAATGAAAAAAGGGCACACAGCAAACATTCAAAGTCTGCAAACATTTTCTAGCAGCGTAAATCCTGATGCCTCAACAGTAGTCTGCTGTGCTGGGCTGGAGTCTTCCTGATGGCTACAAACCACACGGATCTGTATGTGGTGCTCAGTAGGCAGGTGGGGCTGGAGATCTCGAGTTTGTCACTTTTGTATGTGATAGTCTGGGATACGGAGACTCTCATATACACACACTGACACAGATATGCACACACAGACACACACGAGCAAACATACAGGCACATACAGTACACACACACACACACAGTCGTACACAACAAACACACACTTGTGTGACAGTGGTGGCTGCGGAGGCTTGCATGCTGATCTGGCAGTGCACGAGAGAGGGTCTGTCACTGGTACAGTGTGTGATGAATACCGCTACTGCCAGGAACGTCACACACACACACACACGCGGTGACGGGTCTACCCCCGACCAACACACCAGCTCTCAATAACGAAGCACAAAAGCTCTTTGTTTGTGAAAACGGTCTTTTTCTCTGTCATTTATTTGTTTCTTAAATTGGTAAGCATGCACACAACAGATAAAAACCTAGAGGCAGAAAAGGAAAAGCATTGTCAATATCCTTTTGATTTGGTTTCCAGTGTTGGGTATGCCAAATGTTAATATTGCATCGTTATGAAGTTCACCGTTTAATTCATTCTCACAGCTGCAATCACAGCTGTTTGATCACACTTATATACTGTACACATCCACTACACAGTGACAAAAACATAAAAAAACTAGATGCGACATTTTTGAAAAATTCAATAACCAAATCACAATACAGTTAATAAAATATAGCGGGAGAGTTTCAGAATCAGATTCTAATTTAGATATAATATGATGTGTCTGCGATTGTTTGACTTACCTCCAGCAGACTGAGATGAACTCCCACAAGGTATGGCATGGGGGCACTAGGGAAGAGAGAATTTGAAAGAAGGATCTGAGTCAGGACTAAATTATTAATGATAAAATAACGACTGGGTGAAATAATTAAGGCATTTTATATACACACACACACACACACACACACACACACACACACACACACACACACACACACACACACACACACACACACACACACACACACACACACACACACACACAGTAATATTGTAGAATAATAGTAAACATATTTTAGATTCCTTGATGATAGCGTTGCACACTCTAGACATTCTCTCAACCAGCTTCATGAAGAATGCTTTTCCAACATTCTTGAAGGAGTTCCTACATATAATGAGCACTTGTTGGTTGCTTTTCCTTCACTCGGCAGTCCAACTCATCCCAAAACATCTCAATTGGGTTGAGGTCCTGTGATTGTGGAGGCCAGGTCATCTGATGCAGCACTCCAGCACTCCATCACTCTCCTTTTTGGTCAAATCATTGTCCTGTTGGGGAAAAAACGATAGTCCCACTAAGCGCAAACTAGATGGGATGGCGTATCGCTGCAGAATGCTGTGGTAGCCATGCTGGTTAAGTGTGCCTTGAATTCTAAATAAATCACTGCCAGTGTCACCAGAAAATCACCCCCACACCATCACACCTCCTCCATGCTACACGGTGGGAACCACACATGCAGAGATCATCCGTTCACCTTCTCTGCGTCACACAAAGACACGGTGGTTGGAACCAAAAACATTTGGACTCATCAGACCAAAGGACAGATTTCCACCGGTCTAATGTCCATTGCTTGTGTTTCCTGGCCCAGGCAAGTCTCTTCTTCTTATTGGTGTCCTTTAGTTGTGGTTTCTTTGCAGATATTCAACCATGAAGGCCTGATTCATGCAGTCTCCTCTGAACAGTTGATGTTGAGATGTGTTGGTTACTTGAAGCATTAATTTGGGCTGCAATTTCTGAGGCTGGTAACGCTAATGAACTTATCCTCTGCAGCAGAGGTAACTTTGGATCTTCCTTCCCTGTGGCAGTCCTCATGAGAGCCAGTTTCATCATAGAGCTTGATGGTTTTTGCGACTGCACTTGAATAAACTTTCAATGTTCTTGAAATGTTCCGCATTGACTGACCTTCATGTCTTAAACTAATGATGGACTGTCGTTTCTCTTTGCTTATTGAGCTGTTCTTGACATAAAATACATAAAATAATATACAGAAAGTACCCGAGCTCTGAAGCAAGCCTCCAGAAAATTGTAACGGAAATGGCGTTACACCAAACTAGTCTTCCAACTAGCTTGGAAGACAGTACCGTGCAGTAACAAAGATCACTCACTATTTTTCCAACTTAAACGAGGAAAATAAGAACAATCCAACATTTATTTTTGATACTGTCGCAAAGCTAACTAAAAAGCAGCATTCCCCAAGAGAGGATGGCTTTAACTTCAGCAGTGATAAATTCATGAACTTCTTTGACAAAAACATCATGATCATTAGAAAGCTCCTCTTTAAACCTGCATATTCCTCGAAAGCTCAGTTGTCCTGAGTCTGCACAACACTGCCAGGACCTAGTATCAAGGGAGACACTCACGTTTTTTTAATACCATATCCCTTGACACATTGCTGAAAATAATCATGGCCTCTAAACCTTCAAGCTACATGCTGGACCCTATTACAACTAAACTACTGAAAGAGCCGCTTCCTGTGCTTGGCCTTCCTATGTTGAACATAATAAACGTCTCTCTATCCACCAGATGTGTAACAAACTCACTAAAAGTGGCAGTAATAAAGCCTCTCTTGAAAAAGCCAAACCTTGACCCAGAAAATATAAAAAACTAAAATCGGCAAACATCGAATCTCCCATTCCTCTCAATAAAAGAAAAAAAAGCTGTTGCACAGCAACTCACTGCCTTCCTGAAGACAAACAATGTATAGAGTCTGGTTTTAGACCCCATCATAGCACTGAGACTGCACTTGTGGAGGTGGTAAATGACCTTTTAATGGCGTCAGACCGAGGCTCTGCATCTGTCCTCGTGCTCCTAGACCTTAGTGCTGCTTTTGATACCATCGATCACCACATTCTTTTGGAGAGATTGGAAACCCAAATTGGTCTACACAGACAAGTTCTGGCCTGGTTTAGATCTGATCTGTCAGAAAAATGTCAGTTTGTCACTGTAGATGGTTTGTCCTCTGACAAATCAACTGTACATTTCGGTGTTCCTCAAGGCTCTGTTTTAGGACAATTACTGTTTTCACTATATATTTTATTTATTGTTGATGTCATTCGGAAACATAATGTTAACTTTCACTGCTATGCGGACGACGCACAGCTGTACATTTCGATGAAACATGGTGAAGCCCCAAAATTTCCCTCCCTGGAAGCCTGTGTTTCAGACATAAGGAAGCGGATGGCGGCAAATGTTCTACTTTTAACTCGGACAAAACAGAGACGCTAGTTCTAGGTCCCAAGAAACAAAGAGATATTCTGTTGAATCTGACAATTAATCTTGATGGTTGTACAGTCGTCTCAAATAAGACTATGAAGGACCTCGGCGGTTACTCTAGACCCTGATCTCTCTTTTGACAAACATATCAAGACCATTTCAAGGACAGCTTTTTTCCATCTACGTAATATTGCAAAAATCAGAAACTTTCTGTCCAAAAATTATGCAGAAAAATGTATCCATGCTATTGTCACTTCTACATTAGACTACTGCAATGTTCTACTTTCCGGCTACCCGGATAAAGCACTAAATTAACTTAGTGCTAAACACGGCTGCTAGAATCTTGACTAGAACCAAAAAATGAGATCATATTACTCCAGTGCTAGCCTCCCTACACTGGCTTCCTGTTAAAGCAAGGGCTGATGTCAAGGTTTTACTGCTAACCTACAAAGCATTACATGGGCTTGCTCCTACCTATCTTTCCGATTTGGTCCTGCCGTACATACCTACACGTACGCTACGATCACAATACGCAAACCTCCTTACTGTCCCTAGAATGTCTAAGCAAACAGCTGGAGGCAGAGCTTTCTCCTATAGAGCTCCATTTTTATGGAATGGTCTGCCTATCCATGTGAGAGACGCAGACTTGGTCTCGACCTTTAAGTCTTTATTGAAGACTCATCTCTTCAGTATGTCCTATGATTGAGTATAGTCTGAAGGTGAACAGAAAGGCACTTGTGCAACGAACCGCCCTTGCTGTCTCTGCATGGCCGGTTCCCCTCTCTCCACTGGGACGCGATCTTACTGTCCGGGTTGGCGCCCCCCTTGGGTTTGTGAAGAGGGGGAGATCTTTGTGTGCTATACTCAGCCTTGTCTCAGGATGGTAAGTTGGTTGTTGAAGATATCCCTCTAGTGGTGTGGGGGCTGTGCTTTGGCATAAGGGGTGAGGTTATATCCTGCCTGTTTGGCCCTGTCCGGGGGTATCGTTGGATGGGGCCACAGTGTCTCCCAACCCCTCCTGTCTCAGCCTCCGGTATTTATGCTGCAATAGTTTGTGTCGGGGGGCTAGAGTCAGTCTGTTATATCTGGAGTATTTCTCCTGTCTTATCTGGTGTCCTGTGTGAATTTAAGTATGCTCTCTCTAAATCTCTTTCTTTTTCTTTCTTTCTCTCTCTCTCTCTCTCTCGGAAGACCTGAGCCCTAGGACCATGCCTCAGGACTACCTGGCCTAATGACTCCTTCCTGTCCCCAGTCCACCTGGTCGAGCTGCTGCTCCAATTTCAACTGTTCTGCCTGCGGCTATGGAACCCTGACCTGTTCATCAGACGTGCTACTTGTCCCAGACCTGGTGTTTTCAATTCTCTAGAGACAGCAGGAGCGGTAGAGATACTCTGAATGATCAGCTATGAAAAGCCAACATTTACTCCTGAGCTGTCATTTATGAACATTTGAACATATTGGCCATGTTCTGTTATAATCTCCACTCGGAAGAGCCATAAGAGGACTGGCCACCCCTCATAGCCTGGTTCCTCTACAGGTTTCTTCCTAGGTCCCGGCCTTTCTAGGGAGTTTTTCCTAGCCACCGCGCTCCTACACCCGCATTGCTTGCTGTTTGGGGTTTTAGGCTGGGTTTCTGTACAGCACTTTGTGACATCAGCTGATGTAAGAAGGGCTTTATAAATACATTTGATTGATTGATTGATTGACTTGGTCTTTTACCAAATGTATACCACCCCTACCTTGTCACAACACAACTGATTGGTTCAAACGCATTAAAAAGGAAAGAAAGTCCACAAATTATCTTTTAACAAGGCACACCTGTTAATTGAAATGCATTCCAGGTGACTACATCATTTAGCTGGTTAAGAGAATGCCAAGAGTGTGACAAGAGTGTGCAAGGCTGTCATCAATGCAAAGGGTGGCTTTGAAGAATCTCAAATGTAAAATATATTTGATTGATTTGTTAAACAATTTTCTGGTTGCTACATGATTCCATGTGTTATTTTATAGTTTTGATGTATTCACTATTATTCTACAATGTAAAAACAAAGAAAAACCCTTGAATGAGTAGGTGTTCTAAAATTTTGACTGTCAGTACATACACACAGAATGCATTCAGAAAGTATTTCCGAAACCCTTTCCCTTATTCCACATTTTGTTACGTTACAGCCTTATTCTAAATATTCTAAATAAATAAAAATCCTCATCAATCTATACACAATACCCCATAATGACAAAGTCAAAACAATATTTACATAAGTATTCAGACCTTTTGCTATGAGACTCGAAATTGAGCTCAGGTGCATCCTGTTTACATTGATCATCCTTGAGATGTTTGTACAACTTGACTGGAGTCCACCTGTGGTAAATTCAATTGTACATGATTTGGAAAGGCACACACCTGTCTATATAAGGTCCTACAGTTGACATGCATGTCAGAGCAAAAACCAAGCGATGAGGTCAAAGGAATTGTCGGTAGAGCTCTGAGACAGGATTGTGTCGTGGCACCGATCTGGGGAGGAGTACCAAAACGTTTCTGCAGCATCAAATGTTCCCAAAACACAGTGGCCTCCATCATTCTTCAATGTAAAAAGTTTGGAATCACTAAGACTATTCCTAGAGCTGGCCGCCTGGCCAAACTGAGCAGTCGGGATAGAAGGGCTTGTTCAGGGATGTGACCAAGAATGTGATGGTCACTCTGACAGAGCTCAAGAGTTCCTCTGTGGAGATGGGAGAAACCTTCCAGAAGGACAACCCTCTTTGCTGCACTCCACCAATCAGGCCTTGAGTGACAGCCAGCTTGGAGTTCACCAAAAGGCACCTAAAGGACTCACAGAACATGAGAAACAAGATTGGTCTGATGAAATCAAGATTGAACTCTTTGACCTGAATGCCAATAGTCACATTTGGGGGAAACCTGGCACCATCCCTATGATGAAGCATGTTGGTGGCAGCATCATGCTGTGGGGATGTTTTTCAGTGGCAGGGACTGGGAGACTAGTCAGGATCGAGGGAAAAATGAACGGAGCAAAGTACAGAGATCCTTGATTAAAAACCTGCTCCAGAGAGCTCAGGACCTCAGACTGGGGCGAAGGTTCACCTTCTAACAGGACAACGACCCTAAGCACACAGCCAAGACAACGCAGGAGTGGCTTTGGGACAAGTCTCTGAATGTCCTTGAGTGGCCCAGCCAGAGCCCGGACTTGAACCCGATCGAACATCTCCGTTGAGATCTGAAAATAGCTGTGCAGCGACAGTCCCCATCCAACCTGTCAGTGCTTGAGAGGATCTGCAGAAAAGTATGGGAGAGACTCCCCAAATACTGGTGTGCCAAGCTTGTAGCGTCATACCCAAGACGACTCGAGGCTGTAATCGCTGCCAACGGTGCTTCAACAAAGTACTGAGTAAAGAGTCTGAATAGTTATGTAAATCTGATATTTAAAATGTAAATTTTTGATACATTTGCAAACATTTCTAAAAAACTGTTTTCCTTCATCATTATGGGGTATTATGAGTAGATTGATGAGGGAGGAAAAACAATGTAATCCATTTTAGAATAAGGCTGTAACAAAACAACATGTGGAAAAAGTCAAGGGGTCTGAATACTTTCCAAATGCTCTGTACATACAGTATGAGGAGAAAGCTGAAGTCGTAACCTTTTCACTGATGTAATCAGAACTCATGTTTGATTCCCAGTTCGTCCACTAGATCGCAGTAGAAGATCACATGATGTGACTTGGCCACTTGAAACCAGATGCGCCTGGTTTGATCTGGTTTGGGTAGTAGCTCACTGTGTAAAAATGGCTTTGCGGATTTTCTAGCCTGACATCTTAAAAGGACCCTAGCGATTTTAAATAACACACAGACAGGCAACTTCAAACTCCTTTTCCCATTTATTTTCCCCATTGGAAACCAGTGAGATATATCAACGGCGCAGAGAGAGGATGCATTCAAGGCCATGTAAAATTTCATGTAGACGGAGAAAGAAATGCATTGCATTACAATGACCACCAATGTGTACCATTTCCACACAAACACTTTTGGTGACTTTACCTAAATTGCCTACACTATGAATATGAATAATTTATGGCCTGTGGAATTGGCATAGTAGGCAATTTAACCAATCACAGCCCTCCTTTAACTTGTATAAATAAGTTGAATATCCTGCAAATCACCAGCAGAGGGCTACCATTTTGAATCCATTTTCACATTCACTCTGTTGGTAATGCTTACAAATTGGATCATAACTTTAAAACTACCAGAGATCCCACTCTGGAACTTTTATATGCCCGTAGAATGTATTATGTTCAACAATATATTGAAACATTTGCCAAATCAAAAATGGGATATTTCAAATAATCATGTTTATATTTTTCAATATTCATATATTAATGTAAAAGATTAGTGATATAAAAATACTACTCATATGACTCATATAACAGAGCAAGCGGTAAAAGTTCAAATGACAACTGTTTGCTTTGTAGCACCTACAGATGAAACACCACGGAGTCTTAAGGGAGGCCTTGGTAAGGACAAAATGTCAGAAATATGCAAACTTTGAAATGTTTTTCTTCAATTATGCTTTTATATACAAATATTAAATATATGTCAACAATCCTTCCTCCTAAGGGCTATTCTATGGATTACATTTTGTGGTATTTCTTTGTCTGGGTTTCGTGAGGAATCACAAAGATCAGAATCAAACATGAAACAAATAAAAAATAATATATATTTTTTTCTTTATTACAGTGATGTTACTGTAGCTTTAGCAAAACCATCTTAAACTTCAAATACAGTCGGTTGCAAATAACACTATTAACATATCATTTTCCAGCTAAGACTATTACCAACTAAAGACTATAATGAGACATACAGTATTTACTGTTAATCATTAATCAAGCCTCAGCGCTGTCCAGTAACCCAATCAGCTAGCGGCAGAGAGGACCAGGGAGGACATGCCTGCACCGTCTAACATCATTAACGCCTCACACACTTCCCAGAAACCAACGCCGCCTGCTCTCAACCAAGCAAACCTGATTACTCTAACTGGGGAACGTCACCGGGCCAGGGCTTGGCAGAGCTGGGAGTGTTGTGTGCAGGTCCTATTCTGTTCTGTGGCCGCTGCTTCAATCAGGTTAGCTGGTTAATAAGATCTGCTCTTTCTCTCTACAACAGCTGGCCTGCTGTAGGTCTGTCACAATACTGTAACCTCTCTCCCTTTCATGTAAACACACAATGCTCAAGTCATGGTATAACACATGGTTAACTCTGTTTGAGAGGTTGTAATGTGATTTGGTAGATATTTGATTATCTGACGGAGGGAACACCCATTCGTTTTGGTGTTAACCCATTCATGATTGGTGTCCACAGTGTGCTGGGAATCACGTTTAGCTGGCAGTGAACACCAGGTTTTACACAATGCAAAAACATTACAGTAAATGTGTATGAATATAATATTAATGTATATAAATATGTTGTTTCACTGCCTGTGCCATATCTAGGCACTGACTCAAGAATCCATAGGTTAAGTGCTGCATATATCCACAAACTGAGTTAAATTGAGGTCAGTCAACATCCAGTCAGACTTGTTAGATTAGTGTTGGATGAGTTGTAATGAAATCCACTGAGGGTGAAGACATGGAAAGCTTAGTGCTGACCGGCCCAGGGAATCAAATATGTAGGAAGACCATTCAAACTGTTCATTATAGAGCAAAACCTCACTGTAAAATAGTGTGAGAGGAATAAGAAGAGATCTCGTGTGTGTGTGGCCAGTAGCGGAGTCTTACCAGCAGTAGTCCAGTAGATGTGGAGGCAGTACAGGGATGTAAATGTGTTGCCAGTTCATGGGGAACAACATGGCAGCAGAGCCGTGGACACACGCAGTTAACTATGAGAGGGACAAACACAACATATTATAACAGAGCCAATCGTGACTTTTCTCAAATCTGACTCCAGGCTAGAACTACTGCTGGTTTTCATTTTAAAAGGTAGATTCAGCAAGATGGCAATTGGCTCCGTTGTGTATGATGATGTCATCTTGCTGAATGTACCTTTTAAGGAGCTTCAATCTTTAGTGAAACACCAAAATGTTCAACCTCCCCCCAAAAAACAGACGGTATGATCTGTTGTGTTACTGTTGCCAATGTATAGCTCAGCTTTCATCCCAACAATACAAGACTCAGACATGACACTGACAGCTTTGATAGTGGTGTCATACACACACACACACACACACATACACATACACACGAATAGAAGAAGAGAGACTGAAAGATGGATAACAATCAGGTTAGAGTAGTGTGTATGTGTGTGTGTGTGTGTGTGTGTGTGTGTGTGTGTGTGTGTGTGTGTGTGTGTGTGTGTGTGTGTGTGTGTGTGTGTGTGGTATGAAACCTTGTGATGGATACACAACAAGAAATAAAGGATGAAAAGAATGGCAACAAAGACCTGACACTCAAAACATTAACCCCTGTTTGTTATCATTGTAGAAAAATAGACACAGAAGAGTCACTGTTTATTTTCAAATGACAGTTGTATTTCCTCTTTTAGGATATAATGTATAAAGACAAATAGATGAGCTTAGACTGTGACCCTGGAGTTGTACAGGCTCTTGACTACCTAGTAATTGTAATGACCTGCGCACGCACGTGCACACACTAGTATACACTTGTACACACTAGTGTACACACACACACACACACACACACACACACACACACACACACACAGAGGCAGCCTAGCTAGCTCATCCTGCAGATTAAAATAACATGATTAAATATAGAAAGAGAACAGTGGTCTGAGGGCTCTGTGGGGACTTCATTAGGGCAAATTGCCAAAGAATGAAACATGAGTTAGCCAAGAGAGACCGCCAACGCTAGCGCTACGGGCTGGGCCAATACCGCGGGGACCTGGGAGCAGGCGCTATGCTTGGAAGTGTGAACCACAGACCCACACACAAACTACACACAATGTCACAAGTGACCGGCGAGCTAGCAAACGCGGCCAAGCTTGGCGACTGAACTGAACCGACACAAAGAGCACCAAGCCCCCCCCCCCCCCCTTAAAGAAAGAGCCTGAACGCCTGTGTAGCTCTTAACATATGAGGTGTGTGTGTGTGTGTGTGTGTGTGTGTGTGTGTGGTGTGGTGGGGAGGTTCAACCGTTTTCATTTTTTATTTCGTGAGAGGGGCAATAAATTTACTCTCCTGCAATCTCTCCTGCAGTCCCACCATCATTAAGGCTTAATCAACTTTTAATTGGTGTCTTGCTCCGCATATCTGCATACGCATACTGGCTTGCCGCCTCCTTCAAATAAAATACAACAATGCTCCCGTCCTGTCAGATTTAATTCCCCAGCAAACATTTTTTTCTAAGGAGGAAATAAATCAATTGTGTGAATATTAATGTGAGAGTGTATCAGTTGGAGACAGGAGAGTATCAAAGCCGTCTTGCCTTTCTCTCCTCTCCTAGTAAATGGTGACAGTATAAACCTATTAAATAATGATGAAGAAAGGTCAATGGATCAGCGGTGCACACCTTCTTTGTATACACGGACACACACAAACAGGCACACACAGACAAGAAAACACGCACACACACACACACACATGCAAACACACACGCAAACTCCTTCCTCAGGGAGACAGAGAGAGAGGAGGCTCAGCCGTTGGTACCAGGAGGTAATGGGACAGAAAAAAAATTGCTAACCAACTCCAATTATCTCAGCCACAGCCTGTCCTCAAGGTGAGGCTCACTTAGCCCTCAATTGGCCTGCTTTACTCTCAGGTTAAAAGAGAAGACAGCATATATCTCTTCTAAGGATGGGGGGGGGGGGGGGGGGGGTTTGTTCTACTGAAACTAAGATAAGCATAAGAAATACATTTTTCTTGATGTGATTTGTTCCTCCCCCTACCAACCGGAGAGGAGGAAGATGAGGTTGTAGGAGTCCAAAGGCATAGTTCATCCTTCCTCTCACATTTAACCCCCAAACCAACCCCATGTCTATCTATAGCCAGCTAACACACAGGTGTTAGAGACGATTAAATCAAAAATAGACATTTGTAAGCGCTTTCTTTCTTTTTTTTCTCAGGGGCTCCACCAGAGAGCAGGTCGCGGGCGGCTAGGATCCCTTATAAAATATTTGCCAAGCTAATAAATAATAGATGTGTGGAGCCAAATGGCTTACACGCTCCACAAAAGACCTGGTGCTTAATATTCCATTCAGTGGAGAATCACAGATACAGCACAGATACAGTCCCCAAGAACAAATACTGGATTAGGGCTGCTTTAGGTGCTAGCCTTGGCCCTCTGGGACCTGGAGTCCTCCCAGTAATGAGCCTCTGCCTCGGTCTGTGTGTGAGTGTGAGTCTCAGATGGGTCAGAGATTATACAGCAACAGCCTGCTTCTGAAGGCACCAGATCCCCATCCACCCCTGACAGCTCTCCTAAGTCCTCACATAAACTGACCACATTAAAACACACAATACTATAAACTGAGAGAAACGGAACATATTAACACAACATTTCCCCTTAACAGGAGACAATCCGTGGACACTGTGTACCAACGATCATTCTATTCCTAAATAACTCGGTCAATTGAACAATATTTTTGCCCCCCCCCGTATCCACGGTTATTAATTCAATTTAATAAAAAATATCTAAAAAATCCTTGCGAGACCTGCTTCAAGACACTTATGATTGTATAGTGCACTCGGTAAGGAACTAATAAGGTACTAAGAACTGATTTGTGAAAGCAAGCCGCTCAGAAGAATGCAGTTCATCAGTGATGTGAACAGGAAGCGTGGGTGGCAACAGACAGGTAACTATCAAAGACAACGTTGTTAGCCATCAAAGAGCACGTCACGACACTTCCGTAGGAATCGGTTGTCTTAGTCGGATGAGCGTGCTGCTCTGCCTTTAAAACATCTGCTTTAACAAGCAAATGTTCACCAAGACAGGACCCTGAGTAACTGTGCTACAACTGCTCACCCACACCATTCTTTAACTGGTTTAGACTGGCCTGGGGGAGGAATAGGCAACATCAACAAACCTCAAACCTCAATTCTCAACTCTTCTTTTCTGCCTTTTTCGCCAATCTTCTCTTTCCTCTTCTCCCCTCCCCCTCTCGCCAACATCATACACCTCACCACGTCCTCTACCCTATCCCTCCCTCTCCTCCCCTTCTTCTCTCCTCCTCTCCTTGTCCAAAGGAAGACACCCAATTACCTCTGCTCTCTCTGTGTGTTGACAAACGCCTGGTATCAGTGCAAAGCCACACAGGTGTGCCACTAACAAGTAGATGGCACTGAGACACAGAGAAAGAGGGCATCGCAGTAACACCAGGGCACCCTCACACACAGTCACATCCAACCCCTGCACGCACACAAAAACAAAAATCGGCAACAAAATAAGAAATGGGGAACAAAAACACAGAATACAGATGATGTGCTTAACCACCAGCCACCATAAGAAATGTGGCTATAGGGACAAGAGGGGAAAGAAAGACAAAAAGCAGACAGAGAACAAGAGGTGGAAAGAAAGGTGACAGAGTGAGAAAGCAGAAAGAGACACCGAAAGAGAGCGACTAGGAGCAAGAGAGAAAGAAAGCAACGGGAGACGGAAAGAGAAAGCAGGGAGGTTGATAGACTAGAAGAAGTGGAGAGTGAAAAGTGAGAAGTAAGTTTTAGGGCCAAGGCGCTGTGCGGTGGTGAGGCAGGCAGGCAGCTAGCACTCAGGGCCGTGGTGGATGGATGGTCCTAGTTAGCATAATACTGACAGCATGATGAGAAGGCTGCTGTCAGGGGCCTGCCGACTGCCTACCGAGGGGGCCAGGGACCGGCGAGGCCAAGGGAGGGGAAGATGAAAGACACGGGCCTCCCAGCTGACTAGTTAGAAGAGGCCTGATGCAGCACAATTATACGGCGGCATGACAAGCCTGCATGCTCGGCTGACTGCCTCGGCCATCGCACCGCACCACCACACGCCTTTCAAAACAGTGGTACCACTCACCTCCGGTCACAAAACAGCAATAAGTCAACTGATGCATTGTTGTACCATCATGATTTATTCCTTTGCTGTTGGGCGCTTGCAGGCATGCCGCCATGTTCTGCTACACTGGCACAGCGGGATCACTAGGGGCCCTAACACACAGGCAGGCCCTCTGCCTGGAGCCCACATAATGTATGCCGTGTCTAGTCTCTCTCCCATGCTCTCTCTACCTCTTCTTCTCTCCATTTCTATCTTTCTCTTTCCTTTTCTCTCTTTCACCATCTCTCAGAGGGACAGTGGTAGCAGGGGTCAGATGGAGGCCTAATCGCTCTCTTCTTTCTGCAAACTACTCTTTAAAAGTAATGCCAGGGATGGACTGAGAGAAACACTCTACTAATAAAAAGGACAGCATTTATGTATTGATTGATGGATGGAGGGAGGGAGGGAGGGAGAGATGAACAAATAAAGACTTATGGGTGGTCTAACGATGGGCGTCGACATTTAAGTTAAATAAACCTCAGACAGTTTGTCTTGTCGCGACGCAAAATTGTAAATCACACAGAATATCACTTCCAGCTGTCTGCTAAGAAAACAGCCGTCACCCGTGGCTCTGATCATTTACACCCTGTAACCCCCGGAGTCAGTGGGCACGACTGGGGCTCTTAGGGGCTGACATGCTGAGGGGTGGGAAGAGGTGAGTGGAGGAGAGGGAGAGATGAGGAGTAAGGGGAAGAGAGGTGAAATTCTCTGAGGGTTGGGTAATTTTCTACACCTTCCCCGGACCCCTCCACTCCATCCTCAGGGAGACCTTGGGTTCCTCTCCCCACCCCGCTCCCCAGTTCAGCATTCCGGCCTGCAGGAAGATACCGGAGCAGAATGGTAGAGATAGGAGCGTGGATGACATCACTCGTGCTCTCCCTCTCATAAACATTTGGCTCTGCTGCCAGCCACAATGATAAGCACAGAGAGAAAGACCTCTACGGGTACTATGGCAGAGATTTAAATGCCTAATAACTGATAATAAACTAATGTAAGAGAGTTAGAGCGTCTAATAACTGATCATTTATGGCTTGTCAGCCATTAAAAGCTAGAACTTTAAGACAAACAGTCAAATATAATCCTGGCTTAGTGCTGGCTTTACTACTTGCCAGAGACTGATAGAGGAGCCGGATGACTGGAGGACCACTGAACTCTGTCCGTCCATCCGTCCGTCCGTCCGTCCGTCCGTCCGTGTGTGTGTGTGTGTGTGTGTGTGTGTGTGTGTGTGTGTGTGTGTGTGTGTGTGTGTGTGTGTGTGTGTGTGTGTGTGTGTGTGTGTCTGTGTGTGTGTGTGTGTGTGTGTGTGTGTGTGTGTGTGTGTGTGTGCACGCGCGTATGTCTGTGTGCATACGTGCATTCAAACTGTGAACGTTTAGATATACATTTTGATGAAGTGCTTGTAATATTAATGAGGAATGCCATGTTTAATCAGAAACATAAACCCTGGATAGTATAATGTCCCTCTGAAAGCATGAATCTGTACCACACTGTGGTGTACAACGAAGAGGTACTCACAGTGCTAAGCTTGCTTGAGGTAATGATGATGCGTCTTTCGTGCAGCATGCTGGCGTACAGATGCAGCATATTGTTGACGTCCACCGCCACAAAATACTCTGTCAGGTTCCTCTGGATTGGGAAAACAGAGGAGACAGGACAGTTAGTGACTTTATAACGACACACTTCTCAGAGCACTAGGGACGGCTCTTTCCTGTAAATCGAGGACGTAACCATTATTACAAATTCAGGTCATAGGTTTACGGTATTTCACAGAAAACTCAAATGGACAGCAGTCTCCAACTAAAAAAACGGTTCAATGGTCAATTTCATTCAAAAATGCACAATATATCTTGCGCTCTATTCGACGGGGTAAGATCTAGATCTTGCACACTGGTAAACCAGAAGGGTAGACTTACACTCTCGGGGATTGTGGGCAAGCCGTTGATATCTGGGGCTATGAAGTAGGAGTGCTGAGGAAACACAAAGTATACGGAGAGAAGACAGGGTCAGCAACGTAGTGCAGCACGCCACTCATAGAGTGATCTATAACTCCTCTGTCTGTGGGAATTGTTAAGCTTCCGTCTGTACTGACATGGCTAGGAGGGAAGCACTGACACACACAAACACACACACGCACACGCACACACATGGCAGCCTGGATCCCTATTCCCTATAGATTTAAGATTGAACTCTCTGGTGGGAAACAAGGTCTTTATTTCAGCATTAAAGAAAGCACAAACACACACAGGTTGTTGAGAGGATCAGAGAGCTGCCTGTCTCACTTTGGGGGAGCAGAGCAGGTTGACTGTTTGGATCAAAGAGGCCTGGACAGCCCATTAACCACTCTTTACACTTTCAATTTCTCTCTCCCTGTCATGCTTTTCTTTTGATACTTTTTTACCCACACCATATGATGACAGACACACATACAAGTGCATGTCCACACTCATAAAATGAATTAACCCCAGCATTTTGCCTCCTTAGAAGAGAGCAGAGACAGAGAACCCATCACCAAGCACTGGTCCAAAACTACAACACCCACAATACCCCTCACATGGGAAAAGTGATTAAAGCAATAGGCAAAACTACAGTCAGCCACAAACAACCTCTGATGACAATTCACCTAGACGAATGATGTAACCTAACATTTAATTGCTGATGGCGTGTATATATATATATATATATATATATATATATATATGAGTCTGCGTCACTGTCACATTATTTGCTGCCTGGTCAATGTTCCAATGAATAATGTCAAATAATATTGATGCCGCCACCTCCAGGAAAGGTGTCAGTGAGTAGCCTGATGTCTGAATGGTGGGCTATTGTCGCCTTATAAACCCACGGCACAGCACGATCATTGTATTCTCAGTTCAGTTCCATCAGTCCCAGGCCCTCGCTGTGTGTTTGCTTATCTGTTGTTGTTTTGTTTTTTTTCAATCGATGTTTATATAAAAACATGAAATATGGGTTAACGGGAAAGGCATCAAGGAGACTTTCTGAGCACAATTGCCTTTGCTTTAAACACGCACCATAAAATAGACTTTAAATATTCAGAAAGAGAATACAGTAGCATGGAACAACATTAATCATTCACTAAGTTTGATTGTTTTCCAGAGGAGAAGAAACAGACACCAAGGCCCAGGATAGTTTGCTTTTGTGAGATTTAAAAAGATAGCCAGGCTTTTTTGGCCAAATTGGAAAGCCTCAGCTCCCATGCGGTTAGTGCAGCAGCAGCGGTTTAAAATTTCCCATCTCTTTCGCTCTCTCTCCCCTCCCTCCTTTTTCTCCCCGCTCTCTTGTTCACTCATTCTTCTCCTCCACTCACCGGCTGCCGGCTTGGTGCATCTCTCAGTACTTGCCCAGTGGCTATATGCAACAGCGCGGTCTTCACAGTGAGAGCGATAGAGAGCAAAACAGAGTTCACACTTGAAAGGGGACAATGATCCGTCTTTTTTTTTTTTTCAAGGCTGTCATGACAAAAAAACAAAAATAACTTTTTGTGGAAGATTCTGCTTCATCAATTAAAAATCTAACTTGTATTTTCTACAGAAAGCAGTTGGACCCTAACCTCTCCTCTCGGTGTGTTCTCAATGAACCTTGGTAATGAAAAATAAAAGCATATTAAAAGCGTGCCAGACTAAAAATGACAGAATAAATGGTATTTCCCCCCCTCATAATTCAGCACAATTCCACTTGTTAACCTTTCTAAGCAATGCATTGATTACTTAATAAAGGCAACTGGAATGAATTTAACTGTATAATTGGATAACCCCTAGAGACATTAGATATTACATTGCGATAGAGGCTAGCTCATTTAATTAGTCTAAATAAAGAATAGCAGATCCTTATGGACAAAGACTAAAACCCAATACAGTAAAGTATGCATAATAACATAAACTCATAATTATATTTTAAACAATAGTTGCTGTTTTGGTAATTGAAAAACTATATTTTTGTTTTGTATACTACCCTCAAAGTACATTTCGGTTTCAAAACTGTAAGTCCTACAAACACATGCTTAGTACTGGTAGAAAGGTAAGAAATGTGTGATTACCAAAAAATTACCACATTGTCCCCATGTTGGGGAGTAATATTTGAAAGTCTAGGTTTGAAATAAAATACAGTACCAGTCAAACTTTTGGACACACCTACTCATTCAATTATTATTATTATTTTTACTAATTTCTACATTGTAGAATAGTAGTGAAGACATCAAAACTATGAACTATAAAACTATATTTTATAATTGAGATTCTTCAAAGTAGCCACCCTTTACCTTGACAGCTGAGCACTTATTGGCTGCTTTTCCTTCACTCTGCAGTCTTCAACTCAATTGAGATGGTTTGGAATGAGTTGGACCGTAGAGTGAATGAAAAGCAGCCAACAAGTGCTCAGCATTGTGGGAACTCCTTCAAGACTATTGGATAAGCATTCCTCATGAAGCTGGTTAAGAGAATGCCAAGAGTGTGCAAAGCTGTCATCAAGGCAAAGGGTGGCTACTTTGAAGAATCTCAAATATAACATTATTTTGATTTGTTTAACACTTCTTTGGTTACTACTTACTATATGTGTTATTTCAGTTTTGATGTAGAAAATAGTACAAAGAAAGAAACTTTGAATGAGTGTCCAAACGTTTGACTGGTACTGTTTGTCCCCTATTACTGTTCTAAAATTATTTTAAAATAAATAAATAGATACTTTAACTTAATGTTGGCGCTCTAAACATGCGCAAACAGCCATTTCAAAAGTGCAGGGCTTGTGCAACGTGCCATGCTGTCATTTTTTTCCTATTACAGGAATGATATATACTGATCAAAAATATAAACACAACATGTAAAGTGTTGGTCCAATGTTTAATGAGCTGAAATAAAAATAAAAAAAACATTTTTTTTTATGTTCATTTCTCTACCATAAGCTGCCTCCAACAAATTTGACAGTACGTCCAACCGGCGTCACGCCTGCAGACCACGCCAGCCTAGGACCTCCTCATCCGTCTTCTTCACCTGTGGGATCGTCTGATGGTGGGTGGGTGGATGCTGAGGAGTATTTCTGTCTGTAATAAAGTCCTTTTGTGGGGAAAAACTCATTCTGATTGGCTGGGCCTGGCAATCCAGTGGGTGGGCCTGGCTGCCAAGTGGCTTGGCCTATGTCGTCCCAGGCCCACCCATGGCTGCACCCCGCCAAATTGTGTGAAATCCATAGATAAGGTCTAATTTATTTATTTCAATAGACTAATTTCCTTATATGAACAGTAACTCAGTAAAATCGTTTACATTTTTGCATGTTGCGTTTATATTTTTGTTCAGTATACATTTGAGGAGAAAGCAAAGTCTCTACCTAGCCAATGATGTACATTTTCCCCTGTCTGATTCTGAGACAGCAGTAGGATATCACATGACGTCTCTTGGCCACTTGAAACCAGTTGGGACTGGTTTGGGTAGTGAGTCACTGTGCCAAAATGGCATATATATATATAAAATAAGACGCGCACAGGTAAGGAAACCTCAAACAACTTTTCCCATTCACTTTTTCTATCGTAAATGACGAGGTAGATCAATGGCGCATGTGGAGGATGCATACAAGCTAATGTGCAAGGAGAAGGAAATGCATTGCTTTACAATGAACATCAGGGTATACCCTTTCCATGCATACTAAATGTTTGCACTTTTGGTGGATTGACCTGCATTGCATACTCTATGAATAAACATATTGCGCATGATTTATGGCCAGCAGTAATATTTGAGTTTGATTTCCAAAAAGACAAGGACTGTAGCGTTCAAATGATATGTCACTTTCAATTGTCTGACAAAAAATGTTGTGGGGGGGAGTACCAACGACTCAGAGTTGAACAGCTTAATGTCACTTGTATTTCTAAACAAAGTGTAAGCCCAGTCTCCTCACCTACAGTTGAAGTCGGAAGTTCACATACACTTAGGTTGGAATCATTAAAACTCATTTTTCAACCAATACACACATTTCTTGTAAACAAACTAGTTTTGGCAAGTTGGTTAGATCATCTACTTTGTGCATGACACAAGTCATTTTTCCAAAAATTGTTTACAGACATTATTTCACTTATAATTCACTGTATCACAATTCCAGTGGGTCAGACGTTTACATACACTAAGCTGACTGTGCCTTTAAACAGCTTGGAAAATTACAGAAAATGATGTCATGGCTTCAGAAGCTTCTGATAGGCTAATTGACATCATTTGTGTCAATTGGAGGTGTACCTGTGGATGTATTTCAAGGCCTACCTTCAAACTCAGTGCCTCTTTGCTTGATATTATGGGAAAAACAAGATAAATCAGCCAAAACCTCAGAAAAATAATTGTAGACCTCCACAAGTCTGGTTCATTCTTGGGAGCAATTTCCAAACACCTGAAGGTACCATGTTCATCTGTACAAACAATAGAACGCAAGTAGAAACACCATGGGACCACACAGCCGTCATACCGCTCAGGAAGGAGACGCATTCGGTCTACTTTGGTGCGAAAAGTGCAAATCAATCCCAGAACAACAGCAAAGGACCTTGTGAAGATGCTGGAGGAAACAGGTAGAAAAGTATCTATATCCACAGTAAAACGAGTCCTATATCGACATAACCTGAAAGCCACTGCTCCAAAACCACCATAAAAAAGTCAGACTACTGTCTGCAACTGCACATGGGGACAAAGATCGTACTTTTTGGGAGAAATGTCTTCTGGTCTGATGAAACAAAAATAGAACTGTTTGGCCATAATGACCATCGTTATGTTTGGAGGAAAAAGAGGGACGCTTGCAAGCCGAAGAACACCATCCCAACCATGAAGCACGGGGGTGGCAGCATCATGTTGTGGGGGTGCTTTGCTGTAGGAGGGACTGGTGCACTTCACAAAATAGATGGCTTCATGAGGAAGGACAATTATGTGGATATATTAAAATAACATCTCAAGACATCAGTCAGGAAGTTAAAGCTTGGTCGCAAATGGGTCTTCCAAATGGACAGTGACCCCAAGCATACTTCCAAAGTTGTGGCAAAATAGCTTAAGGACAACAAAGTCAAGGTACTGGAGTCGCCATCACAAAGCCCTGACCTCAATCCCACAGAACATTTGTGGGCAGAACTGAAAAGGCGTGTGCGAGCAAGGAGGCCTACAAACCTGACTCAGTTACACCAGCTCTGTCAGGAGGAATGGGTCAAAATTCACCCAACTTATTGTGGGAAGCTTGTGGAAGGCTACCCGAAACATTTGACCCAAGTTAAACAATTTAAAAGGCAATGTGACCCACTGGGAATTTGATGAAAGAAATAAAAGCTGAAATAAATAATTTTCTCTAACATTATTCTGACATTTCACATTCTTAAAATAAAGTGGTGATCCTAATTTACCTAAGACAGGGAATTTTTATCAGGATTAAATGTCAGGAATTGTGAAAAACTGAGTTTAAATATATTTGGCTAAGGTGTATGTAAACTTCAGACTTCAACTGTATTTATTACTCCACTCTTCCTTATTCAAGCTCTCCTCTAGCTCACTCTCATCTCGCCACTCACTTTTCACTAACCCATCTGTCTCAACTATATCTCCCATATTTCCTCACTATTCTCTCCTCCCTCCGTTTTCCCCCTCCCTTTTCTTTGCAGTGTACAGCTCAAGTGGTCCCACTGTACTTACCACACTCAGGTTGACTGGGGTGAAGGGCTTTGGCACCGGCAGGCTGTACAGTGAGTTCAGCATGTCATTCAGCTCATTCTCCTTAGAACACACCATAAATCACACTCAATAAGAATAATACAAATTATACAAATGTAAAACCATGTGTCACACACACCCACACATGCGCACACACACACACCCACCCACCCACCCAGTACCAATCAAAAGTTTGGACACACCTACTCATTCAAGGCTTTTTCTTTATGTTTACTATTTTCTACATTGTAGAATAATAGTGAGAACATCAAAACTATGAAATAACACATATGGAATCATGTAGTTACCAAAAAAGTTCTAAACAAATCCAAATATATATCCAAATATATTTTATATTTGAGATTCTTTAAAGTAGCCACCCTTTGCCTTGACAGCTTTGCACATTATTGGCATTCTCTCAACCAGCTTCATGAGGTAGTCACCTGGAATACATTGTTATTTTGCGGAATTTCTTTCCATCTTAATGCATTTGAGCCAATCAGTTGTGTTGTGACAAGGTAGGGGTGGTTTACAGAAGATAGCCCTATTTGGTAAAAAAACAAGTCCATATTATGGTAAGAACAGCTCAAATAAGAAAAGAGAAACGGCAGTCCATCATTATATTAAGACATGAAGGTCAGTCAACGCGGAAAATGTCAATAACTACTAAAGTTTCTTAAAGTGCAGTCTCAAAAACCATAAAGCGCTATGAAAGGAAGACCCAGAGTTACCGCTGCTGCAGAGGATAAGTTCTTTGGAGTTACCAGCCTCAGAAATTGCAGCCCAAATTAATGTTTCACAGAGTAACAGTAACAGACACATCTCAAATCAAATCAAAGTTACAACAGATGTAGACCTTACAGTGAAATGCTTACTTACAGGCTCTAACCAATAGTGCACAAAAGGTATTAGGTGAACAATAGGTAAGTAAAGAAATAAAACAACAGTAAAAAGACAGGCTATATCCAGTAGCGAGGCTACATACAGACACCGGTTAGTCAGGCTGATTGAGGTAGTATGTACATGTAGATATGGTTAAAGTGACTATGCATATATGAAAAACTGAGTTAACATCAACTGTTCGGAGAAGACTGCGTAAATCAGGCCTTCATGGTCGAATTCAAAGAAACCACTACTAAAGGACACCAATAAGAAGTGACTTGCTTGGGCCAAGAAACACGAGCAATGGATATTAGACTGGTGGAAATCTGTCCTTTGGTCTGATGAGTCCAAATTTCTGATTTTTGATTCCAACCATCATGTCGTTGTGAGACGCAGAGTAGGTGAATGGATGATCTCTGTATGTGTGGTTCCCACCGTGCCTTGCTGTTGACACTGTCGTGATTTATTGAAAATCAAGGCACACTTAACCAGCATGGCTATCACAGCATTCTGCAGCGATACGCCATCCCATCTGGTTTGCGCTTAGTGGGACTATCATTTTTTTTCCAACAGGACAATGACACAAAACAAACCTCCAGGCTGTGTAAGGGCTTTTGACCAAGAATGAGAGTGATGGAGTGCTGCATCAGATGACCTGGCCTCCACAATCACCCGACCTCAACCCAACTGAGATAGTTTGGGATGAGTTGGACCACAGAGTGAAGGAAAAACAGCCAACAAGTGCTCAGCATATGTGGGAACTCCTTCAAGACTGTTGGAAAAACATTCATCATGAAGCTGATTGAGAGAATGCCAAGAGTGTGCAGAACTGTCATCAAGGCAATGGGTGGCTACCTTGAAGAATCTAAAATCTAAAAGATTTGTTTAACACTTTCTTGGTTACTACATGAGTTATATGTGTTATTTCATAGTTTTGATGTCTTCACTATTATTCTACAATGTAGAAAATAATACAAATAAAGAAAAACACTGGAATGAGTAGGTGTGTCCAAACTTTTGACTGGTACTGTATATAACTAAACAACAAAACCAAAACACACAGACACACAAAAATGTAATCTGATATTGTATGTCAACTCATGAGCGATTTGAAAAGGCGCTGACGGTGTGGCTGGCAAGTAGCTGGGAGCAGGGCACTGGAAGCTGAGTGTGTTCCTCCAAGGGGCTCGAAACATCCGTCTGACACACAGCGTTTAACGAGCGGCGAGGAGGAGGTTAAGAAAAAGAGGCAGAGCGATGTGTCCGGCCACAGCAGAGGACGGTTACCCAGTGCCGATTTAGGACCTACTGTACAAGGGCTGGGGTTCTGATGTGTAGTTACCCAGAAGTCTGTGCTCCATAGAGAGATCAGGCTGGCCACTAAACAGGCACCGTCATCACACATCTTTTCCTGGATGAACTCTCTGAATTACTTGTCTAGTTACTGTTATAATGATAAAGAGCACAGTATAATTGGAATAGAGGTTGCTAAGACATAATTACGTAGTCACTAAGACCGGTTACTAAGACAAAGAAAAAAGGTTCTTATTTATGAAAAATATTTTTGCTTCAGAGAATTTCTGTCTCTTCTGAATGCCAGTTTTTGACGGTGGAGCTTTAACATTAGTGTGTATGCCTGCGTGTGACTATGTGTGTGAAACGGTGTGTGTGTGTGTGGGAGAGAGTGAGAGTGAGAGAGAGTGTGTGTGATAGACAGTGAGAGAGTGTGAGATTAAACAGCCTCCTGTCACGAGAGGCTGAATGCTCACACGCATGGTCAGTAACTGGGCTGAGCCTGAGGAAACACTTAATTTACCCCTGGCCCTAAACCCTCATCGCCACGGTCTCCCCTCGTCTGTCAACATCCCTCCATCGCCTTGCAACAGCAGGGTAAATATAAACCAAATCATGCACACCAACACTGCAGTCACCCAACATTTACACACACACACACACACACACACACACACACACACACACACACACACACACACACACACACACACACACACACACACACACACACACATATCTCATCTATCTCTTACCGAATCCTTCTTTCACTCTCTATCTCTCTCTGCTTCAGAGCAGAGATAAAGATGAACATAGAAATGTTCACACAAACAAAGGACTTATTATTTTACAGAAAATAGCATTTACACTTGTCCTCTACTTTTGTTTAGTAGATTAATTAATTTACAGTACTATACTTCAGTTCAAATCAAATACAGTACTGTCTGTGACATATAAAGAAATTGACATTTTAGAAGGAATATAGAAGTGATTATTGTGTGTGTGTGTATATATATATATATATATATATACACATATACACACACACACACACACACACACACACACACACACATACATACATACACCTTATACAATAAATATATATGCATAAAAAATACATTCAAGATTCTAAAAGCAGGAGAGCAGGCTAATGACCGCCTGTGCTCTGATTGGTTGAAATGTTGCGTGACATGTACTGTTTCCTGTACCCCCTGAACCTGCGCCTGTGTGATTGTGTGTGCGAGAGTATGGGCGTGTGTGTATGTTGGGGAGGCTCTGTCCCCTTCACCCCTCTCTCAGCATAGTAGCTTTGAGGAAGCAAAGCTACATGACAGCACACTGATGGCACTCCTTAGTCCCAGCTCCCAACCGCTCCCTTCCTCTCTCCGTCTCCCTCTCCCCCTGTTCGCTCTCCCTCCTTTCTCGCGCTCTGGTATAAAGACTGCCTCATCAATTCCACTTTACGCTAGCTGCACATTTTTCCCCATTTCTTTTATACATTCCCTGAACTTCTTTCCCTCTGTTACTGAAATAGTTTGGCAAAGTGTGTGTGTGTATTCCTAAACTGTTTGTTGTTTTCCAGTAAATCATCAGGAGTTGACTTCTAGCTCTAAATCAGCGTTTGGTCTGTGAAATGTCAACATCGCTGCCTCAAAAAACTCAGAGCCAAGCCAAGCCCGACTCTCTCTCCCCCAGCTCAGCCCCATTTACAAACAAACAGAACACTGCTAACAACTTACAACAACATGGCTCTCACAACCAGCTACTGTACATACAACCTTAAACTGCTACTGTGTGCAAAACAAGATCATGCCCAACAGAAGCTGATGAAAAGTAGCGTACTAGTCTATTGTTGGTTGGTGACTTCTGCCACATGCCACATCTTGTACCTCAATATCAGGTTTGCTAACCCTGAGCCTTATGAAATGAGATATGAAGGCCGTATCACCTGGTTTTTGGTTAGGTAATCTGCTAGTGTGTTCAGGAACTTGTAGTAGATCTCAAACCAGGGGAGATAACTGCAAGAGAGAAAGAACACAAAATGCACATTTACAATCAATATAATTATTCAAATTAATATTAGACTATTTTGCTATATTTCACAATAAAAACACAAATATTTAAATTCAATTGTTGTTGGGTTTTCTTACAGATAAAGTATGGACACAGCCATGTATAGCCCGCCTACTATGGTTAAAAATGGATATATAGGTCTACAATATACTGTAAATACGGTCTAATACCATGTAATTACGACATTCTTTGTATTTTGGGCTATTTGCAGGGGAGGTAGAGAGGCAGGCTTTAGTCTAAAGGCGGTGGGTTGGGGAGGTAAAGACGGGAGGTAGAGACTGGCTTTAGTTTCTTCAACCCAACACGACTGGGCCAACGAAAGCTGTGGTAGAGGAGGACGAGGAGGGATGCCATGGTTTACAAGCATACTGATCCCAGATGCACAGTCCAGGCTCAGCCCAAGCCAACACACAGATGCACAGTCCAGGCTCAGCCCAAGCCAACACACAGGTGCACAGTCCAGGCTCAGCCCAAGCCAACACACAGATGCACAGAAAGAAAACCACTACCCACTGCCCCTTTTCACTCTCTTTTCCCTCTCCCCTCCCCTTATTTACATTTTAAAATAGACATTCCTTCTGGTTTTTCCTTATCAAATTCATGTTAAATAAATAAATAAAATGAAAAAATAAAATACAAATTATACTGTAGTGTTTGTGTTATAGCTAATCGCCTAATACACCCACCAGAAGCCAAATGCATCTTGCAACATGGCTTTCTTTATACGGTTGACATATTCTTGGCGGAGTTAGTTGACTTCCTTTTGAGGTGGAATATGGCCAACATTTTGTTTTGGCTTGAAGGTTGCTCAGAAGAGAGAGCTCAGTGCACGTATAATGTTATGCAATCAAATAATACAAATGTGGTGAGGTATCGAAGTGAGGCATTGCATAATGACGTTGGATTATGTCACTTAAAATTGTTTTAAAAAAATGCTTTATTAACATTCATTAACTGAATGAAGGTGAAATATAAGAACAAAGAAATGAATGAATATTGTCAAAATGAAACTTACATTAAACAAAATGTGCGGGCATGCTGCATTAACAAAAGTCACTTGTTCAATTAAAATGGCTACCTGGCTGAAATGGCTAACAAAAATTCACTGCACAAAAAAATCACAATGAAACTTTAATGAAAATATGTATTTGTGTGAGAGACTTTTATTAGCCAGGGAAGTCCTGTAGAGGGAGACAGGGGGATACTGGGTAGTTCTCAGGGCATGGGTCACTGGCTGCTCTGCAGACTGGAATTAACGCACAACAAGAAAAAAACAATAAAGTCAACCTAATGCAAATGTTCATATCACTAAATCTGCAAGGGGGCCAATGACATGGCGGTTCCCAGGCAAGTGCAGCCAAGCACACCAATCAGAGGGCCTGAGTGACCATTAACCTGAAACAATCAGCTCCTTAACATGTCAATATTTTGACGTCCGCATGAAGAGCTCACCGTAATCAGGTCACACTCTGCAAACCCAAAATGTAACATGCATGTGTTAACTATAAAATTCACATGCTGGCTGGACATAAAAAATATAAATATGCCATGCTTTCAAACAAATAGGCAGTGGATATTTCTATGGGCTCGAGGCAGGGATGGGCAAAAAATTACAATGACTAAATACCCTAAAGATCAATGTATCAAAATAAACTACTTGAAATGTTTTAAATTCAAATACATGTATTTTTGTATTTTAAAATACAGAAATACATTAGCAAGTAGCTGGCCCAAAGAGCAACAACATTCTCAGTAAAGGTTACAGAAACCTTTTACTTGCTATGACTGTGATTATGTTGTTCTTTATCTTCCTTAGTTGAATTCACTGACTGTAAGTCACTCTGGACAAGAGTGTCTGCTAAATGACCAAAATGAACTGCAAAGCATCCTGGTTATTGTTATTGGCCTTGTTTCAAAGTCATGTCTAGATGGGATACAGCTTAACCTAATTCTGCTAACCTGCTACGCTAATTATCTTAACCTGCTGCGTAAGTTCTCCGAAACCTGTTTACGAAAAGTCTATTTTGACAAAAGCTGTATCCCTTCTAGACAAAACCTTGTTTCGGGGCGGAGATCATTAGAATAACACTCAGCATGCTCCATTTTTGTAAACACGTTTATATTTAGTTCATTTAGCAGTGCCATCAGACTTCTGATACCAATGAAAGTGGGGAAACAAAATGGTGAACCACTATAAAAAAAAATGTTACAGAAAAGTATTTTGGTAGTTCAGTTCAGTGTAATCCAAATGACAAAATACTTAGAAGTAATTCAGATGCATATAACAGAAACACTGCCCATCTCATTGTAGATGTGTTGAAGTTTATTTTCAACATTAAAAGAGGGGGAAAAATCAATACAACCAAATTAATCCATACAACCAAATGAACATTTTCAAAACATTCTGAACAGGTCATTGAAACAAAGACCAGTCATTATCAGTCTCTTCAGGTCCTGGACACTAATCCTTCACATACCTCTCTCCTCTCTCTCTGTCCAGTCAGGCCTCACACACCGATTGGTGCATGTTTTTGTATAAAACGGATGATTATTTCTGAGCTATTTCCTGTGGTACAGTACCGGTATGTGTTTCTTTTTTTCTTAAATGAAGCGATTTAAGAAATCATTGCTCCTCTCCTCAGTTAGCAGCTTAGGTCTGTTTGTGCTTCCTAAATCCCCAGATAGAGAGACATCCATCAATGTGTGTGGAGGCCCGGCTACATCACATCACTCAAAGTACTGGATACTCCGAGTAAACCAGTTAAGTCTATGGCCAACTCACAAACCCTCCAACTGTATCTCCTACCACAACACAACCCCTCAGACTGTATCTCCTACCACAACACAAACCCTCCGACTGTATCTCCTACCACAACACAACCCCTCAGACTGTATCTCCTCCCACAACACAACCCCTCAGACTGTATCTCCTACCACAACACAACCCCTCAGACTGTATCTCCTACCACAACACAACCCCTCAGACTGTATCTCCTACCACAACACAACCCCTCAGACTGTATCTCCTACCACAACACAACCCCTCAGACTGTATCTCCTACCACAACAAAACCCCTCAGACTGTATCTCCTACCACAACACAACCCTTCAGACTATATCTCCTACAGCAGGGTTTCCAAAACTGTTTTTAATCCCTAGCACTACACAGCTGATTCACATAACCAACTTAATTACATTTTGATGAGCTTGGTGGTAGTTGAACAAAATTCATATCTTTGTAGTGGTTTCAATAGTTAATAACATTTTTGGCCATGTACTGACTGGTCTAGCTAACTACAGGAACTACACACTACTTTTTGACTAAAATAAAATATGGGTAAAGAACGCCTGAATTTACTTTCTTTTTCGGCATCAGATTATCATTTCAAACATTCTGTCAACATCTGACTCCACTGTTCTGGCAATTTAAGATTTAGATATGATACTTTTTCACAAAGTATACTGAATATAAATATAAAACGCAACATGCAACAATGAGGAAATGAGTCAATTGAAATAAATACATTAGGCCCTAATCTATGGATTTCACATGACTGGGAATAGAGATGCATCTGTTGGTCACAGAAACCTTTAAAAAAGGTAGGGGCGTGGATAAGTCCGTATCTGGTGTGACCACCATTTGCACCATGCAGTGTGACACATCTCCTTTGCATAGAGTTGATCAGGCTGTTGATTGTGGCCTATGGAATGTTGTCCCACTCCTCTTCAATGGTTGTGCGAAGTTGCTGGATATTGGCGGGAACTGCAACATGCTGTCGTCCACGTCGATCCAGAGCATTACAAACATGCTCAATGGGTTTGTGACATTTCTGGTGAGTATGCAGGCCATGGAAGAACTGGGACATTTTCAGCTTCCAGGAATTGTGTACAGATCCTTGGAACATGAGGCCGTGCAATAATCATGCTGAAACATGAGGTGATGGAGGCAGATGAATGGCACGACAATGGGCCTTAAGATCTCGTCACGGTATCTGTGTGCATTCAAATTGCTATTAATAAAATGGAATTGTGTTTGTTGTCCGTAACATATGCCTGCCCATACCATAACCCCACCGCCACCATGGGGCACTCTGTTCACAACATTGACATCAGCAAAACGCTCGCCCACCATACACATGGTCTTCACACGACACCATGCACATGGTCTGTGGTTGTGAGGCCGGTTGGACATACTGCCAAATTCTCTAAAACAACGTTGGAGGGGGCTTATGGCAGATAAATAAACTTTCAATTCTCTGACAACAGCTCTGGTGGACATTCCTGCAGTCAGCATGCCAATTGTGCACTCCCTCAAAACATGAGACATCTGTGGCATTGTGTTGTGTGACAAAACTGCACATTTTAGAGTGGCCTTTTATTGTCCCAAGCACCTGTGTAATGATCATGCTGTTTAATCAGCGTCTTGATATGCCACACCTGTCATGTGGATGGATTATCTTTGCAAAGGAGAAATGCTCACGAACTTGGATTTAAACAAATTTGTACCCCAAAACATTTTTATAATATTTTTGTGGGTATGGAAAATTTCAGGGATCTTTTATTTCAGCTCATGAAACATGGAACCAACACTTTACATGTTAAGTTTATATTTTTGCTGAGTGTAGTTTGGATGACGTTAACTAAAGTTTATATTTTTGCTGAGTGTAGTTTGGATGACGTTAACTAAAGTTTATATTTTTGTTGAGTGTAGTTTGGATGACGTTAACTAAAGTGTATATTTTTGTTGAGTGTAGTTTGGATGACGTTAACTAAAGTTTATATTTTTGCTGAGTGTAGTTTGGATGACGTTAACTAAAGTTTATATTTTTGTTTAGTGTAGTTTGGATGACGTTAACTAAAGTTACTTTGAAAAAGTAGTTAAGTAAACTATATGTTTAAGGGTAGCTTTATTGTAGTTTAACTTCTTCCAGTGTGATGTAATTGGTAACTTGGTAAACTATATTTTCATAGTAGCTTCCCCAACACGGATCCCCTACCACAAAACAACCCTGCAGACTATATCCCCTAACACAACCCCGTCGACTGTATTTCCTGACGACTAATCCTGAATTTAATTGAGTTGCTTGATCAAATACCTCCATGCATCAATCTGAACCTGCTAATCCTATAAATTCGTGTGCGCTGACATCAAAATAAAGTGATTTATGTGTAGGCTGGCACTGGACCAACCCATAGTTTTCTGGGAGCAATCAGAATGGTTTGAATGTGTTCGCATTCAATAAGTTGTTGGGGAGGAAGCAAATCCAGACTCATCGTGGAGAAGAAATGTTAGTGGGCGAGACGCTTGGCCGAAGCGATGTGGATGGGTAGCCAGGCAACAGACTGTATCCCCTACCACAACACAACCCCTCAGAGACTCTCCCATCTGCACATAGATGGGCAGAACAGAAGATATAGGCTAGATGTGGTCAAATCCTTTTCATTATGTCTTAATTCTTAAGACTTATATTCTCTAAAAGCTCAAATAAATTAACTGGTGTTTTTGTAATGACGCAAATTATGTAATTACCCATAAAAACAAATAGAAGAGAGAGAAGAGAGTTTTTTTTCCTGGTGTAGGAATATTACCAGGATAAACAAACTGCAATATCTCAATGCAAATAAATATCTACATATCTTTGGGCAGGTTAGGTTTTCATGTGATAAATAAACTACACCTGTTGGATGTTAAGCGCGGCACTGTTATTCATATTCCCTGGACGGGTCTTAAATCTCCCTTCACACCCACGGCCCTTAGTGAAAGTCAACTTGCACCTTGTAGCCAGCTCACTGGAAGATTTGATTACACCTTTACTTTCCCGGGTCAGAGGTTAAGTACAGGGAAGGAAATGTCCTCCGGCGTCTCGCTAAGTGACCACAAACTGGAGCGCCGACGTCCCTAAAAGGGAACCCAGGTCTCACCCGCCAAATAAAATCAAGGAAAACACCTTTTTTCATCTGAGACCCCTATGACATGTCCAAGGGTGATTTGTCCCTAAATATGAGAGAGTGACCAAAAGAGGAGAGGAGGAGGAAGAAGAGGATGGAGGGGAAGGAAGGAAGGAAGAAAGAGTAAAATCGAAACATTCTGCCTCTTTGAAGAGGTTTTGGCCTGAAGGTAGCGTGGCCCTTTCAGCCTGGGCTTTAGCCGCAGCACAACAAAGACCTGGCCACATAGAACTGTCCTAATCATTAAGCCACTTCCTTGTGTTAGCATAGGTGACAATTCTATACTCAGAGCACCTCAACAATCACAGGGACGCAAACGGTTTTACTTACCTTAGTTTTATATCCGGGGAACAGACACATTAAATAAAAGGTAGCACTCCTTTATCGAAAGTGCCTTCAGAAAGTATTCATACCCCTTGACCTTTTCCACATTTTGTTGCATTACAATGTGGGATTAAAATAGATTGAATAGTAAAAAAAAAATCTACATAATCTACACAAAATACTCCCATAATGAAATAGCAAAAACTGGTTTGTAGAAAGTTTTGAAAATGTATTACAAACAAAAAAGTTAAATATCACATTTACATAACTATTCAGACCCTTTACGCAGTACTTTGATGAAGCACCTTTGGCAGTGATTACAGCCTTGAATCTTCTTGGGTATGACGCGCATGCTTGGCACACCTGTATTTGGGGAGTGTCTCCCATTCTTCTCTGCAGATCCTCTCAAGATCTCAGGTTGGATGGGGAGCATTGCTGCACAGCTATTTTCAGGTCTCTCCAGAGATGTTCGATCGGGTTCAAGTTCGGGCTCTGGCTGGGCCACTCAAGGACATTCAGAGACTTGTTCCGAAGCCACTCCGAGTTGTCTTGACTGTGTGCTTAGGGTTGTTGTCCTGTTGGAAGGTGAACCTTCGCCCCAGTCTGAGGTCCTGAGCGCTCTGGAGCAGGTTTTCATCAAGGATCTCTCTGTACTTTGCTCCATTCATCTTTCCCTCGATCCTGACCAGTCTCCCAGTCCCTGTAACTGAAAAACATCCCCACAGCATGATGCTGCCACCACCATGCTACACCGAAGGCATGGTGCCAGGTTTCATCAGACCAGAGAATCTTGTTTCTCATGGTCTGAGAGTCCTTAGATGTCTTTTGGCAAACTCCAATTGGGATGTCATGTGCCTTTTACTGAGGAGTGGATTCCATCTGGCCACCCTACCATAAAGGCCTGATTGGTGGAGTGCTGCAGAGATGGTTGTCCTTCTGGAAGGTTCTCCCATCTCAACAAAGTAACTCTGCGGATCAGTCAGAGTGACCATCACATTCTTGGTCACCTCCCCAACCAAGGCCCTTCTCCCCCGATTTCAGTTTGGCTGGGTGATCAGCTCTAGGAAGAGTATTGGTTGTTCAAACATGTTCCATTTAAGAATTATGGAGGCTACTGTGTTCTTGGGGACCTTCAATGCTGCAGACATTTTTTGGTACCCTTCCCCAGATCTGTGCCTCGAGGCTCTACGGACAATTCCTTCGACCTCAGGGCTTGGTTTTTGCTCTGACATGCACTTCCAATTGTGGGACCTTCTATAGACAGGTGTGTGCCTTTCCAAATCATTCCAAATCATGTGTGCCTTTCCAAATCATGTCCAGTCAAATGGATTGACCACAGGTGGACTCCAATGAAGTTGTAGAAACATCTCAAGGATGATCAATGGAAACAGGATGCACCTGAGCTTAATTTCGAGTCTCGTAGCAAAGGAATACTTATGTAAATAAGGTTTTTCTGTTTTAAATGGTTAATACATTAGCAAAACTTTCTAAACCCCTGTTTTGTTTGTCACTATGTGTGTAGATTGTTGAGGAAATGTAACGTAATGTAACGTAATAAGGCTGTAATGTAACAAAATGTGGAAAAAAATCAAAGGGTCTGAATACTTTCTGAATGCACTGTATATATACAGTTGAAGTCGGAAGTTTACATACACCTTAGCCAAATACATTTAATCTCAGTTTTTCACAATATCTGACATTTAATCCAAGTAAAAATTCCCTGTCTTAGGTCAGTTAGGATCACCACTTTATTTTAAGAATTTGAAATGTCAGAATAATAGTAGAAAGAATGATTTATTTCAGCTTTTATTTCTTTCATCACATTCCCAGTGGGTCAGAAGTTTACATACACTCAATTAGTATTTGGTAGCATTGCCTTTAAATTGTTTAACTTGGGTCAAACGTTCCGGGTAGCCTTCCACAAGCTTCCCACAATAAGTTGGGTGAATTTTGGCCCATTCCTCCTGACAGAGCTGGTGTAACTGAGTCAGGTTTGTTGGCCTCTTTGCTTGCACATGCTTTTTCAGTTCTGACCACAAATCTTCTATAGGATTGAGGTCAGGGCTTTGTAATGGCCACTCTAATACCTTGTCCTTAAGCTATTCTGCCACAACTTTGGAATGCATTTCCCATTTTGAAGACCCATTTGTGACCACGCTTTAACTTCCTGACTGATGTCTTGAGATGTTGCTTCAATTCATCCACATAATTGTCCTCCCTCATGACGCCATCTATTTTGTGATGTGCACCAGTACCTCCTGCAGCAAAGCACCCCCACAACATGATGCTGCCACCCTTGTGCTTCACGGTTCGAATGGTGTTCTTTGGCTTGCAAGCCTCCCCCTTTATCCTCTAAACATAACGATGGTCATTATGGCCAAACAGTTCTATTTTTGTTTCATCAGACCAGAGGACATTTCTCCAAAAAGTACAATCTTTGTCCCCATGTGCAGTTGCAAACCGTAGTCTGGCTTTCTTATGGCAGTTTTGGAGCAGTGGCTTCTTCCTTGCTCAGCGGCCTTTCAGGTTATGTCGCCATAGGACTCGTTTTACTGTGGATATAGATACTTTTGTACCTGTTTCCTCCAGCATCTTCACAAGGTCCTTTGCTGTTGTTCTGTGATTGATTTGCACTTTTCGTACCTTCAGGCGTTTGGAAATTGCTCCCAAGGATGAAACAGACCCGTGGAGGTCTACAATTATTTTTCTCAGATCTTGGCTGATTTCTTTTGATTTTCCCATGATGTCAAGCAAAGAGGCACTGTGTTTCAAGGTAGGCCCTTAAAAACATCCACAGGTACACCTCCAATTGACTCAAATGATGTCAATTAGCCAATCAGAATAAAGCTATGACATAATTTTCTGGAATTTTCCAAGCTGTTTAAAGGCACAGTCAACTCAGTGTATTTAAACTTCTGACCCACTGGAATTGTGATACAGTGAATTATAAGTGAAATAATCTGACTGTAAACAATTGTTGGAAAAAATGACTTGTGTCATGCACAAAGTAGATGTCCTAACTGACTTGCCAAAACTATAGTTTGTTAACAAGGAATTTGTGGAGTGGTTTAAAAAAAAAAAGTTGTATTTCTCACCCCTTTTTCTTCCCAATTTCATGGTATCGAATTGGTAGTAGTTACAGTCTTGTCTCGTCGCTGCAACTCCTGTACGGACTTGGGAGAGGCAACGGTTGAGAGCCATGCGTCCTCCGAAACACAACCCAACCAAGCCGCCCTGCTTCTTGACACAATGCCCATCCAACCCGGAAGCCATCGCACCAATGTGTCGGAGGAAACACCGTACACCTGGCGACCGTGTCAGCGTGCACTGCTCCCGACCCGCCACAAAAGTCGCTAGTGAGCAATGAGACAAGGATATCCCTGCCGGCCAAACCCTCCCTAACCCAGACGACGCTGGGCCAACTGTGCGCCGCCCCAAGGGTACCCCGGTCGCGGCCGGCTGCGACAGAGGAAAAACAAGTTTTAATGACTCCAACCTAAGTGTATGTAAACTTCCGACTTCAACTGTGTGTGTGTGTGTGTGTGTGTGTGTGTGTGTGTGTGTGTGTGTGTGTGTGTGTGTGTGTGTGTGTGTGTGTGTGTGTGTGTGTGTGTGTGTGTGTGTGTGATATATATATATATATATATATATAAATCATCATATATATGTATAAAAATAAAACACTAATATACTAATATATCTTGATTAGATAAGTATTCAACGCACTAAGTCAATACATGTTAGAATCATCTTTGGCAGTGATGTATTTCTGGGTAAGTCTCTAATAGCTTTGCACACCTGGATTGTACAATATTGGCACTTTGTTTTTTATTCTTCAAGCTTTGTTAAGTTGGTTGTTGATCATTGTTGTAAAGCCATGTCCAAGTCTTGCCATAGGCCACTCAGGAACATTCAATGTCGTCTTAGTAAGAAACTGCAGCGCATATTTGGACTTGTGTTTTAGGTTATTGTCCTGCTGAAAGGTGAATTTGTCTCCCAGTGTCTGTTGGAAAGAAGACTAACCCAGGTTTTCCTATAGGATGTTGCCTGTACTTAGCTCTATTCCGTTTTTGTTTTGTTTTTTAAACCCCCCTAGTCCTTGCCGTTGACTAGTATAACATGATGTAGCCACCACCATGATTGAAAATATGAAGAGTGGTACTCAGTGATGTGTTTGTTGTGTTGGATTTTCCCAAACCTAACACTTTGTATTCGGAACAAAGTTTGACACATTTTTTTGGCAGTTTTACTTTAATGCCTTAATGTAAACAGGATGCATGTTTTGGAATATTTTAATTCTGTGCAGGTTTCTGTCTTTTCACTCTATCAAGAAGGTTAGTATTGGGGAGTAACTACAATCTTGTTGATCCATCCTCAGTTTAATTGCTGTGATAGGAGAAAACTTTGTAACTGTTTTGAAGTCACCATTGTCCTCATGGTGAAATCCCCCAAATCTTCCTCTCCAGCAACTCAGTTAGGAAGGACACCTGTATCTTTGTAGCGACTGGGTGTATTGATACACTATCCAAAGTCTAATTAATAACTTTACCATCCTCAAAGGGCTATTCAATGTCTGCTTTTTAGGTTGTTTTTTTTACCCATCTACCAATAGGTGCCCTTTCTTTGTGAGGCATTGGAAAACCTTCCGAGTCTTTGTGGTTGAATCTGTGTTTGAAATTCACTGTTCGACTGACGGACCTTGCAGATAATTATGTGTGTGGAGTAAAGAAATGAGGTAGCCAATCAAAAAATCATGTTAAACACTATTATTGCAACTCAGTGAGTCTTTGCAACTTATTATGTGACTTTTTAAGTAAATATTTACTTTGAATACTTGAGGCATTTCAGCTTTTCATTTTTAATTCAGTTGTAAAAAGGTAGAGAAATATAATTTCACTTTGACATTATGAGGTATTGTGTGTAGGCCAACGACAAAACAAATCTCAATTCATACCATTTTTTATGCAGGTTGTCACATTTTACTTTTAAAGTCAAGTCAAGGGGTGGGAATACTTTGTGAAGGCAATGTCTCTGTCTCATTTGATCACTACATACTGTAGATTTAAAAGGATTATTCAATATGATCACAACTTGGATTGCTTATCTAAGAATTCCCAACTTCCTTCCATTTCTGCATTTCTCAAATAAAGCAAACTGGGCAACAAAAAAAAAATCATTCTACTTTGTATTACTAATATGTAAATATATATATATATATATATATATATATATATATATATATATATATATATATATATATAAAAATAATAAAACGGAAAAACAAAGGTTAAAAATAAATAAACTTGGAACCAAGTCTGCCATCTCTGTCATTGATGCAAACATTCTATTTGTACATATTTCACATTTCTAAACCATGAGGTATCTAAAATATGCATGTCTTTGTAATCATGATTCAAACTATTTTCACTAACCTTTTTTCGCCACACAGTGGGTCTATTTACGAGGCAAAAAAAGGAGGCAGCAAAAACAAACTGAAGTCTTTAAAACACACTCACAGAATATATTTTTTTCTTTCTATACATTTCTTATTATGAATGAAGCAAGCCATGCAAACTGTTCAGAATGCATAATGAATTTTATACATCATATGTCAAATGAATTAGCATGTGGGACTCAGAGAGGGGGACAGGGGAGTCTCTGCTAATTGGCAGCGAGGCTTCATGCATAATTATGGGCAAAGCGGCTTCCTTTGCCGTGCTTCTGTGCCTGTAGCCGAATAACGAGGAGAAAGACAAAAAAAAGAAAAAGGAAAACAAAGGGCATGGTGGTGGCTGGCCGGGATGGGCGGGTGTGTGTGGAGGGAGGGGGTGGAGGACGGAGGTGGGGGGGCAGCTCATCTCGACAGCAGCTCATCAAGAACAAGATAAACCCTGCGGCTGCCAGTCAATATCCACACAACACACACTACCTCACGACACTTAGGCAATTACTGCATTTAGTTTAGCATATGAGAAATTCGGTTTTTTTTCTTCGATAATGTTTTTTCATTATTGTTTTTGGACTGTGCAAATTCCCATTAATTCTGTGGTTTGTTCAACTATATTGTTTAATTAATGAAATGTTTGTTATTTAAATTGTTAATATAAAATATAAAAGTTTCTAAGGCCCTATTAAACTATTTTTTACTAAAATGTCTTTATGTGCATTAATAATAAAAGATGACATCACATTTGAGATAAATCCAGGCTGTGCTAAACGATATCTCGAGAGGGAGTTGAAATTACAATTCACTATTAAAATAATTCTTCATAGTTGTCATAGTAAATGATAGATTGTTCCTAATTGACTCCGGGTTAAATAAATGAACTAAATTAATAACATTATAGGGACCAAACTAATATGGAATTCAGGAGTTTCGAATATTTCTGTAACTGGGCATGAAGAAATTGAAGAGGGTAACACTCTGATTCACACTGCTTCCAAAAGAGAACCCCACTCTCTCTACAATCAATTAAGAAATGTAATCTGCATGTGACTGACGTGAGGATATTACAAACAGTTGGTATTTATGAATAAGTAACATGTCAATAATATAGATGTCTTTCCTCATGAAAAAGGCAATTGTGACAAAATCCTTTTCAGAAAAAAACTAAACATGAATGACTAACTGATTGATGCAATCGGTCAATAGATAAAACAGGGCTATTCAACTCTTACCCGATGAGGTCTGGAGCCTGCTGATTTTCTGTTCTACCTGATAATTAATTGCACACACCTGGTGTCCCAGGTCTAAAATCAGTCACAGATTAGAGGGGAACAATGGAAGAAAAAAACGCAGTGGAACTGGCTTCGAGGTCCAGAGTTGAGTTTGAGGGTGCTAAAGAATAAGCTTCCTTACTTAAATGTACTCGAGATCAAAGTCTACTAAATATGTGTGAGCGTGTCGTACCTGAGCAAACAGATGCAGACACGGCAGCCGGAAGTGAGTCTGCAGAAGCCAAACCTCTGCTTGCTCTCGATGTCCGTCAGCACAAAGGTAAAGTTCTGGCCCACCTGACTCTGGGAAACCCTGGGAAACGCACACACACGTACGGTAGAGAGAGAACACACCATTAACACTCGACCAATTACCTCAAGAAATACAGTATGACCACACAGTCACATATGGAACAGAAATAACAACTCATTACTTCACAAGCACACATGGGAACATTTCAGTCCAGGGAATCATGACAATCAGACCAGTGAAAGTAATGTAATGGTTTCAGTTAAATAGAAAATTAGAAACTCCTTATTACCACATTATCACAGCAGAGGAAAGAAATGACAAACGTATTATAACATTATAAAGATACAGTATTATTTTTTCAATTGGGAAAAGTAACTACTCCCCCAACGCTAAGTCGAAGTCCCTCGACCTCACCTCTAAACAACGCATGTGCGTTTCTTATGAAGTTCCATCACTAGATGGCAGCAGTAAAGCTCGCGTGGAGAACAGCACAGCTCAGGAAATCCCAACCCCCACCCCCTAACTATACAATGGCACTTTTCCAATGTCATTTTCCAGGCTACAAAATAAGAGCAGAATCCTCTACAGAGGGCTGCTTTTCAAATCAGACTGGTACAAAATCTAGAGATATAGTTATTCAATCAAAGACAAACACATGATATAAGCGAGACATACACATATATGCAGACAGACACAAATGCATACAAAAGCACACGCGGGTACACACACACACACACACAAAATAGCACACCCACACCGTGGTGGGAGTGAGATCAAATGGCTTGGCATGGGTTGGGCAGGGAGCAGGGAGCAGACTGGCTTGGTGTTTAGGAGACTAAGAGAGGCTTTTGGCTTCAACTACACCACCAGCTGTTAACAACAGACTCCACACGCCATCGCTCCACAGCATACACACACAGCTCTCCTGTTACTAAAACATATTAGTGTGTGTGTGTCCCTGTGTTGGTAGGGTAGAGTACAGGACTATTAACAGGGGAGCAGGGGGAAGGAATCCTGTTCATTACCTCTCCACATCGAAGGGGAAGCAGAACTTGGGTATCGTCTGGAGAAACTCCTGAGAACCAGAATAACACAGCCACTGATTAGACAACACTGACATAACATAAACAACAACCCAATGACAAAATCAACAGTCACACTTCAGTAACAAGCCAGTATAGATGTTTTATATAATGCTACTTATACATGTTTAAAAACTATGGAATACTCAATGCATTAATAGAAAGAACACTACTTATATAACATTTATTATTAATACATTTATGTATTTTTGTGTTCATACACAACCCTGTAAGTGTAGCCTAATCAAATATATTTAATCAATAACATTACTTGTTGAACAAAGACTAATTCAAAGTCTGATAGTGAGCTCATTAAAAGCATCTCATTAAATAATTCAATTAGGCTAAATAACCAAAATACAACAGAAACAACTTAATCCCCAGAGCTGATAAGTGTTTCAGTTGAGAGAATCAGGGAAAAGGTTTTCCTTTCTATAGGTCCAGACCCATAGCTTAAATAATTACCTACGATTATTTACAGTACATCGATTATCAGGGGTGATGGCGGTGAAAGAGGGAGGGAGGCCGGGAGGGAGGGAGGGATGGAAGGAGTTAGGGAGGGAGGCAGGGATAGAGGGATGGAGGAGAGAAGAGAGAAAGACCTATAGGTGGTGGCAGATTGCTGTGACAATAGGCTAAGCAGCTCTGGGGGTACGGAACAGGCGGGGGGGGGGGGGGGGGGGGGTAGAGCCTTAAGGGCTTTATCTCCCAACACCTCCCCTGTGGGGGGGGGGGGGGGGGGGGGGGGGAGTAATTGGGGGACAGGAGCAGAGCAGAGCACCATATGGGTTAGCTGAGCCAGCCACCACTTCTGTCTGTCTGACTGAGGTTGGTCCTGGGTCTGTGTGTCTGTCTGGCACAGCAGCCTAGCCATGGGGAACAACCACTGATCCCCCCCGATCACTAGACAAAGCTGCCTGCCACCATAACCACAGGCAACAAGGAACAGAGATATGAGGGTGGGGGTAGTGTGTGTGTGTGTGTGTGTGTGTGTGTGTGTGTGTGTGTGTGTGTGTGTGTGTGTGTGTGTGGCGTATCAGTGTGTAGGAAGGCTGTGTGGCTATAAAACTGTCACACACGTCTGAGCCGCCACCGCCGTATGGACTCACTACTATTATTAACCGCCATGTAGGAACACCAATATGTTTCGGAGAGCCTAGCTTAGTGTTGTACATATGGCACACAGAAAACACACATACTCCATCTCTCTTCAAATAAAAACGTATGGGTTGCCAGATTCCGTAACGGCCATAGCCCCGCCCACATGTGTTGACAGGAAGAAGTGACAGTCCCTGAGCCATTGAGACCGACAAGATCACAGATACAACAAAAGTGTGTGTGATGTAGGCATATATACAGAAAAACAGATGGCCATCTCTCTCAATGTACACAACATTCCAACACCATCTCTCTCTCCCTTCCTTCTCCAACAAGCATCTCTCTCTCTCTCCCCCCCCCCCCCTTCCTCCTCCATTCCTCCAGGTGATGTGTGGGACCTCCAGTATACCAGGGGGATCCAAGACTGGGGGGGAGGGATGTTGCCACTGTTGTTGTTGTTATTCTGTTGTACACTACTTCCTCTCCCCTCCTCCCCCTTGCGAACCGTTTTCCCAAGACAAAAGAATATAAAGCAGCTAATACATTTGTAGCTCTGAAGGCATGTGTGTGTGTGTGTGTGTGTGTGTGTGTGTGTGTGTGTGTGTGTGTGTGTGTGTGTGTGTGTGTGTGTGTGTGCGCGTGTAGAGGCTGCATTATTTATTGGAGGTAGAGACAGGGGTATCACTCAGTGAGACAGCACACTCAGCTCCCCTAGCGGAGGTCTGGCATCACAGCTAACTACAGCACAGTTCAGGGCCTGCCTCTGTTTCTGCCTATGCATAGCCTTTACAACCCTTCCCAACATAGCTACAGCAGGCAGGTCTTCCCTTCCACACTGGCCTGTCTCTGCCTCGGCCTGTTCTTCCCCATGGTGCTAACATGGAGCCCACTTTGTTCTGTTGTCTATGGACCACCAATGGACGGATCACCAATAGGTCACCAACAGCTCTCTGAGGGCAGAGAGCTGTCAACAGGCTGGGGCTGATAGCCCTTAAACCCAGCTCAGTGTTGGGAGAGGGAACCCACTGTGTACTGTGGAGTGGACCACTGTTTAAAACATTTAGCATTTTAGTAATTTAGCAGACACTCTTATCCAGAGTGACTTCCAATTAGTGCATTCATCTTAAGATAGTTAGGTGAGTCAACAACACATCAAAATTGTGTCAAGTGCAGGGCTGTATAGGAGCGGATCGCGAGCTTTGAGTTCCTCTGTGTCCACGTCACTAAGGAACTATCATGGTCCAAACACACCAACACAGTCATAAAAAGGGCATGACAACGCCTCTTCCCCATAGGAATCGCGGAATATGTTCCGGGATTCATCCGATGGCTTTGAGGAATATACCACATCATCCCCACAACGTACGTACATATCCCAACAAAAAGCCATGGATGACAGGCAACATCCACACTGAGCTAAAGACTAGAGCTGTCGCTTTCAAGGAGCGAGACACTAATCCAGACGCTTATAAGAAATCATGCTATGCCCTGGGATGAACAATCAAACAGGACTAAGATTGAATCCTACTACACTGATGCTCATTGGATGTGCCAGGGCTTGCAAACTACTACGGATTACAAAGGGAAGCTCAGCCACGAGCTGCCCAGTGACACGAGTCTACCAGACAAGCTAAATTACTTCTATGCGCGCTTTGAGGTAAGCAATACTGAAGCATGAGAGCACCAGATGTTCCGGACGATTGTGTTATCATGCTCTCCGTAGCCAATGTAAGTAAGACCTTTAAACAACATTCACAAGGCCAGATTAACAGGACGTGTACTCAGAGCATGAGCATCCCTGACCTCTGTAATACCTACATGTTTCAAGCAGACCATCATAGTCCCTGTGCCCAAGAGCGCCAAGTTAACCTGCTTAAATGACTACTGACTCGTAGCACTCACATCTGTAGCCATTAAGTGCTTGACTACAGCTCAGCGTTCAACACCATACTGCCCTCAAAGCTCATCACTATGCTCAGGACCCTAGGGCTAAACACCTTCACATCGACGTAGGCAAGCACCAGGGTCTTGAAGATGATGCAAGCTTTGACTGGAAGCCAGTGGAGTGTGTGGAGAAGCGGGGTGACATGGGAAAACTTAGAAAGTTTGAACACCAAGTGGGCTGCGGGATTCTGAATAAATTACAGGGGTTTGATGCCACAAGTGGGGAGCCCAGCCAACAGAGAGTTGCAGTAGACTAGATGGGAGATGACAAGTGTCTGGATAAGGACCTGGAGCCACTTCCTGTGTGAGGAATAACTGTACTCTACGGATGTTGTAGAGCATGAACCTGCAGGAGCGAGTTATGTTCGCAGAGAATGACAGAGTGCTGTCCAGGGTCACGCCAAGGTTCTTTGCACTCTGGGAAGAGGACACTGTGGAGTTGTCAACCATGATGCAAAGGTCTTGCCTTTGGCAGGCCTTCCCCAGAAGAAAGAGCAGCTCCATTTTGTCAAGGTTGAGCTTGAGACAGTGGGCCAACATCCAAGCTGGGATGTCTGCCAGGCACACAGAGATGCATGTCACCACCTGGGTGTCAGAAGGGGAGAAGGAGAAAAAGTAGTTGAGTGTCATCCGCACAGCAATGATAGGAGAGAACATGTGAGGATATGACAAGAGCCGAGTGACTTGGTGTACGGAGAGAAGAGGTGAGGGCCTAGAACTGAGCCCTGGGAGACACCAGTAGTGAGAGTACGTGGTACAGACACAGATCATCTCCACGTAGGATGCAATCCAAGAGTGTGCAGAGCCTCAGATGCCCAGCCCTGAGAGGACAGAGAGGAGGATCTGATGGTTCATGGCATCGAAGGCAGCAGATAGATTAAGGAGGATATGAGGAGCGAGAGAGTCAGCTGCGTCAGTACGGAGAGCCTCCGTGACACCGAGGAGAGCAGTCTCGGTTGAGTGAGCCGCCCTGAACTGGTTATGGTCAAGAAGAGCGATGGCGAGACAGTTTGACCAGAGCACGCTCAAGTGTTTTGGAAATAAAAGAAGAGATACAGGTATGTCGTTTTTGATGAGTTGATGAAGGAAGGGAGCAATGGGAGAAGGCCTCCGGAGATAGTCTAGAGGCGGAAGGAGGGGATCGGGTTGAGCAGGAAGGTTTGTCAAGCGGCTGGACCTCAGTAGTCGCAGGATTTCATCTGAAGAGAGCGGGGAGAAAGAAGTCAAGGCGTAGGGTAGTTCTGTGTGAGTGGGACCAGTGTACTCAATAGGCTGAGTGAATAAGGAGCGGATGTCGTCAACCTTCTTTTGACGACAAAGTGGTTGAAAAAGTTGTCAACAGAGAGGGAGGGAGGAGTGGAGGATTAAGGAAGGAGGAGAAGGTGGAAAAGAGTGTCCTAGGGTTATAGGTAGAAGCTTGAAATTTAGAGTGACAGAAAGTGGCTTTAGCAGCAGATACAGAGGATGGACTGAAAGGACGATAACTAAACTCCCGGAGGACCTCCCCTCAATTTTCACTCAGCTGCCGTAGACAATCTGTAAGCCCGGAATGAGTCACTCAGCCACGAAGAAGGAGGGGAGGGCCGAGCCGGCCGGCCGGAAAGGGGACGGTGCGAGGCATAGGATGTGGAAAGCGAGGAGAGTAGGGTCAAAGAGGCAGAATCAGTAGATAGAAGGGAGAAGGATTTATCCGAAGGAAGAGAGGATAGGATAGAAGAGGAGAGAGTAGCAGAAGAGAGGGTGAAGACTGTAGCGGCGCATAACCATCTGGGTAGGGGCTGAGTGGGTGGGGTTGGAGGTGAGAAGGAGAGGAAGGGAAACAAAGTAGTGATCAGAGACATGGAAGGGGGTTGCAGTGAGATTAGATAGCGAACAGCCTCCGGTGAAGATGAGGTCAAGCGTATTGCCTGCCGTGTGAGTGGGAGGTGACTGGGAAAGGGTGAGGTCAACATAAGAAAGTGGTGGAAAGAAATGAACTGAAGTCAGGCGTCAGGAAGTTAAAGTTGTGATCCATCGTCTTGAAATGGGCTTATCAAGGTGTCGAGCTCATTGAATAACTCTCAAACGACACCTGGTGTGCAATAAATGATCATGTTAAGCTGGAGTGGACAGGTGACAGTGACTGAGTGGAATTCAATTGAGGAGATAGACAGGTGAGTGGGGAGGGTATCCACTTCAGAGAAATTAGTAGCCTTGTGCCACCACCCTGACAACCACATGCTCTCGGGGACTATGACAGAACACATAGTCAGATGACGAGAGAGCAGCTGGAGTAGCAGTGTTCCTCTGGGTTAATACAGATCTCAGTTAGGGCCAAAAAGTGTAGGGAATGAAAAGCAATACAGGCTGAGATTCACTCAGCCTTATTGACTGCAGATTAGCAATTCCGAATGGGTTGTGCGCGTCAGGTACACTAAATTATACGGGTTGCAGCCATGGGATGGGGAGTGTCTGTAAAACCTACAAAGAGAGAGGAACAAACTGGGATGGGAAACACACACATGTGTGCCAAAGCTACAAAAGAGCAAAATGAGATCATCGGAAAATAACTAGGTAAGATTCTCAAGTCAGAGAGCGGTGTGGAGCCTTCAGAGAGAGAATAAAGTAGATGTCACGGGTCAAAATTTTGATTGATGACCCTATGTGAACTCTATGTGAACCCTATGTAGTGATGACGTGTGCATGTCTTCTGGTCAGGCAAGCCTGGTTAGGTGGGGGCTATGGGGTGAGTAAGGGTCCATTTGACAGGCCGTTAATGATTGATGACCCAAGCCTGATAGACAAGCCTGGTTAGGTGGGGGCTATGGGGTGAGTAAGGGTCCCTTTGACAGGCCGTTAATGATTGATGACCCAAGCCTGATTTATGACCCTATGTAATGATTTATGACCCTATGTCATGTAGAAGGGTGCATGCCCTGGGTTGAGTAAGTGACCATGTGTCAGGTCAACCTGTTACTGTTTCTCACGGTTTGGGTTGGTTAAGGCCCCTTATAAAGCCGCTGAACAATACCTGTTTAAGACTGTACATGATAACCCCCCTGAATATTAAACAAAAATGACACCTATGCCAATTTTAGGGATGTTATGCTCGGCTTGTCATGAACCCAGTGACCAAAGCCTTGAAGAAGTTCTGTGTGAAGCTCCAGAATGTTTTAAAGGATTTTTGGGTACGAGTGAGGGCCACATGTCTTACATATTCCACCCGGAGGATTCTACGGTAAAGATATTCACAGACCGTGGACCCAAACCCCTTTATCCTGCAAAACCTGGGAGTTTTCCCCCGGCTCTGGGGATGAGAGAATGGCTAAACATCAGGCTGGCTCTTTGTAAAATTGAACAGGTCCTAAGTGTTACAAATGTGCCAGGATATGCGTTGGAAGAACAGGTCTGCGGCCGCAGTGATCTCAAGGCTCTAAGAATTGCTTCAATGGACTATAGCCCTGACAACAAAGTGACAATTTTAGCCTGTGACCTTTATGATAAGGCTAATGCTACAAAGTCTGTCAATTCTCCGGTAGCTTCCAGAGCCCGCAAACATGTAAACTTTTTTATTCCTGTGTTTAGTTTTAAATGGGTGGATTATCCAATTTTCATAACACTTATGAATAAGCTGGACATTCTCTTCCAAAATGGGGAACAGTTAAAGCGCTGGGCGAGGCTTTCCTTGAGACAGAGTCAAGACCAAAAGGCCCGACGGCGGATCTACCCCTGGAGTGAAAACTTACCATGTGTTGATGGACATAGCAAGAGAGCCTTGCCTTTTGAGGGTGAACTCGACACGGACAATTGCGGTTGGTTGCATAAGCTCCCAGGATCTGTAAGAAAGGCATCGTAAAATACCTTAAGAATGTAACGATATAAAATGTATGTACTAAATATTTTGAATGAAATAAATGGTTTTAAAATCAGAATCTCACCACGTTATGAACTCTCGCGTTTGTTCACTCTTAGCGCAGTCTGTCCCTGAGAAAAATCTTGCGGAAAAAGCCATGTGCGCGCGCATGTGCGTGAGGGAGTTTTCTGTAGTGGCTGTGTGTGTGTGTGTGTGTGTGTGTTTCAAAAACAGAAAAAGGGGGGCGGGTTGTTTGTTAAAAAAATACCCATGCATGCCTGGTGGGTCGTTTGAAACCAAGGTTTACACTAGCCTGCAAAACAGATGCCTACCCCCCAACAATAATATTGTGTCTTACGACTCCTAATCTTAAAGGCCTTTCATAAAACTATTTTTTTTAGGTGGGCTAAAAAGTCATTCATCCCAGCGATGTCGAGAACAACACACCCCCATGCATCTAGGTGCTAGCACCCCGGAGATTTTAGAAGCTCCAAAAGGATCCTAATGTTTAGACACACCCAATACCATGTGTTTGAAATGTGTCAAATATACCATGGGCGGGGGTATAGCCCAAAAAAAACGACAAACCCCAAATGCTATGTAAAAAAATCATTCAGGGGTTTTTCTCTAGGTCGTAGGGTACAAAAGCGCTAGAAACCATGGGCAATGTTAGCAGCGTTTTAGTTCCGATGCAAACAGAACCTCCAGAAACTCCAAGAATCGTTATCGGACTGAAGCGTTAAAAAAGATAATCGGGGAAAACAGTCTAATGGATCTATCGCAAGGTGAGTTCTTGAAATAAATCTTTATTAGATTTGATTGTTGTGGGGAATTGTTTGAAAAGCGTGGGATGTTATAGAAATATTAAACAATCATTAGGATCAGTATGCTTACCGTATAACAAGGCAATATTAGCTAAAGTGATTATAGCTTTAATATTGTCGAATGTTTTATAGATTCTGAAGCATTCACGCAGATACTCCGAGGTATAACTGAGCTCGAATCATCCCATGGGGCTCCGAAACAAACGCCTGCCCTGAATTGTCAACGTAAGTAAGCTCCAAGAATTCCATACATAAAAATATTTATACCTTAAAAACAAAAAGTGTGGGCATCTTATATTAAAAGTTATTTTATATGTTTACAGAGGACCTAAAGCCTAGAAGGTTAAACGATGCCCTATGGAGCCTGAACGGTTTCTGCGAAGCATATGACTACGAGACAATTCTGCCCTACTCCCAGGATGTATTTACCCAAAAGCAGCGAACAGAGACTTTAAACGGCAGGTCAACTCCCCTTGGCCAGGACAACGTTGTCCCCCATATTTCTAAACACCAAAGGATAATTAGTGCTCAGATCCACAGTTCCGCTTCACCCGAACAATTCTACTTGGCCGATATTCACGAGACGTCGTTCCAAGGACTAGGTATGAATCAATTATATATTATTATTTATATATATTATTATTTTAATATTTATATATTTTTTTTTATGCCGGAATATGTTAAAACAAGGCCTAATGCTGTTTTTTTGTTTGTTTTTTCAGGCTCCCCATCTACCGGACCTGCAGATGTTGTAATACAGGTTGAACAAACACAACAGCCCCTGGTTTCAGAGCTTCTTCAGAACAGCCCTCGTCAAAAAAGCCGAGGTATTTAATTAATGTATTGTTAATATATAGGCTTATATCTGAAATGTATTTGGCATTTTTAACATATTTTAGGGTTAATAACCTATTTGTGTATGTATTATTTTTATTTCAGACTCCTCACCGGCTTATGAACACAACGCACAAACATCGGAGGATGCCCAGACAAGCATCCCCGAGGAGGCTCCAAAGACACCAGCGAAACCTGATGATGTCAAAGATTTAAATGACATTTCTGAGGTAGACGATTTGATGTTCTGTGAAGCTGCCAACCTTCTTGAATCGGCCAATTCTGTGGGGGAAACAGCAGATTCTGAAATAGACCAAGAACGTTTTTTCAAAGCGTTTACCCTGGGTTTAAAATCACGAAAGGCTCTACTCCAGAGGCGCATGTGTATTCTACTCGAGCATCAATACAATCAGGATGTGTCATTCTGGCGTAGCGAGCTACCCCGTATGTTAAAAAACATTAGGGCTAAAACAAGCAAATACCGCCGTTAAAAAACACACATGTAAACACACACACACACACACACACATCCTTAATTAGACAGATGGCGCCCCCTATAGACCAAAGTGAGACAATTGAAACACTCTTAGCCAGGATCCCTACAGAGCTCCAAGATATAGTTAACCATATGAATGATTCGGGGGTAATTGACATAATGACAATAGATGAAAATCTATTATCCCAGATTCCCTCCGAACTCATAGACATTATTACACGTATGAATGAGTCAGGGCCTTCCGAGGAAAACATGTTAACACAGATTCCCGAAACCATCATATCTCTAATTACCCAGCTTAACGCGAGCCCTAGGTTTAATTCGGCCCCACAGACACCTCTAAGACAGCCTTTAACAACATTGTCCGAAGAGTCTGAAAGTCAATATGATGTTTTTGAACAGTTGGACAAATGTCTAGCAAATCTGGAGGGGGGCGGTCTTGAGATCAGTGTACAGAACGAGAGCGCTAGGTTTAATTCGGCACCCCAGACACCTATAAATCAGCCTTTAACACCAATGTCCGAAGAGTCTGAAACCCAATACGATGTTTTTGAACAGTTGGACAATTGCCTAGTAAATCTGGAGGGGGGAGGTCTTGATCGAAGTGTACATGTTTTGCGTCGAAATAAATTCAACAATATTGAGGTTCGCCAGTTTTTCAATTTCGCATGGGGGGGTCAGATTCGGGAATATGCTGTGTTTTACGTAATGCTTATGGACACTTTGAATGAACTGTTAGCTAGGATCAGAGATTATAGCGAACCTAGGGATCTCTTACAGTTGGAAATTTGTGGAGACAGTCTACAGAGCAAGGTATCGCTTATTTTACAGAATGGTGAAGCAGAGCTTGAACAATTTGTTAAACTGCTAGAACGCCTTGTACAGTCAAATTTAAACGTGCTAGCAGATAGGACCCTCGAACTTGTAGTACAATTAGTACGACAACCACAAGGGGGCGGGGGTCAGAGACGAAAGCTCGAGAGTTTAATGCAGTCCGAAATCATAAGCAATAAAAGGGCCTATCTCATAAACGTTCACAATCCAGGTAATAAGCTATGTTTTGCCATAGGTTTGGCCCACTTACTCAGCCCCGGATGTACGGATCAAGCCGCGTTACATAAAGCTCTCGAGCTACAAACTGCGGTGGGTCTCGGTATACAGGATGCTGTGGCTTTCTCAGACATAGTCAAATTTGAAAACTTTCTGAACATCAAGATTGTGGTTTTGTACCACAGTAGGGCTAATGACGCTCTCCTCAAGTTCCAAAATATACCCGAACCACATCCTAAGACTATGTACTTTTATGTGCAAAATGAGCATTACTATGCCGTAACTAACATCACAGCCTTTTTAGGCGCGCCATATGTCTGTCCAGCCTGTCATACCGGCTACACACGCATGGGGGGGCACTCGTGCCGTTACAACTGTTCAGTATGTCTGGATAAACATTGCCCTATGCAGCCGCTAAACTTGACCCCCTGTGCGGATTGTCACCGCACATGTCGTTCGGCCTACTGTTACGAAAAACACAAAACTGAAACATGGCATCCCAAGGCATGTAAATCTGTAAGCAGTTGTGACATTAACAAGAAATGTCCAAAATGTCATTGCAATTACAACCTTAAAATAGATAGCCCTAAACCTCATGTTTGTGGAATTATACACTGCCCAATCTGTAAAGGTCCTTTGAAAAGCAGAGACGCGGAAGCGGTTCAAGAAGTAACACATGAGTGTTACATTCAGCCCTTGGCTGAAGATGAACATACAGAGAAATATGTGTTTTATGATTTTGAGACAACTCAGCAATCAGGGGTTCATTTGCCTATTTTTGTGTCAACCATGACTTTCAAGGGTGAAAAATGGTCGGCCGAGGGACCCGATTGTGCCCGACTCTTTCTAAAACATTTTAGAAAAGCCCAGTACAGAAACTTCACGTTTATAGCTCACAATGCTAGGGCCTATGACTCCTATCTGCTTCTGAACCCTTTGATACAGCAAGGCGTGGCACCCAGTGTCATAGCTCAAGGGAGTAAAATATTATGCTTTGTTGACCCCGCCTTCAAACAGAGATACATTGACAGCTTAAGCTTCTTACCCATGAGATTGGCTCAAATGCCAGAGGCCTTGGGTTTTGAAAACTCTGTCAAAGGCTATTTCCCTCATTTCTTCACATCTGAGGAGAATCTACATTATATAGGATCTTATCCAGCCCCCGAAATGTACGGGTGTGATCAAATGTCTCCCAAAGAGCGTGAGAGATTCATGACATGGTACGAGACCGTAAGACATGGCACTTTTGATTTCCATAAAGAGATGGAATCATACTGTGACAATGACGTTGTTATACTTCGTGAAGGATGCCTCAGATTCAGAGAAGAGGTAATCAAAGATGCGGGCATTGACCCCTGGAGCTGTACAACTATTGCATCAGCGTGCATGAAAACCTATCGTACACACTATCTAACTCCTGAATCTATAGCTATCCCATCGCCAGACAACTACCGACGCCAATTCAAGGCCTACTCTAGTGGTTCCATTCAATGGTTGGAGTACTTGGCCCAGGATAAAGATATTTTTATCCAACATGCTTTGAATCGGGGGGAGAAGGCTTTTGGGCCTTACCATGTAGATGGATACACACAGATTGACGGGGTTGAGACAGTGTATGAGTACAACGGTTGTTTCTTCCACGGTTGTAAATTATGCTTTGTCCCCCACACCTTGTGTGTCCTAACCCAAAAGACTTTTGGGGAAATGTACCAAGAGTTTCAAGACAAACTGAATTCTTTAAAGGCTACTTACGGGTTAAAAGTTGTGGTTTTGTGGGAGCACGAATGGACAGCCCTCAAAAAGGCAGATCCTAGTGTTAAGGCCTTCCTTACCCATTATGACCCTCCAGAGCCCCTGGAACCGCGACAGGCCTTGTTTGGAGGCCGGACCAATGCTTTGACATTGCGTTATGTAGCTCAACCCGACGAGACAATAGGCTATGTAGATTTTACATCCCTATATCCTCATGTAATGAGTTCCTCATTCTATCCTATAGGGCATCCTGAAATTATTCACAGCGACTTTGACGAACCCCAAAATTATTTTGGTTTAATCAAAGCGACTGTCTACCCTCCTAGGGGGCTGTTTATACCTGTGTTGCCTTACAAGGGTCCTAAAGGAAAACTTTTCTTTCCCCTTTGTCGCACATGCTGTGAAAACCACAACCAGGAAAACCCCTGTGATCACACAGATCAAGAAAGAGCCCTGACCGGTGTATGGGTCACTGTAGAATTCTCTAAGGCTTTAGAGAAGGGGTATCGTGTGGCCAAAATCTTTGAAGTGTGGAACTTTTCCAGGAAATCAGACACACTTTTTAAAGAGTACATCAAAACCTTCTTGAGATGCAAGCAGATGGCTTCAGGCTATCCTGCATCGGTCACAGATCAAGAAAGTAAAGACCAGTACATTCAAGACTACCATGACAGAGAAGGCATACTTCTTGACCCTGACAGAATAGAGGTCAACAAAACCAAAAGAAATGTGTCGAAATTGTACTTGAACTCCCTTTGGGGGAAATTAGCGCAGAGATGCAATATGCTAACAACTTCGATCATTAAAGACCCCGAAGAATTTTTGGAATTTGTTTTTTCGGACCAATACGAAATTTCACATTTTTCCTTCTTGAGTCAAGACATTGCCTTGGTGCAATGGAGGCGCCACCAAAAGTGGGTTCTACCCCCGGGTAATGTAAATGTGTTTCTTGCAGCATTTACCACAGCCTATGGCCGCCTTGAACTGTACACCCTCATGGAACAGCTTCAGAGGCGGGTTCTTTACCACGACACAGACTCTGTGGTCTATGTAAGCAAACCGGGGGATTGGACCCCCCCACTTAGCAACTATCTTGGGGGTTTAACGAGTGAACTCGAAGAGGGTGACCATATTACAGAATGGTCCTCATGTGGTCCAAAAAGCTATGCTTTTAGGACTAAAGCCAATCACGTGGTGTTGAAAGCCAAAGGCGTGACTCAAAACTATGAAAATGCACCGCGTGTAAACTTGGAATCAATCACGCGCTTGGTCGAGGGGTTCGTAAAGGACAAGAATAGTGACTTGGAGATTTTGAGCTCCTACAACAAAATAGTGAGGGATAAAAAGGGGTTCCATCTAAGAAACGCACCACTCACTAAAAGATTCAGGGTAGTCTATGACAAGAGACAGCTATTGCCTGACGGTACCACATTGCCCTTTGGCTACTGACTTATGCTACAAGCCCCAGTGTGTCTTAAAGCTTAAGATATTATGACTGCTGTCGAGGGTTTTGACCCCCGGCTACAATTGCCTTTTTCAGCATTAATTGCCGGCCCTTCAAACAGTGGCAAAACTTTTTTTGTAAAAAGTATTTTAGAGAATTCTGAACATGTGTTATCTCAAAAGCCTGACAATATTGTATGGTGTTATTCATGTTACCAACCTCTGTATGATGAATTATTGAAGACAATAAAAATCAAGTTTGTTGAAGGAATACCCGATTCTCTGTCTGATGATGAACTTCTCCCCCCACATGTAAATAATCTGCTGGTTTTGGACGATATGCTATTTGCTGGTAGCGAACACCCTGAAATTGCACGAGCTTTTACCCAATATACTCATCATAGAAACCTGTCCGTGCTTTACTTGGTCCAGAATGTGTTTCACCAAGGTAAAAATAGTCGGACCATTAGCTTGAATGCCAACTACATGGTATTGTTTAAAAATCCTAGAGACAAACTGCAAATTAGCACTCTAGCTCAGCAGATGTACCCTGGACGGAAATCATACTTTATGGAGAGCTATGAGGACGCTACCAAAGAGCCATTTTCTTATTTAATCGTGGATTTAAAAGCAAATACTCCAGAACACCTTAGGCTACGTACAGGGCTGTTTCCGGGGGAGAGGCCTGCTGCATACCTTCCTAAAAAGTAAACGCTATGTCTCTGCGTTTAAAAAGAAACCTCCCCCTCTTGAGAAGGCTAGTAGGTTCTACAGCTAAAGAACGGAAGGCCATCTTGGGTCGCTGTTCTTCAGATCTCATATTAGCCCTATGTGAGATTGCTTTGAATCTTCTCAAAGGACGCATTCCACTCACCCTGAACCAATTGAAAAAATTAAGGAGACAAAAGACAGCGATCAAACTCTTTGCCAATAAAAGGGCCAGTCTTCAAAAGAAAAGACATAGTATACAACAGTCTGGGGGTTTTCTTCTACCTTTACTCAGTATAGCCGTGCCCTTCATCACCAGCCTTATTGCGGCCAGACGTGGTGGTTGAACACGTGGGTGTGATGGCCACTAAAATGTACTTGGTGCCTCAACAAGAGTTGGATAGACTTAAAAAACAAATGCAGGGTCCTGAAGATATCAGACAAACAGCGGAAAATGATTTGGATACGGCCATGAAGGATGTTTTGAACCGAAAAGGATTGAACCCCTATGATAAGATTCAAAAATACACAAACCTAATGCAAAGGTATTTGACTCGGGTAAAGCAAGGGGAGAGAGAGACTAACCATTTAACCCTTTCCCTACCGGACCCTTTAACAGATGTCGAACCTAACGATAGCCATGCCCCTGTAAGGCCTGTACCGTCGCTCTTACCTAGTGGCGATAATATGTCGGGTGAAGCTCAAATGCCATTTGAAGATAAAGTTATGCATGACCTACTGACACATGTGCCTTTACGTAACAGGAAGAATGTTAAATACATTATGAACAAGATAAAAGACTCAAAGGGGATAGCTGCTTGGAACGACTCTGGAGAGTTTATCCTTCAGGGCTCTGTGGTTAGGGGGTCCCATATGCAGGACTTGCTTAAAAGTACCACGGCTGCCCACAAGGTTGCTGATGACCGAAGGCCTCCCGGCTGGCGTCAGTTTCTTAAGGCCCTGGCAATCCTCAACATCCCCCTCTCCGGTGTACCCAACCATAAGCTTCGTCAACAGATTCAAGCTTTAAAACAAAAGCCTTCAACGAGATACAGCACCCCTAAAGATGCCCCAACGACACCGGCCCCATATGAAAGCGATGATGCTAACTCATTTACTCCCATGAACGTCTCAGGACCTTTTCCTAAACCCGATCTCTCGGCGTGGTTAGACTTTTGAAAATGACTTTTGAATGACTATGATTAAATTCAATAAATTTTTTATTTGAAAAATAAGCAAGTTAACATTTGTGGCATTCTTGAAACATATGACGTGAGCATACGCCTTGATTACGCGTTCTTAAAGGACACACATTTGAACACTTTTGATATTTTCTAACAAAACAAGATACAAGGTTATCATTACTTCTTAAATCATCCTTATAAAGAGACATAACATCTTCAAAAGAAACTCCCCGGGCTCTTTGGCACAGGTAAAATACACAGTGGTGACCGCATGTAGTGGAAAGGTTATCTTGCACTTGTTTGATGTTGTAGTAGATCTTTGTACCGTTTAGGGTCAAAAAATCTTTAATAGATTTAGGGAAATGTGAAAAACCGGGGGGAAAGCCATAGGAATCAAAAAAAGTTGAGATTTTTCGTCCACCTTCCTGTTCTAATGTCATAGCTAGCCAATGTTCACCAGGCATGTGTTTAGGATGGGTATTGACAATAAACATTGCAGGCCTCTCAGACCATATCTCCATAGGTAATTCATCACAAGCCAACACTCCACAAAATTGTTTTCCAATCAAGCGGCTCATGAGCCCGTCCAACTCTTGGGTATTCATGTCTTTGTTCAAAGGTCCTTAATAATAATCCACTAAGACCTGTCTTCGGGCATTCACTTCCAAGATTGAATCAGAGCATGCGTAAACAATCATGCTAACTGTACAGGCTAAAGGTGTACGGAAACGCATTTCCAGCCTGAGGTTACCTTGGGACACCACAGACAGATTTCCTGAGGTGTCATCATCAGGTGATAAATTGAAAGCATACAATGTGTAACCCTCTGCAAAATCATTTCTGTCAATAGGTAAAGAGAGATCTTTTAGATGTCGCCCTGTAGCCAGGAATAGATTGTAAAATTCTCGCACAGATATGTTGTTATTAAATTGTGGTTGGAAAGCCTTCGCCGGAACCTGACGTCCGTCCTGACAGAGCGCTACATACTCTGCATTGAAGTGCTGAAAATTAAAGGGTTTTTTATCTAAACTGCCCGTATTAGAGGCGTGATCAACCAGACCTATAACCACATATCTAGGTAAAGGGCCTAGAAATAGGTTTTCTTGACTGCAGATTCTACTGCCCACAGGTATGCTAAAGGTTTTCATGGTAATTCTTTGGAGAGGGTAAAGGGCATTTCCTTTCATCAAAGCATGTGAGTGACCCAGGCGCACGGCCGGAGATACAGATACTTTTTTAATAAAAAGGGTTGCCCCCAACACTTTCAAACTAAAATCCCCGTCTTGGGGAGACATCAGGCAAAAATCATCCTTGGCCCTGGTTAATTTTAATCTTAAATCAACCGAATTTAAGAGTAACCGTTCTTGAAAGAAAATGTCAGAGTGTATAGGGCCTAGCAAATGAAACTCTCGAGATTCGGCGCAGTAGCGAGCTCGTGCCGCTAGTCCTTTGTTTGCACCGGTGGAAGGGTCTGTCGATTCCATAGAGGCTCCTGCAGTATCCTTGCTAAACAGCCCGGCGCTAAATTGGGTTTTGAGAGTGTCTTCGGAGTAGTTTAGTAAACACTCCATGATGGCTCTATAAGGGTATGTAGCGCTGCTTTGACTGATTAGGCGTTCACCCAAAGTCACATCAACTTGGGAGAAAATGGTGGCCAAGGGGTAATTAATGAGACTCACTTTGGCATCGTCTGCAATATTAGACCCATCTCTTTTGGTCACTTTTAGACGTAAATGCACCAAGGTGTTGTTGAGGTCCAGATAGTTGTCACCATGGCCTGGTATGAAAAATTCGATAGGCCCGTTATCGGTAATAGCAGAGAGAGGGGCTATCTCCACATAACTGGATCTATCTATTGAATGCTGCGTTAACGGTGCCGTGAAAAGATCAAGTTCTGTCTTTATAGCTTCAGAGGACATTCGATGTAAAAGAGCCATGTCACTTATTCTTTTAGAAAATACTTCCTAGTATTCTTTTAGCCTGTTTTGGTACAGACCTCCTCACTTTACCCCGTCTTTGACTTACTGAGGTTCTTTTAACAGTTAACCGCCGCTTTTTAGGTGCAGGTCTACGCCTTAAACCAGGAGGTCTCTTTTTTGGCCTTCGAGACAATATCATAAGCCCCGAGCCTTCTTGATGCTCCACCTCTGGTGACGCCCTTCGGGTCATAGCATTGGCTACAACCTCACTTACTATATTTTTAGCCGCTGATTTTAAATGTGGTTTGGCTATGCTGAAGCCTCTCTTCATAAACGGTAAAACCATCCTGAAGAGGTTACGGAATATACCTCCTATCCCCGAACCATACATTGTCGGCGCTCCATGATATCCTGGTAGTCCATTACCCACTTGATCCACATAGTATGAAACATAACGGTTAGGGTCGAGCTGATGGTGCTCCATAACCCTTTTATTTGTATTATGTTTATAAATATAATCCAGCTATTATATATGTAGAGAGGTTTTGGTGGGTCTAAAGTGGAGTTTTACAATCGTTTTACCATAAGTAAATTCAATGTTTTCGTTCTGATCCGTTTTAAGCTCAACCAGAATGTTTTCAATATAGTTCTTGCTGACATGTACGTAGTGCGGCTTGTCATAATTGACAGTGACGATGTCCCCATCCTTGCCGTCTATATGAACTGTTCGCAGGAGGGGCACACAGCTGTCTCCGACCCTTTGATAGGTTATGATGTCGGTATAGACAAATATGTTGTAAAAGCCTGCATGTATATCCGCAGGGAATGGGAATAATTTATCGTTCACATACGTCCATTTATTGGGACCCATCCCCAACATGTAGGATAAATTACCGCTGGTCTTTATACCTCCGTTAGCAGGCCCTGAGATTTGTATCCTTTTATGGATTGGATTGTAGAATAGGAATATTTCCATCTTGTTCAGGGTTAGGTGTTCATTCAACTCTGAGACGATCCTGTCGACGGTTCTATAGAAACCTTTTTTAAGCTTAATAAGTTTCGCAGGTTCCGAGAACCTTTTGCAATAAAAATCACGGTCCTTAGCTTTGATATTATACCAACTATGGGGGTATGTAATCTCGCTGAGACCTACTTCCCAAGCCTCTGATAACTCTATAGGCTTTGGAAAATTGGTTGTATACTTCGAACTCTGATTATTACGATATATCTGTGCCGACGCATTACTGGGGAGAGTCAGGTAGAAGCCGCTGTGTTCCATGATGCCCAACTGTGTACACGCGAATGATGCGCTAGTTATCATGACTAGGGGTTTAAATTAACCCCCGTTGCCTCCACCACATCCTGCTCCAATACCCAACTGTTGAACTTTTGAGGCCAGTTTTTCCAGCGGACCAGCAACCATTTTTTACCCTTTTCTCTCTTCTGATCTAGAATCTCCTCCACGTGAAAGACTTTGTCTTTACCCAACTGGACCTTCTGTAATTCCTTCTCATAAAAAGATCCCTCTATAAGATCCCCGTCATAATCTTTTAATTTGTAGACCGGCGGAATGCGTGGCAGACATTCGGTAACGGTAAACAACTCCGAGCTAAAGCCTTGTTCGTATTTTTTGTCGAAAACACCCCTCAACTTTGATATACGCACCAAGTCACCCACTAGGAATTTAAAAGTCATTTTTTTCTTACGGCGAAGTGGGAACAAACCATACATATTTTTAAAGACTTGAAAAGAGTTTTCCGAAGAGACCTCCGAGGGCTTCATACGTATAGTCTTATGGTAGCTGTGGTTGTAACCGTTTACTAAATCCTGAACTATGTCTGTATATCGGTTGGTGTTGTGAGCTGTAAAATAGCGCCACATCCGCTCTTTCAAAGTCCTATTAAAGCGTTCCACAACCGAAGCTTTCAAATCAGAGCCTGTAGCAAAATGTACTATATTATACTTATTCATTAGCTTCTGAAATGTTTGATTAAAAAATTCTTTTCCGCCATCCGTCTGCACTTTCTTGGGGGCGCCTCCTGCCTTCAAGATCGATTCAAAGGCCCTGGTCACCTCTGCCCCGCTCTTATTTTTTAACACCCTTACATAGGCTAATTTAGAGAAAATATCTATAACCGTTAGCATGTAGCGATTTCCATCATTTTTATCGGCAAGGGACTGCATGTCACATAGATCCGCCTGAAATTGGGATAATGGATGCGTAGAAAAAACTCTATTTCTTGGAAAATGTTTTCTTACAGGTTTATGTAGAGTGTAGGCATCTTGCTCTGATAACCATTCATTCACTTTAGCATCGCTTAACAGACTACCTGTTTCTTCGACTATAGCTCTCTGTAAACGCTCTTTACCCCCATAAGACCCGGGGTTAGAGGGATTATAATATATGTTTTTCAACAGCTGCTCAGCCATCCTTCTTGCCTCTCTGAGGTACAATAACTGTAATGAGCCACTTTCATATAACGACAACATTTCAGTTTGTGAATTTTTATTTTAAGAATGCAACAATTATTACGTATACAGACAATTCAGGATTTGTTGCAAGATACAAGTCCCCGTTTTCTCAACAATCACAGCATGCAACACCCTGTATATATTGTTTAGATTTACAGGTTTGTTTCGCTGAATTTTTAAAACACACACGTCTGATATATAAGTATATAAACAACAAATATGATACACATTCACATTAAAGGGTGGTTCAAACAAATAATGTAAAATCTTAGCCAAAGTTATTTCTAGTTCTTCAGAATCCTCAACAAGCCTTGATACCATATGTGACCATTGTAAACTCTCGCCCGTATGTCGGACATGTTTCATGATTTGCTCCATTTTTAACACACGCTCTACAATAACCCCTGTATTGTGGGTTGTGTAGAACTTTACATTGTTCACTTTATTTTCAATAATCTGATGCATAACATTTGTAAGGTCTCTCAAAAGAAAAAATGTATTTATTCGCTCAAACATCGTAGACACATAGTTACCCATAGCTCTAAATAAACAAAATGTCACTCGGTCTCTTGGGATTTATTGAGCCAGAAAAGCATCACATCAGCCATCACAGCTTCCCTGTATTTGTTGTCGTCCACCAGGGTGTGTCGGATTTCTTTGAGTTTCTCATGGATGAAGAGGGCCTCCTTCAGTTCATGTAGGAAGGCTTCGGTTACCCCGTAAACTCTAGGGATAGACGGCGCAATACCCATAGACTCCAGGGCGATGACCAGCGCTGGTATAAAACGGCAGGACCACAGTCTTTTCACCAGCTCCTCAAAATGATTGAAAAAGTAGTATCTAGGAGGGTCGTAGAGGCAAGGATGACGACGCTGGCTGGGATGATTGATCTCACAGCCGATGCATTTTTCTCGTATATATTCGCCAATCACCACGTTTAAAAGTGTAGCTACAGAGGCCTTGATTGTATCCACAAAAACAGTACTGGCCACCCCATCAAACACATCCTCAGGCTGGGTAAATGTCGGGGGTGTCACGGGTCTTGCCAGGGGTGCGTAGAGTGTAGGGCTTCGTGGCATAGAGTCTTTAGTGTCGGGCCCCCATGACGTAGTGGCTTCCTCGTAGATGGTCTGGAGATCCATGGTGTATGCTGAAATGAAGAACTGTCTGCTTTTTTTCTTTTTATTGTAGAACAAGGCCCTTGGGTATCTGGGGGGGCGGGGTTAAAGCATCCGCTTACTTAGTTTTCTTCTGACGCTGTATCTTCTTGAGGCTCTTTTGCATCGTAATCTTTACGATTCGTATATATTATGCACTTCTTTAAATGAACAAGGCTCTGACGCTGTTGGCTCTGTACAAAGAGAGCATCCAACGGTTGCAACATTTTCAATTCCAGTACATCCCAACTGTTAAAAGGAATAAGCAGACGCAGTCGGGTATCCCCAGTCAGGCCACCACCCCTAAGTTTGTGGTTTCGGATTGCCTCGGTGCCGATATAGAACTCCACGCTGCCGCACGGTCGGCCATTCTTTCTTTGTATTTTCACCCTGTGAAATATTTGTCCTGAGGAGTCCGGGGTACCTTCCCAACGGGTCTCGTGGCCCGTGAACACACTATACCCCTTGGTGATAAGGCTCAGTTCAGGACACACAACCTTGCGAAAAACCGACCAGTCTTCAACACCATATTCCAAGCCTACAGTCTGGTCTGTATATTCTTCTCCTTCATCTACCGTATAGAGGGTCACTCTACAGGCCAGGTAATCAAACCGATACCCCCACTGCTGGCCATTAGACATCAACACTTGATCTGTCAGAGCATTTGTTGGCGGTATTTGGGTTCTATACACATTTAAAAAACGTTTTTTTGGCGCATCATATATTGCTGGTTGATACTTTGCCCTTGCTCTATGGGCAACCCGAAGGCCTGTTTCAGTTGTTACAGTCATCACTGCTTTGGTACCGATCCCAAATTCCATGGTTATTCTTAAGATCTTGTGCACTCTTAAACAGGTATTGTTCAGCGGCTTTATAAGGGGCCTTAACCAACCCAAACCGTGAGAAACAGTAACAGGTTGACCTGACACATGGTCACTTACTCAACCCAGGGCATGCACCCTTCTACATGACATAGGGTCATAAATCATTACATAGGGTCATAAATCAGGCTTGGGTCATCAATCATTAACGGCCTGTCAAAGGGACCCTTACTCACCCCATAGCCCCCACCTAACCAGGCTTGTCTATCAGGCTTGGGTCATCAATCATTAACGGCCTGTCAAATGGACCCTTACTCACCCCATAGCCCCCACCTAACCAGGCTTGCCTGACCAGAAGACATGCACACGTCATCACTACATAGGGTTCACATAGAGTTCACATAGGGTCATCAATCAAAATTTTGACCCGTGACATCTACTCTATTCTCTCTGCCTTCCTCTCTTAACTTCCTCAAATAACTTGGCAGAACGTCTTTGTTTCGGCGACAACACCGCTTGATAATACTGCCGCTGAAAAAACAGGGGAGACTAAAGTATTAGCACTAATTTCCTAGCAGAGGTGAAAGACTACTCCCCACACTGACGGCTTGGCAGAAGTAAAGAAAACACCCCCTACAATAAAACACACCAACAAATTGGCAAGACTGATACACAAATAGGCCTGAAACTAATCTAAGTCCGCAACGACAGTGAAAAATACTGAGCAATCATACTGTTCAAAACAGCAATGATTAAGTAGACTACTAGGTAAAAGACAGAACGTAAATTCAAATTCCCCTAGCAAAACAATACCAATATACTTGCTGCTCTTGTAGGAGCTGATGTCCTTCCAAACCATAGATGATGCACTAAGACTATAACAGAACAGAGAGAAGGTCTACAAGCCAGTCCAGATAGTATAGCAGCTAGTGGGAAGAACTTATGGTACTAACTAGCTACAACCAACTGGTTAAATGCTACCCAGCCAGGGCCTTGGTGTTTCATTTTGGGTGTTAACTTAACAATCCAATAGTCACTTCTTCGTGCCATGGGAAATAGAGGAAATAAAGGAATGACAAGTGAAGGAGAGAGTGAGCGAGAAAATGAGAGAGAGAGAGAATGGAGAAAAAGAGAATTGGATAAAGAGGAAGGGAATCGAGAGACAGAATGTACAAAAAGAGAAACAGAAAGCGAGAGTTGTCATCGAGGGAGGGATGGAGAGAGGAGATGAGGAGGAAGGCAGATGCGGCTCAGTTCACCTCCGCTCTCTCTCTCCCCAGGCTGCTCCACTCTGGGGGTTTAGTCTTTAAGCTGTGGCTCTGCTTTATATTCCCCCAGCCAGCTAGCTAGCCAGTCAGCCACCCATTCTACAAACAAATCAGCCAGCCAAACAGCCAGCTAGCCAGCAAGCCATTCAACCAGCCAGCAAGCCAACCAACCAACCAACCAACCAGCAAGTCATTCAACCAACCAACCAGCCAGCCAAACAGCCAACCTATCAGACAGCCATACAGCCAGCTAACCAACCGGTAGCGCTGAGCGATTAACCAATTTTAAATTACAAATTGTGGCTATTAAACAACCAATTAACTTACGACGGATCAGTTACTTGAATTCCATTGAGTTTAGTTTATTTTGAGGTTAACTTGCCACTTCTCTAGAGAAATCAAATAATTCACAACATAAATGTTATCAAGAACAACACTACACTACATGATTTGTCAAACATCTCATTCCAAAATCAAGGGCATTAGTTCAGGCTTTTCCACTAGATGTTGGAATATTGCTGCGGGGACTTGTTGGGTGATTAGGCCTGGCTCGCATTCGGCATTCCAATACATCCCAGAGGTGTTCGATGGGGTTGAGGTCAGAGCTCTGTGCAGGCCAGTCAAGTTCTTCCACAAACCATTTCTGTATGGATCTCACTTTGTGCACAGGGGCATTGTCATGCTGAAACAGGAAAGGTCCTTCCCAAAAATGTTGCCACAAAGTTGGAAGCACAGAATTATCTCAAATGTAATTGTATGCTGTAGCGTTAAGATCTCTCTTAACGCTACAAGGGGGGCCTAGCCCAAACTGTGAAAAACAGTACCCAGACCATTATTCCTCCTCCACCAAACTTTACAGTTGGCACAATGCATTGGGTCAGGTAGGCTGTCCTGGCATCCGCCAAACCCAGATTTGTCCGTCGGACTGCCAGATGGTGAAGCGTGATTCATCACTCGAGAAGAACGTGTTTCCACTGCTCCAGAGCCCAATGGTGGCGAGCTTTACACCACTACAGCCGACACTTGGCATTGCACATAGTGATCTTAGGCTTGTGTGCGGCTGCTTAGCCATAAAAACCCACTTCATGAAGCTCCCGACGAACAGTTCTTATGCTGAGGTTGCTTCCAGGGGCAGTTTGGAACTCGGTAGTGAGTGTTGCAACTGAGGACAGACAATTTTTTAGGCGCTACGTGCTTCAGAACATCAGTGGAGGTTGCTGAGGGGAGGACGGCTCATAATAATGTCCAAAACAGAGCATATAGTATGGCATCAAACACCTGGAAACCATGTGTTTGATGTATACTGTTTCACTGATTCCGGCTCCAGTCATTACCACTAGCACCAACCTCCTGTGGTTGAAAGTCACTGAGGCCATTCTACTGCCAATGTTTGTCTATGGAGATTGTGCTCGATTTTATACACCTGTCAGCAACGGGCTGTGGCTGGGTGAAGGGGTGTCCAGATACACAAAATAAACAAAAGTATGTGGGATACTGGGCTGATTAGAAGTTGTAGATTTCATCCCCTTCTCCTTCTTCCTCAACCTACTTCAGCGCAGAAATGTGGTAATTAACTACAATGACCATAATCCATTGTGCCTGTTCTTCCTGGCCCCAGACAGAGGCGGACACACACAGACCATGTGACAATGCACAAGATACACAACAACGAGAGGGATAGAGACAGTTTGTGAGGTAGCTCTACCCAATTGACAGCAGTACTAGCCAATTAGCAGTCTTGAAAGGATGCCTTATTTAATTTAAGAAACTAGTGTGGCGGCAGGTAGCCTAGTGGTTAGAGCATTGGGTCAGTAACCGAAAGGTTGCTGGGTCGAATCCCCGAGCTAACAAGGTAATAATCTGTCATTCTGTCCCTGAGCAAGGCAGTTAACCCACTGTTCCCCGGGCATCGAAGACATGGATGTCGATTAAGGCAGCCCCCCCGCACCTCTCTGATTCAGAGGGGTTGGGTTAAATGCGGAAGATACATTTCAGTTGAATGCATTCAGTTGTACAACTGACAAGGTATCCCCCTTTCCCTAGTAAAATTATTTTGTCAGCCAGCTAGCCACTAGCCAATAGGATGACTCATTCAATGAGAGATAATATGAGACAGTTGGCTAACTGGCTGGCTGCTACTGCCTGAACAGATAATTACTTTATTATTATGGTCCATTATTCCTTAAAGTCATCAAATAAAAACTAAGTAATATGCACAACTGAAGTATTCTATTAAAGAAAAGTAAGCAATGAGAATAAATGGTGGTTAATAAGCGATATGAAGTAACGGGCATAATGGGGCTCTTATTCATTCTTTTACTCTGTGATATCACAGCATTCAACCCAATGTCAGTGTCAGGAAAAAGGCAGGTGATGGCTGAGGGATCTAAAATGGTTGTCATTATTTCATAATGCATTTGTTTAAAAAAAATTGCAAAATGAAATCAAAAACCGTTAATCTTTTTTTAAATATTTTTTATAATTGCTCAGCACTACAAACCAAGCCAGCCAATCAGTGGGCCAACTAAGGTTCTCGGCCTAGTCAACAAAAAAAACAGCCCCATCTGATTTCAATCGAAAGTGACTGGCTGGCTCTGGTCCAGTCCACCCTGATCTGTCAGTGATCCGGTTCTGAGCACAGAGCAATCGACTCGCCTGGTTTGCAATGGCTGATGGCACCAGTCCAATGACAGCGTCTGCATGGTTCCTCACAGATCAATGCAGGAACCCACATGTCCCCTCAGCCCATCTCATTCCTCACCAACAACCAACCCTCCACCCCCTGCACCCTCACGTCCCACTCTCGCTCCCGTCACCCTGACGTTCCTCCTCTGCACTCTCATCTTTCTCTCTAAATCCCCCTCTCATCCCATCTCCCCGTCCCTCTCTCAACACCAACTTCCCAAGCCCCTCTCGTTCCCTCACACCCCGTCCTCCCAGTCCCCCTCTCGCCCCCTTTCCCCAATTAGGGTCGTCTCCCAGCCGATCTCTGGCCATCCGTCCTGCATGCATTGCTTTACCCAGGCCTCTAGCTAACATGACAAAGAGATTGTTAGTATTCACTCTTTCAGATACAGAGTGGCAGGGTCAGCCCGGGTGCAACTTTAAGCTACAATATTCAAAAGATAAATGCATGATGCTACGGGAGAGCACAGTGGATTATGATCAGATTTTAACTATTTTAGTTAGCTTTCAAGGGAATCCAGAAAAAAAATCTAAAAACAAACCCAATAGGATTAGGACTCGTATAGAATAGTTTATTATCCTCAAAGGACATTTTTATTGTTATGACTGATATGGTGCTCAGCAGTGTTCTTCGCTTGGTGAAGATTACCAATATAGTCTACAGTTTACTGTGAGCTTTCACCAACAAGCCAACCATCCTTCTGTTTTTACTTGGCCAGCAACTGCACTAGATACATTCATTAAAAGCAGAATATACCATGGTATTCTAAATGACATTGAAGACAGAACTCTTAAAATGACACAATGTTCTAATGATAGAATTAGAAGTGTAAAACATGCGGAATAGAACAGAGAATGAGGAGAACAATGGGCAGAGAGAGAGAGAGAGAGAGAGAGAGAGAGAGAACTGCAGCAGATCAGATCCTGTGGATTGTGTGGCCTGCGAAACAGCAAGGCAGAGCCTGCAGAGATTCCTTTCATTACACTTTAATAGTATGCTGCTGGCTTGCCATCCTGACCTGCGCTCTGTGCCGGTAATAAGAGCGGCCTTCAGAGCCGGACCGAGGCACAGAGCTGGTTTGGGGGGAGGGGGAGGGGGGGGCTTTACAATTGACACGAGGGCGTTGCATTTTCACATTCTCGCACCGTACCGCACAGGCTGAGGGATGGAAGGATTTCACAGATTTTTTCATTTTTTTCTTCCAGCGGTTTCTCACAGCGACCCCTGGGGTGGAGAGAGGCTGGCTCTCTGTCTAGCGAGGCGAAGGTTATTTTGGTTAACAACGCCGCTGGGTTACTGAGGGACTTCTTAAGAAAGTGGAGAAGGTGATATATTGATCCCTTAGCCTCTGGAACCACTGACAGGTGTGTGTGTGTGTGTGTGTGTGTCTGCATATCGTCGTGCATGCGTGCGGTTCACATGGCCACTGCAATAAAAGGAAGGAAGAGGAGTGTGATGGAAATAGTAGTCACTTCTTGGCTAACCTCTGGACCTCGAACACATCCTCAATCTGTAGCCTTCCTCTACCTTTCGCTGGGGCCAGAGAGCCAAGGACAAAATGATGGCCAGAACATCAGTCGCCTGCTAACAGAGATCAGTCTTGCCTTCAACAACCTTTAGGCTATACAGTGACAGAGTGAACCTTTAGGTGGATTAAAACAGAGGGAAGAATATGCCCACAGCTATAGTTATTTTAAAACGAAACAAATGTTGAAAGAGACAATTATGCTACTTGGTATTATTTTGGTACTATTGTACCATCTCCATAATGTTAAAAAGTTTAGGAAGAGATGTATGATCCAAATGTATCACCAGCCGAATAAAGATGACACGCAAGCAACAAGCAGAAAGAGGAGAGAGAGCGGACATTCAGTTACATCCTTACTTTTAGTTTACATCTTTTATTTTTTTGTTTTGGTGAGTGTCATTCCTCTCTGTCTATCATGTACCCTCTTCATATCACAGATGGCTCCGAGAGAGAGAGCGAGAGAGAGAACAAGAGCATTATGATGCAGAGATTCTCCAGAGAATACATTACCATGTGATAGAGGAACAGTCTCTCTCCTTCCGAGACGCTCTGCTAGTGGGCCAGGAGAGGCTCTCGCTACATATGCCCCAAACACACACATTAATTAAGTAGCAGGAGGTGTGCGTGTGTATGTGTGTGTGTGTGTTTCAGCCAGGGAGGCAGCCTAAGCGGGTTTCCCTCTTTAAGCTGTCAGCTCCCATCGGGCCCTGCTCCACTGTGAACCCTGGTGTGGAGCTGCTACTAACACATGGTCTATCAGAGGACACGCACACCCACGCGACTGTAATACATACATTGAAGCGATGCAGAGAAGTGCCATCGTGACAGTAGCGCCTAAACATTTGGCAGAAAATTGACAGATGTACAATGGATGAGGTGTACTGGAGACTTCCAGGTCACCCGAGCAACCCTGCTCTTTCTGCTCTCTCCATCTCTCCCTCCATCATTCTAGGCACCATCCCCCCTTCTCCTGCCAAGCCTCTCATATTTTTTATGTGAGTAGTAAAGAAACATGCATCGTTATTCAGAAATCTCTCTTTATCTGGCATCACATCTTCCATAGAAGGACATCAGAAACCCTCTGTTTCTCTGTTGTGAGCTGGAAAGCAATTCAATACCAACCCTGTATGTAGGCTAATAGAAGCTGGTGGTTATACAGCAGAACTGCAGCATAGGAGTATTGCAGTGCTTTCCAATAGAGCCCGGCTGTACGGCTATACAGCCGATTACAAACCCATTTTCAGCTGGCTACTTTTTCCACTTTTCAATTCACAAGTCAGAAAGTCTGCAGAGCCCTCTTCCGCTAGAATTAACGACATGCATCTTCTAGCGATCTCTTGATAGGACGGGCGTCTGTCAGTCACAATCAGCGATGACAGGGAAACAGCCTGCTGTCTGTCCCGTCTCCAGGATGTGTGCACTGTGGTTGCAGTCTAATTTCTTTACACGGAGGACATTCCATATATTGCGAGTGAATCTGCACGTCCCATACGTAGAAATCAAAATGTTTCAGATTAACATAATGAACTGAACCAGGTGTTATTAAATGTACTAACTATAAGCTTCTGCTGCTCTATACTACAATTGTGCAGGTTCTAGTTTCCACCTTCATCCTTTGCCTATATTAACAGTATTGCAAACATTTTTGATTCCTAATGTTAACAAAAGCTGTCTGTGTCATGAGATTTTTATGATGCTTTATTATAAATAACAACACAATTGGTGACTTATTTTCTTAATATAGGGTATTGTAGTCAGTTTTAATGAAGAAATTACCAATGATCCATGTTTCAGATTAAAGAATGTATTACCAATTCTTATAAACAAGGCTAACCCTCTTCTGCCCTATGCATAATTCCTAAATATATGCCTAAATAACACACCCAAAATAAAAAATAAATGTTCCTGAACTATGTGGACTGCAAGCATAAATGTGGTACCTACAGAGAACAAGCATCTGTGAAACTACAACTGTAGTTGTAGGACGGTAAGGCTGTTCAACCAGTCTTGGCACATTGTAGATCTCAGATAGTTATTTCTAAGTTTCAGCTTACTGAGGGCACGTTTCACCTCCAGCAACTGTTACAGGCATTGTACAGACGATTCGCAGCGCAATGCACACCTCTCCAAAAATGCTCTGTAGCTGCATCTTGTGGATGGCATTTAGGATCTCACCAGGAGAAAGGCCTGAAAAAGTGGCACCATATATCGCCTTTAGATGTCGCACTTCATTTTCAAATCCATCTGTGAGATCTTTGGAGTACTTATTTCTCAATTTGTGGCAAGATACACGAATTTGGTTTTCAGTCATTTTCCTAAATGGAAGTATTGGTGAAAACTCCTCGCATATAGCTGCAATCGTGTGAAACCGCGTGTCCAAATGAGTGACTATACTATCCAGAGCCACATAAAAACACTGTATTACGAAATCCAATAGGCTGACTTCTGTTCATTTGCGATGTCATCTTCAGTCTCATCAGGGAAACGTTTTCTTTTTTTTCTGGCGGCTCCTCTGTTCACTGTGAAACGGCGCAGTTCCACCCATTTCATTTGCCACCATGGAGGCTTCTGCCAGAAGAGCGTCACCATTGATTACGCAGAGCCTGTATTTCTTCCTGTAGCGTCTTAATGTGAGCTGCTTCAGTATCCAGAGAAAAAACTTCCTGACTGAAGAATTCGGCTTCTATCCTCAGTACACTGCAAACACTTTTACCCAGAAAGTGAGCAGGAAGATTGCCTTGAAAGACATGAAGTAGCTTTTCAGAACCTTTTGCCTCTGATTTGGCTGCGTTTGTCAGGCTGCAGGTAGCAAGAAACATGTCTAGGGCCTTGATGATAGACGGTAAATGAGTTGCCACTGGTCAGACCACAGCAATACGCTCACACCATCGCGTGTCTGAAAGGCGGTTAAGACAGCAGCCAGTCTTTTCCTTGAGAATGGCCCATCACTCTGGGCTGGCACTGAACAGATTGTAAAGGTGATTCCCACAGCCAAAAAAGGTGGATACTTCTGGGCACAACTGAGCTGCATGTACACCCACAAGATTAAGAGTAAGTAGAGGCACAAGGTGAGTATGTGACCAGTGGATTCTTTTCCCTGACATATTTGCACCATTATCAAAGTCTTGACCACAACAATCTGCTATGTCAATACCATGCCCTTCCAATGCACTCACAATCATTTCAGAAATTTTAAGTCTTTAAAATTCAAGAATAGGTTAAATTATTTCCCATTCACCTGTTCCCTGAACTTTATATTTGTGTACATATCTCACCCAATAATACATTTAGCTCAGTATGGGAAATGTCTGGAGTTGCATCCAAAATAACCAAGTAATAGATTGCATCTTCTCTTTCATAAAGTACTGTTTTCAAAACCCTTTGACCACATATTCCTATGAACTTGTTTTGTCTCTCAGGGCTGAGGTAAAGAGTCAGTCACGCTCCTTTCTTTTTGTCCTTGACTGTAAGTGCTCGCGTAATAGCGGGTCAACAGTTCCAGTAAGCCTAGGAAATGTCCATTATGAACATCATCAAGATTGAGTGATTTACCCTGGAATGGCAGATCCCTAGATGCTAAGTAAAGTATCACATCCAAAATCCTTTCTAAAAGTGCTCTGTTTCTATACATTTCTGACTGGATTTGTTTCTGCAGTTCACTGTCTATACCTGTAGGCTTTGTTATGGTATGCTGCAGATTTGTCCATTTCCAGTAACAGTTCTTGTGAGACACACCGTCCTCATGCTCTGGTAGTTTGTCAGACATTCTCCGCCATTTCACTGATTATATCTTATAGCCATCCTTACTATTCAGAGAACTGGGTGATGGTTTACTTTGCTCACAAGTAAAAATTATACATGGAATGCAATATAATGCCTTTACACTCTTGCTATATATAAGCCAATCTCTCTGCACATTTTCTCTCCCGTTTGTTGACTTTCTGTACTGTAAATAGTTTGGGAATGGCTTGCCTTCGGAGTCTGGAGGCATGATTTTATACAGTTCTGTCCCATCACCACACCTGTTGGCTAGTCTGCAAACAATAGATTATCTTTCACGGTCTTGTACTTTCTCTGGCCACAGTGCTGGATCATCTAAAACCTCATCTTCCTCACTTCGAATCTGTCCATATTCTTCCTTTCCCTTATTACTTGCTTGTTCAATCTCTTCTGTCACTCCTTCACTGGCACTACTGCTACTCTTTAACTCCTCTTCCTCCTCCCTGCTCTCCTCTGCATCAGAGTCTGTCTGACAGCTTACTGCTGAGATCCTGTCTACCTGGGGCTCTCTAGGCACTAGGAAGTGAGTAAACAAAGGACATTTTAGGTGTAAATGTTCACTCCTACAAAAGGTTGCCATACTCAAAGTCTACTAATGAAAGAAGAAAAAAACGTTTTAATAGTATACATATCGAATAGAATATGTATTTAAGTCATCATGTGCCTAACTTTACAATTTAAAAATGGTCTAGTTATGCTGCTGCTGCAAAACAACTGCCTCACCTCCAAGGTCTGCTCTTTCAACTTGTAGTAAATACACGTTGGGATCTTTGTCTACACCAGTAGTAGTAGTAGCATGCAGTAGGTTACATGTTAGGTTTTAATTTTAGTCTAGCTAGCTCACAAATATCACACAAATATTGGGGAAAACAGTTATAATAATAGCTAATTAGCTAGCCATAGCTGGTAGTGGTAGCGCATGATCATCATGTTAATAATTACTGCTCTGACCGAGCCGAGTGAGTCCACGGTAGGCAGCTACCTGAAGCTAGCAAGCTAGCTATATTGGATAGCTAGGCTACTCAAATGGGATGGTTGGGTAGAGATGCCTGATCTGATTATGGTTATACGTCTTAATTTAATCACACTTTTTTTGTCTAACATTTTTTAAATGATAAACAAATAATTCTCTAAACATTTAGGGGCCCATGAATCATTCATTTTTTCCCCCCTCCTTAACGACGCCCTTGGTCCCATATAATGTGGTAAGTCGAAATCCACTTAGCCTATTGTTTTGTGGCGCATTTATTTTGCTTTCAGGGTCCGACATTAACGATGCCCTGCTGGACTGGGGCCAGCAAAATCGTGTTGGGATACTGGAACACGTCTGTCACTGGCCCGACATGCGTTTTGCATCTGAGCAATATGATTGGTCGTTCATTCAAGCACCAGCACGCTCTCACGAGTCCACTTCTCAAGCAGTACAGAAGTTGCTGCTTTCACACAGCACACGTGAGCTGTGTCCAAAGCAAAAAGAAGCGGACATCGATAAACTTAATGAGTTTATTTTACGGAAAGTGGTTTAAAAAAGCAAACCTTCAATAGTGAACATACTAGGAATATGCTGGCTACTGTTGATACTAAGCCTGCAAAAAGAAAGCAACAAAAATACACCTAGCATTTGTCTTGGCTAGACTACTGTAGCCATTTCGATATCTCTATTGGAAAATAAAAGGGGCAGCGTCGTATTTTCAAATCTAGAGTAATAAATTGCATTGCTAAATAATAATACACAGCTTTTTAATACATATCATAACCAAATGTAACCTATTAATAGCTGAATATACAGATGAAGTGTGCCAACCCATGGGCCCTGCATGACCCCAAGTCCATATTATGACAAGAACAGCTCAAATAAGCAAAGAGAAATGATAGTCCATCATTACTTTAAGATATGAAGGTCAGTCAATACAGAACATTTCAAGAACTTTGAAAGTTTCTTCAAGTGAAGTTGCAAAAACCATGAGGCGCTGTGATGAAACTGGCTCTCATGAGGACCACCACAGGAAAGGAAGACCCAGAGTTGCCTCTGCTGCAGAGGTCAACATCATTAGAGTTATCTGCATCTCAGATTGCAGCCCAAATAAATGTTCAAGTAACAGACACATCTCAATATCAACTGTTCAGATGAGACTACGTGAATCAGGCCTTCGTGGTCGAATTGCTGCAAAGAAACCACTACTAAAAGGACACCAATAAGAACAAGAGACTTGCTTGGGTGGAAATCTGTCCTTTGGTCTGATGAGTACACATTGATGAGTACACATTTTTAGTTTTAGTTTTTAATATGCTAGCGTATATATTTATGTATTAAGCTAAAAATACAGAGCCTAACATTAACTAGCTAGCTGCTAGGAGGACGTCATGTCATTGGAGGAGTGGGCGAGTGACTGACTTTTTCCCCTCTTATACATTTTTGGTTGCTACACAGCTATAGATGCACGTGTCATTTGGTTAGCTAGCAATAAATGTGAATCACTTTGCCAGCTAGCTAGCTAGCTAGCTATGCTGAACAACTGTTCTCCAGTTAGCATATCTCGTGTTCGCAAATTCACCCAGGCTAGCTATTTACTCCGTTTTCAGAGCACTCGTCCAAGTGTGCCAGAACGCAGAATAACTGATGAATTTGCATATGCGCAACACCCGCTGAATGTGGCCGGTGTCAGTAAACGTGTGCAAAAAAAGTTATAGTTCGTCACTAACGCTCAATATAACAGGTAAATGGCCTACCCAGCTCTGCCAGGGCGAGTAAAACGTTCAGTGAGGTGTTCTCACCTTTGGGTCTGGAAGTAGCTAGCTAGCAAGCTAGCTAACTTTAGCCAGTAAGCTTGGGTGCATTGTTGGGACACTGCATTCACTGGCAGGCAAGCTGCAGAAGGAACGAGCAGACTATTCCTCATCGTTTATCAGTGCATTAGTGGTTGATCTTGTCGATGTGCATATAGGGAAACATAACCTACCTATTTATGGTTGTTTGATCAATAGGACTGTAAAGTTTCCAAATATATGAGGACTCCAGTGGCATTTAGCTACATATTTGCTGAAATCCATTCAAGTGTATTTTGTGACTTCTGCTGAATGCATTCTAATGATCTGAAGTTGCGCTGTTGCAACTGCCTGTAAACACACAGTCCAGTTCAAAGTGAATAATGGCAGGCCCTTGTGGCAAATAGCTTGTTTGCATATAGGCCTACTGTACCTCTGATTGGCTATGGCGCACCAGTCTGCATAAACTACGGTCCTAGGTTAATTTACTGCAATGTCTATTAATTGTCCAAATGCAGAGCCACTTTCCAACCTTATATTGCTGTAGAATTTTCACAAATACCTTAGTATAAGTAATTCCCAAACATTCTAAGAATTTATGAAAATGTGAAAATTACCATATCTCAGTGCTCTCGTCAGAAAATGGAATAAATAAATTAAATAAAAAAATATTCTTCCTGGGGGTGTATATGAACAGATTATAATAAGATTTCATGTTGTTAAAATGCTGTCAGTTGCACTTTAAGAACTGAACTACACCATGTCTGGGCCAGAAGAAATTATGTTCAGACCCATAGATTGTTAGCCAGTAAGCTTGGAGATGCACGTGTCATCGAAAAAAGTTAACGTTGGAATCTTGCGTGTTTCATATGCAGCCAAGGAGGGGCAAATTCATGTGCTTTAATGAACAGCAAGCTTGAGATTACAAAAGTTTACAAAAGGTGTCAAACTGACTGAGTAATGTCGATCTCATATCCTTGCCATTCAAAAATCATACAACACAATTATATACTCATGGTATCGCATCGGGACAAGTAAACAAAAAATCTAGTTTGTATTTACGTTATGAAGTCCATCAAGACTTGTCAGATAGTAACGTTTTAAAGTGACGGTGGGTTTGTGCCCATAGACAACATGGTTGCCGGTGATGTCTGGTGAGGACCTGCCTTACAACCTGGCCAACAAGCCCTCAGTCCAGCCTTTCTCAGTCTATTGCGGACAGTCTGAGCACTGATGGATTGTGCCTTCTTGGGCAGTTGTTGCTGCCATCCTGTACCCGTCCCCCAGGTGTGATGTTCGAATGTACCAATCCTGTGCAGGTGTTGTTACACCAGTCAAGATGCACTCAATGGTATAGCTATAGATCTTTGAGGATTTGAGGGCCCATGCCAAACTCTCTAAACCTCCTGAGGGGAAGGAGGCACTGTCGCGCCTTCTTCACGACTGTACCCGTGTTTGGACCATTTTAAGTCTTTAGTGATTTGGACACCAAGGAATTTGAAGCTCTCGACCCGCTCCAATACAGCCCCGTCGTGGGTGAACAGGAAGTACAGGAGGGGACTAAGGTGGGTGGGTGAGGGCAGGGTGGAGAGAAATTGAGATTGCATAATCTATGGATCTGTTGGGGGCGGTATGCAAATTGGAGTGGGTCTAGCATGTCTGAGATGGTGGAGTTAATGTATGCCATAACCAGCCTCTCAAAGCACTTCGTGATTAGGGTTCTTGGGGACAGGAATGACGGTGGTCATCTTAAAACATGTGGGGATTACAGACTGGGACAAAGAGAGGTGAAAATTGTGGATGCCAGCCAGATGTTCTTCGCATGCTCTAAGAATGCGCCTTGGAATACCGCCGGGACCCGACCGCAATAAAAGACCTTTCTCACATTGGCCTCGGAAACTGAGATCACCCAATCTTCTAGTTTGGTGACGGCCCTCACACCCGGCACAATGTTGTTGTTGTCAAAGCATAAATAAAATGCATTGAGTTTGTCTGGTAGAGAGGCATCGTTGGGCTGAAAACGGTTGGGTCTTTGTAATCCGTAATGGACTGTAGCCCCTGCCACATGCAGCAGGCGTGGGAGCCGGTGTAATATGATTCCACCTTATTCCTATATTGTCCTTTTGCTCAATTGATGACTCTGCGGGGGTCATAGTGGGACTTGTACTTATTCCGGTCCTCGGCCGTAGCCTCAGGGTTGTCTACGAGCTCTATGTGCGTTAACCCTGTCCTTTAGCACCAATCTCCGTGTTAATCCAGGGGTATTTTATTGGGAAAGCAGCGAACCCTTAGTGGAGACAACGTCGCCAATACATTTTCTAATGAAGCCAGTCACAGAGGTGGTTAGCTCGTCAATGTTAATCGGCGAAGTCTCGAAACATATTCCAACCAGTGCTAAAGCAGTCCTGTAGCATAATCTCTGATTCTGGTGACAATTTCTCAACGGAGCGAGTCACAGGTACTCCCTGTTTGAGTTTCTGCATGAAACGCCGGCATTTTCTATTGGGTAGCCCAAAAATTGGGTCGGAATTACAGACAGAGCCCAGGGCAGATGAGTCAAAGTTGAAGCCAGAATTTGGATAAGTAACTGCCGATCTGATGTTCAAAGTTTTTGTTGATTGTAAGAAATAATAGTGGATACATTTCGTGAAAATAAAGTACAAATAAACAACAAAGTAATCACAAAAAAGCAACATTGGGTCAGAGCTTGCAAAACGGTGGCCATCTGTCCATTATAGTCTGAATTCATTCATTTTTAGTCACTTAAACTGTAAACACGATACCACAACTGAGAGGTAAACTAAAAGTTTTCAATAATTTCACTGCGTTTTTCAGATGGAATAGAGGCATTAGAATTGACTAGAGGCCACCAAAATAGAGCATGTTCTGCAAAAATGTCTTAACTCAGGGGGGAAAGCCTGGGGGAGCCTGGCTGGCTACTTTTTCTATTTGGCTGACTACTCCATGTGCTTGTAGAAAACACAGGTAGTGTAGCAATGATATAGCCATAGTGAAACAGGCTATAGACTATAAGGTGGAAGAAACTATGAGACACCATGTGACCAAAAGGTCTACCTTGTTCCACAATCTCTGTTCTGTTTGCGGAACATCAGAGTTCTTTACCAGAACACCTCCCTGTTTTTAGAACAGAATCTGGTAGAGGACTAGGTTGCCAAGATATACCTGCAGTGCCCTATCCCTTTCCACGACTGCCAAAAACACACCCTCCGCTCCTCTTTCCTTTCCTCGACGCAGTTCTCTCCTCTCCTGCACTTTACTTTCTTCTCTTCACTTCTCTCCCCTCATCTCCCACTCCGCCAATGCTCTCTCCTCCCCTCTACCTCTCCTAAGAAGCAGCCCAGGGGTCAGTGTAATCAGGACCCATGAGCAACAAAGGCCATCAGTTAGATGTCCAGAGGAGTGCCTGTATAAAGGCCAGCTCAGCGGGGCGAGTCTTTCCATTAGGTAGTGCCCCACAACACCCCAGAGAGCGGGCATTGAGGGGCTAGAGACAGATAAACACACACACACACATTATAGGGCCTTGTCTGACACTGCTGTCAGGGTGCAGTGAAGGGGAAAGACGAGACCCCTCGACACACACAGACGCAGAAGTGAAGACATAAACACACACACACACCGCCTCTTTCCTCATCTCTCACTGCTCATCACCCCGTTACAGCCCTACAAAAACGGCCGTCATAACAGCAGCAACCGTAGCGCTGGCAAGGCCCCTATTCTCACCCCATCACTCCATATGCCTCCCCCTCTCCCCTGCCTCCCACGCCTACGCCCAACTGTCAGTCTACCCCCTGCCCCTGCGTTTCTCTTCCTCCTTCCCCATGTTACCCCATCACTCTCCCCTCTGATGCTCACCCTCCCCGGCCCAGGGATGGGTCCACCAATCATATGGTGTCAGTGTGGATGCTCTGATGCGCCATGGTGTCAGAGATAGACTAATATCTGCTCTGAGAGAGGAGACCCCTGGGACAACAACACTGGCTCTTTCCATTTCTCTACTGACTGAGACCACACTGTCTATTGGTCTGCCTATTGGTCTCTCGCTCTGCTTCCATCTATCTGCCTTTCTGAGTCTCTCTGCCTCTCTCGCTATCTGCCTTTGTCTCTCTCTGCTTCTAAAACACACACCAAACAGGTGGTAGGGTAAAAACACACAATTGGATTGTTGAATATGTAGCCGTGGTACAGATTTACTCTATAGTAGCAGTATCCAGTACTGTAAACGATTTACTGCATTTATCTGGGACTAATGTAATAACACATGCAGAAAACTGCTGTTTAGGTGTCATTTGTAATTTCCTGCCACAGCTGCCACTGAGAAGAAATGGGAGAAAAGACAGAGAGGTAGAGACACACAGAGAGGCTATCAGCATGACTCAATGCTCTGATAAGTTTGGAGAATATCATCCCTGTGTGTGTGCAAAAGAGAGAGAGAAACAGAGACAGAGAAACAGAGACAGAGACCAGTGTGTGTGTGTGTGTGTGTGTGTGTGTGTGTGTGTGTGTGTGTGTGTGTGTGTGTGTGTGTGTGTGTGTGTGTGTGTGTGGACCAGAAGTCCCCACAAGAATAGTAAATGATCAAAATTATGATCAATTGGGGTCAAATGCTATTTGTAGGGGGTTTGGGCTTAAGGTTAGTTTTAGGGTTAAGGTTAGGAGCTAGGGTTAGGGTTTTTGGGTCAGGTAAAATATTATTTTGAAAGGGACTGAATTGTGTCCCCCCACAAGGTTAGTTATACAAGACTGTGTGTGTATGTGTGTCTCCTATTTTTTAAGAACTTTGGGATGAGATCTGAGAGGAAACTTTCCATCTGTCTATTTTACAACAAAAAAAAAAAAATCCTTCTTACGATTCAAATATATGCTTTAGCCATCTCTCTCTTTCCCCTTCTCTATTCCTCTCCACATGGCAGCTGTAGATGACCAGGACATCAAGAGTCTCAGGGGTTGAGGGAGCAGGAGGGAAAGAAAAAAAAGAGCGAACGAAACATGGAGAGAGTGAGAGATGGAGAGAGCATTTCTCACTTCATATTTATCCGCCCTGGCGTGCCAGCCTGCAGCCTGCTCTCCTTTGAGCCTCTATTCAACCACAGAACAGAAAAAAATCCATTCATATTTCCATAATCCACACTCCTGTCTGTCTGCCTGCCTGCCTGCCTGCCTCCTCCCCTCCCTCCCCAGGGGTAGACTAACCCCTCCACCCCGATCCTACAACTGTCATTACGCCGGGCAACAATACCAGGCCAAACAAAAGGAGGCCTGCGGAGACTGTTAGCATCTGCAGCCATATGCTGCTACTCTCCTAGAGAAAAGAGGAATGACTGACTGATTGACTGACTGCAGCTCTCCTCCTCACGGCCGCAGCGTGGAGCCACAAAGAGGAAAAGGAGCCCAATTCCTGGTAATGAGCTGTGTGAATAGTATACAGGCCTTTCTGGCTGCCGACAGAAGAAAGGCCATGCCGTCTGCACACAGTCACACCACGCAATAGCTACACTAGCCATCTTATCCACACGCACAAGCTGGTCAACAACAGAGAGAAACAGAGATAGCAAGAGAGAGCGAGAGGGGGGAAACTAACACTTTTGTTACTTAAATCAAATGCTCGTGATTTGCACTATTTGCCTGTAGCTGCACCAAAACGTCAATATTTTCCTTCATAGCTTGTTCTCAAGCTTCTTTTTAAATAGGGAGCCAATTTGTTTTCAGCGCTTTTATTTCTCTGACTGAAACTAGTTTTCTCATGGCTCCCTCTTGTCTTTCTGCAGCAAACATGGCGAGCAATAGGTTTGGAACCTCGAATCGCTGTAAAAATCACAGTATATAACTGCAATGCATATCGTATCGGCACCGAAGTATCGTGATAATATCGCATTGTGACACACACACACACACACACAGAGCCGCAGACAGACAGAGCCGGGAGCGTCTCTACAACCCGTTGATTCTTCAAAGCCGTTTCTTCTCTGCTGTGGTACGTACACACACACACACAGTTAGCCTACGCATATTCATCTCTCCCTCTACTCTTCCATTCTAGTTTCTCTCTCTTCCTGTGATCAGCTGCAGTCTGCCCACTGCTCTGCTCTGCTCTAAGACCTGTGTGTGTTCCAACACCTTTCAACACACTGGCCTGGTCACGCCACAATATGGTCCATACCTCCGCATCCCTCTAGCCCCCCGCTCATGCCGTGCTTTTAGGACCACAATATGGCAGTGTTAGACCCACAGCTCACACACACACGCATCTTGTAGAGTCAAAGATAACTACCAAAACAACAACCAGTATTGCCATTTTTTTGTCATTTACTTAGACAGCCGTGCATAATGAGTTATCTTCGACAATTGCACATTTTAGCACGGTCTTCGAATGTATGATCCTTATTATTAGCTGGGACTGTGGTGCTAAACTGTCATTCTGGGAAAATCTAAGTCAGAGACAAAGAACAAGACACCATTTGGATTTAGTGCTCTTTCATTCAATGGTAATGAAAAGGCAGGTAGCGACGACTAACAGGGAAACTAATAGCAGTACGACACTTCAGTCGAATCACTGGTACGTCATGGTCAACCGTGCTAAATAGCATTGAGCAAAAATAACCCTCAGTACGACACCTGTCTCAGAGCAGGTTTGTAATGCAACAGATCCGTATCCGTTTCCTTTTCCACCCTGCATAAATTAAATCGCCAGCTTCACCCTCTCATGGTGGATGTTGTCAAATGACAGGATTTGAAATAAGTGGCGGTTTAGGCACTGGGAGGAAGGCTTTAAGGTCTCTTTAGACCCTAGTGGTGTTTTTGGGGTTGGTTAGACACGAGACCGAGAAAGTGAATGGGACAGAGAGACAGAAAAGAGGGGAAGAAAGAACAGAAAGAACAGAAAACAGAAAGACGGTAAAAAGGAGACAGAAAGGAAGACAGAGAGAGCGAGGAAACAGAGGTGCGCATTCCTGTCATGGTTGCGCGATAATTACTGATTCGTCCGTTATTGAAGACCTGCTCACTGCCTTCATTATCAGCAACAGCCGGTGGTGGTGGTGGTGGGGTGTGGGGGTGGGGTGTGGGGGGGTAGCACTAGATGGCAGGTTGAGTACGGAAAGGAGGGAGGCAGGGAGTGAGAGAGAGAGGTTGAGGGAGAAGGGGTATCACCATGAGAGAAAGCGAGTGAGAGGAGAGCGGGATAGAGAAGGAGGAGTGTGTGTGTGTGTGTGTGTGTGTGTGTGTGTGTGTGTGTGTGTGTGTGTGTGTGTGTGTGTGTGTGTGTGTGTGTGTGTGTGTGTGTGTCTCCAACCTGGTCTGTGTAGTCCTGGGGGAAGCTCCACAGCACGGCAGGATCTGGAGGTAATTGACAGACAGCATTAATCAGCGGTGAGAAACACAGCCTTCGCAGCGCTGCCTCAGAACATATACATATTAATGAGGGGGTGGAGGCAAGGGTGGCTGCCGCCAGTCGGCACAGACACACACCAACAATACACACATACAGTAGCACCAGCTAGCTAACACCGTGGAGA